>NC_090447.1:46666414-46973005 GCF_031143425.1 Pleurodeles waltl | reverse complement strand
TCCACGCGCCGGTCTTTCGACCGCGGTATTCCATTGGCGGTACACACCGCCGCGCTCAAAATACACACACATTTACAAAACACATCTACATTGGACAATTCGAAATACACACACCTGATACACATACACACACCTCTCCCACACATCCCACACAATATAAAACACACACCCACATCACCCACAAACTCTTACGTCAAAAAGTGCGACAGAAGGCCAGAGAGAGACTGCCCCAGCTCCACTTCCTAAGGCCCTTTGGACAATGCATCTGTGAGACTAATAGACTGGACTCTGCCATGGACATTCCTCCACCATCACCCCTGATCATTTTACAACCCCCTCCACTATTTTGCACTTAAATAAACACCCTTAAATCACAAAACAATCTGGAGTCAGTCTGTGCCTTCACAATTGTGTTTTTGCAATAACTGAGGGAAATAGCAATGTACATTGTATTTTCAACAGACCTATGTCACACTGCTCTAGTCCATGCGGAAACAAAGCAGATGTCACACATTGGGACCCACATCTGTGAAATCGTAAGGGAAAGTGACAACTCAGTGACCATACACTGGGTGAAAATGACAGACAGATGAGAGGTAGTAGAATTAAATAAGATGTAGCAGGCAGCGTTGTCTTCTTACATGTGTCTCACTTGGAAGTATTGGTGGATCACCGTGTTCCTGTTGTCTATGTCTTCTTCTTCTGCTTCCTTGTCTTCACTGTTACAGGCTCCACAGCTGCCACAACACCTTTATCTGGACCATCCTCCTGCAGAAAAGGCACCTGTTGTCGCAAAGCCAAGTTGTAAAGCATACAGCAGGCCACGATGATCTGGCATACCTTCTTTGATGAGTAGAATAGGGAACCACCTGTCATATGGAGGCACCGGATCCTGGCCTTCAGGAGGCAGAAGGTCCTCTCTATAATCCTCCTAGTTCGCCCATGGGCCTCATTGTAGCGTTCCTCTGCCCTTGTCCTGGGATTCCTCACAGGGGTCAGTAGCCATGACAGGTAGGGGTAACCAGAGTCACCTTCAAATGGCGAGGGACAACTGTTAGACACACACTAACTCATAGGGACATCCCCAGACCCAGACACCTAATCACACTGTATAGGGTCCATGTCCTCACCTAATAGCCACACATGGTACCTCTGGAGTTGCCCCATCACATAAGGGATGCTGCTATTCCTCAGAATGTAAGCGTCATGCACTGAGCCAGGAAATTTGGCATTCACATGGGAGATGTACTGGTCGGCCAAACACACCATCTGCACATTCACCGAATGGTAACTCTTCCGGTTTCTGTACACCTGTTCACTCCTGCATGGGGGGACCAAGGCCACATGTGTCCCATCAATGGCACCTATGATGTTGGGGATATGTCCCAGGGCATAGAAGTCACCTTTCACTGTAGGCAAGTCCTCCACCTGAGGGAAAACGATGTAGCTCCGCATGTGTTTCAGAAGGGAAGACAACACTCTGGACAACACGTTGCAAAACATAGGCTGGGACATCCCTGATGCTATGGCCACTCTTGTTTGAAAAGACCCACTTGCTAGGAAATGGAGTACTGACAGCACCTGCACTAAAGGGGGATTCCTGTGGGATGGCGGATAGCTGACATCAGGTCTGGCTCCAACTGGGCACACAGTTCCTGGATTGTGGTACGATCAAGTCTGTAGGTGATGATCACATGTCGCTCCTCCATTGTTGACAGGTCCACCAGCGGTCTGTACACCGGAGGATGCCGCCATCTCCTCACCTGCCCCAGCGGACATTGCCTATGGAGGAGAACAGCGAGCAGAGAGTCAACCAACTCTGAGGTACGTAAACACAACTTAATCGGAAAATGTTTGCAAATCGACATATGGCTGTATTAGTGTTTAAGCAAGGCCTGAATATGAGTGACGCAGTCCAAAATAATGCCATGTGGGCCTCTGAAATGGCGTCTGCCTGACCTGTAAAGTGGGACAAGGGGATATGAGGTAACTGCGCTGGCGTTGTGCACCGTCGCGGTAGGCGGTCGAAGACCGCGGCGCAATCCTGCATTGGTTAACATTGGACCCTATGGGTCCCAGGAGCCAATGACGATGTACTCCGGCGGTGACGGTTTCTCTCTATTCAATCACTTGATACCTGATCTTCGACAGGAGAGGACCTACACTGCAAGTGCTGCTGTGACCTCAGTCTGGAAGAGACAATGGCTCGTGTGTCTGGGGAAAGACCCTGCCTTCAGCACGGAGGAGTTGGAGAAACTAGTGTATGGGGTCCTCCCCCAGTAAACATTCCTCTACGGTCCTCCAGACAAACAGGTGAGTACACTGTGAGCTTGCTGTATGGACAATGGCTGTTTGGAGTGGTGTGGATGAAAGGTGGGGGGAGAATGAGACGATACATGAAACAACGGTGAGTGAATGTGCGTCATGGCAAGGGTAGGGATGCGGGCCAATGACTGTGACGGTGCGGACGGTTATATCTTCTCCTTTTCCCCTGTACTATTCCTGTAGGTCAGCACCCACCAGAAGAAGGATATTTGGCATGCCATCGCCAAGGAAGTCCGGACCCTTGGGGTCTACCACAGACGGAGCACCCACTGCCGGAAAAGATGGGAGGACATTCGCCGCTGGAGCAAGAAGACGACGGAGGACCAGCTGGGGATGGCCTCCCAACGTGGGAGGGATGCCCATCGCACCATGACCCCACTGATGTTCCGGATCCTGGCGGTGGCGTACCCGGAGTTGGATGGGCACTTGAGGGCATCACAGCAGCCACAAGGGGGTGAGAACACTCTCATTCAGCTGATTCAGCGTGCATTGTACGTGTCTGGGTGGGGGAGGTGGGCTGTGGGTTCCCCTAGGCCAGGGCAAGTTTAGTAGGCAAGGTCCGTTCTGAAGGCAGGCCCTGTGGCACCCGACCCAACCTGTGTACAGAGCCAACTACACCTAGTCAGGCCCTTGTGACATCCATGTGTGCACCAATTGGGCATAGCCTTGTAACCCATGTCCCTGTGATTGATTTGGGAACTCCAAGTGCACGGCGTAGTGCAGTGGGCTTCTGTGTCTGTAGTGTCCGCCAATGGTAGCTGTATTGCATGCACTCAACATGTCTTTCTTCTTTCTTCCCCCTTTTTGTGGTCTCCCTGTTCTTGTGTGCATTAGCATCATCAGGCGGAGGAGCAGTTGCACAGAAGCAGGAGGGAGCTGCATCCCACATGGCCCTGGAGGGCGACACAACGGAGTCTGAATTCACCAGTGGGATGGAGGGAGAGGGGAGCTCCACGGCGGGGACAGGAGCTGAGACCAGCGATACGGATTCCTCCTCTGATGGGAGCTCCTTTGCAGTGGCGGGCCCATCTGTGCCACCGCATCTACAGGTGCAGCCGCCACCCCCCCTACCAGCACCGCCCTCCCAGCAGCCACTCAGCATTTGCCCCCGTGGCCGCTCACCCAGGAGGGTGGGCATCTCCTTCGCCCCAGGCACCTCAGCCCCTGCCCCTGTCCCCCCTGCAGCATCAGTGAGGAGGCCATTGACCTCCTCAGGTCCCTCACTGTTGGGCAGTCTACCATTTTGAATGCCTGCTAGGGTGTAGAGAGGCAGTTGCAACAAACCTATGCATACCTGGAGGGCATTCATTCTGGTCAGGCAGCCCAACAGCAAGCTTTTCAGACTCTGGCCTCAGCACTGATGGCAGCCATTGTCCCTGTCTCTAGCCTCCCCCCTCCAACTTCCTCCACCCAGACCCAAACCCCTGTACCTCAGCCTATCCCAAGCACATCATCAGACCAGCATGCACACACGTCAACACACAAGGGAAGCTCAGGCAAACATAAGCACCACACACCCCACAGGCACTCACGCAAGCATCATATACATGCAGACATAGCAACATCCACTGCCTCCACTGTGTCCCCCTCCTCCTCGTCTTCCTCCTCCCTCCCTGTCTCATCTACACTCACACCTGCATGCACTACATCGTCAGCCACTACCTCCATCACCAGCACACCCACCACCACACCCCGCTCACGTGCACTCACCACCCCCACTACCATTCACACATCCCCTGTGTCCTCTCCCAGTGTGTCTGTGAGCCCACTTCCTAAGGTACACAAACGCAGCCACACACCCACCCAACAGCCATCCACCTCACGACAGCCTCCAGCCCATGCACCTTCACCCAAAGTCAGCAAACGTACATCTCCTACAACCACTACCTCTTCCTCCACTCCCAAACCCCCTCCATCTACCCATCCCAGTGTGCCCCAAAAACTTTTCCTGTTCAACCTTGACCTCTTTCCCTCACCTCCCCCACCCCTTCAGTCTCCTAGGGCCCACCTCTCCAGATCGCAACCCAGCGCCTCAGCCACAACATCTGCGGGAACAGTGGTGCCAGTAGTAACCGGCTTCTGGAGTGCGCCAGGCAGCAGGGCAGCCAGTGTGGCAAGGAGCCAGAGCACGGACATTCCCCCACCTCAAAAGCATAAAAAGTTGGCCAGTGCCCGGCGGGAGAGAGGAAAGAAATCTGCCACCAAAGCCACTCCCAGGGGTACAGTTGGGAGTGTGGAGACAGCTGCGCCACCACCCAAGGTGGGGAATGGGCACAGTAAAACTGGCAAGTCTGGGAAAACCTGCACGGTGGACAAGACCGCAACAAGCACCGCTGCCAAGGACACCGCCGCCACCAGCACCGCTGAACAGGACACCGCTGCCACCAGCACCACTGCCAAGGACACCGCCGCCATCAGCACTGCTGAACAGGACACCGCCGCCACCAGCACAGCTGCCAAGGAAACCACCATCACCAGCACCGCTGAACAGGACACCGCCGCAACCAGCACCGCTGAACAGGACACCGCCGCCACCATCACCGCTGAACAGGACACTGCCGCCACCAGCACAGCTGCCAAGGACACCGCCGCCACCAGCACCACTCAACAGGATACCGCCGCCACCAGCACCGCTGAACAGGACACCGCCGTCACCAGCACCGCTGAACAGGACCCCGCCGCAACAAGCAACCCAGGCCAGTGAGCACCAAAGATTCTGACGCTACTGAGGCCGCCACAAGCAGAATGAAGCACTCTGGGCACAAAGCCCCCTCCAGAACCAGTGGAGAAAGGCATCCACTACCTCAGTCCTTGGCAAGATGAAGCACTCTGGGCACAAAGCTCCCTCCAGAACCAGTGGAGAGATCCATCCATTACCTCAGTCCTTGGCAGGATGAAGAACTCTGGGCACAAAGCCCCCTCCAGAACCAGTGGAGAAAGGCATCCACTACCTCAGTCCTTGGCAGGATGAAGCACTCGGGGCACAAAGCCCCCTCCAGAACCAGTGGAGAAAGGCATCCACTACCTCAGTCCTTGGCAGGATGAAGCACTCTGGGCACAAAGCCCCCTCCAGAACCAGTGGAAAATGTTATCCACATGAGAGACTGTGGCTTTGCACTCCCCAGGATGCAGCAGTGGGCAAACCATCCACTGAAGAGACTTGAGAGACTGTGGCTTTGCACTCCCTGGGATGCAGCAGTGGGCAACCCACCCACTGTAGAGACTTGAGAGACTGTGGCTTTGCACTCCCCGGGATGCAGCAGTGGGCAACCCACCCACTGTAGAGACTTGAGAGACTGTGGCTTTGCACTCCCCGGGATAAAGCAGTGGGCAACCCACCCACTGTAGAGACTTGAGAGACTGTGGCTTTGCACTCCCCGGGATAAAGCAGTGGGCAACCCACCCACTGTAGAGACTTGAGAGACTGTGGCTTTGCACTCCCCGGGATAAAGCAGTTGGCAACCCACCCACTGTAGAGACTTGAGAGACTGTGGCTTTGCACTCCCCGGGATAAATCAGTGGGCAACCCACCCACTGGAGAGACTTGAGAGACTGCGGCTTTGCACTCCCCAGGATACATCAATGGGCATGGAGCCCCCTCGTGGATCTGGCGTTGTGCACTCATCCGGCTGAGGTGCCCCCCCTTCCATTCCCCCTGAGGTGCCTGTTTTATTTCTATCTGATGCCCCAGCAGTGTTCTCTCCGTCTTGTTCGGGTATTGAGTGTGGGACTCGCCCATGCATTTTGGGCCCAGTGGTCCACGGACTAAGATGGTGGAATCCCTTGGACTTGTATTCTTGGTGTATATATTTGTTTATAGTGTGAATATCTTTATATATGTATATATTTTTGATTCATGTATTTGAATATATTATAATCATTCGACTCATTTCCTTTTGTCCTTGCATTCTTCCAGGGGGGTGTAACTGTAATCATGATGTATTATTGTGTGTGTTGTCGTGGGTGAGGGTGGGGGTGGGGGTGTTGCGTGTGTGTGTCACTCTCTTTTCCCTCCCCCCTCCCCTGTGTCGTAGGTGCAGTACTCACTGTGGTCTTCACCACCGTCTTTGTTGTTCCTGGTAGAGAAGCAGGACGATAAAGGCTGGCAGTATCTGGAGCTCGGGTTCCATGGCGTCCTGATTCCTCGTGGGGTGTGTAGAGGTGAGCGTTTTCCATTCCAAGTCCTGTTTATGACGTGTTTTTGTTCGCAGTGAATCCGCCCCAGAAAAGGTGGCGGATTGGACTGTTGTAATTCTGTGGGCGGTACATTGTCCTCCGCCTGTCTGTTGGCGGTTACCGCCGCAGTGTTTGTTTGTACCGCCTTGGCGGTCGGAGTGTTAAAGTGGCTGCTTACTGTTGGTGGTTTCCACCACGGTCGTGATTCCAATTTGTTTTCCGCCTGCCTGTTGGCGGTTTTACCGCCGCTTTAACACCGACCGCCAGGGTTGTAATGACCACCTATGTGTTGGGTTCTTTGCCTCTGAGTCTTCTATCTTTTCTGTGCACAGGTCTCTGCCCCAGCTGCGGAGATCTCTGCACATGCATGCATATGTCTTTATAGTAAATGTGGGAGGTAGTGCTGGACAATGGGGACATTTGCTGGAAAATGGGAGGGGATAGGGAGAAGTAAACCGGGCTTAAGGGAAGGACAAAGATCCACCAAGAAACAGTAAGCCCATTACTGGTACTGCACACACTGCTGTAGAAAATTATGGAGACAACAAATCACTATAGAAATATCTAGGCAAATAAAAGGACATTTTTGGAATATCCAAATGAGTGATTCCATTAAGTAAAATTTTCTGTAAAGTTCTAATTATTTCATTTGATTTTATCATCCAATATTTTTACAATGTTTCAAGCAATGCCTGTATAATTTTAGATCAAGATGTTTTTAACATCTATTTCTTCTTAAAAGCTAATAATGTTAATGTTAGAAACAGGTGCATTACTTTTTTCTTGAATGTTTTTATTTTTCCCTCATCCCCAAATGCTGTAGATTTATGTCACAAGTATTACAGCACTTGCACCATACCTGATAATGAAAAGACAACTGAAACATATTACAGCACCAACCAATCACAGCCTGGGTGACCACTTAAGAAATGAATGGCAACTCCCAGGCCATCCCTGCTTATGTACAAATACTGTCAGCAATACATTTCATAATCATTGGATCGTTCCAGGGGGGTCAGTTCTGGCACTGTTGGCATCACATAGGCACAACAGTCTTGATTCTTGCATCAGATACTGAGATGAGCAACTTAAGATTGGGCCAGTGTATCGATGTGTCACTGGCAGAAAGACAAAGGGTGGCAAGGGAAACATAACTTTGACCATTTCCTTTGTGTGTTGTGTGTCATTGACTGCAACCATGTGGCAATTCAACCACCCCACCACAGAGGACGCCTTGGCTCAACAGACACCCCCGGCACACCATCTTTGTGCAAGCTGTCTGTGATGCTGAGGGCTGCTTCACTGATTTGTATGCTGCATTTCTTGGAAATACACAACAGCTACATCTTCTGACAGTCACCTCTTGCACATCAGTAAGTTGCTGGTGATTTCGTGACATGTGGCTCAATTGTAAACACACCTGGGACTACATCTACATCTGGGGGTGCCATCTCTAATATACTCAATTACCATTACAAATCAATACACACTCATTACCCTCACATACATTGCATGTTTTACAGTAGAGGGCACTATAAAAACATTTAACATGTCCTTGTTGCAGTGATGCTCGATATGCTCTCTCTTCCTATTATCTGGAACCCTAAAGACTACCGGCCACACTGCCTCTACAGAGCCCAAGACACACATACTGTATGTACATGACCATATATTGAACATACTTTTGGGATCTTCAAATCATAATTCAGGTGCTTTAACTATATAGGGAGACAGGGTGCTTCTGAACTCCAAAGAGTTGTGTGCAAGGTTTTTGAAGACTGGAGTGTGTTGCATAACATCACCATACAACAGGAATTACATATAGCATCTTTCCCCTGATCTACGTCACATTGAGGTACTTGGGTTGTAGTATAGAATAGATAACAAATGTGATTGGAGAATCACTTGTCTATGATGAACGATGGACAACTACCACACTGTCCATAAATACCATCCTGAGGCAACTTAGTGTTTTTCAAATAATGTTATCAACTTAAGCATTATGTTCTACCCAAAAGTGAGTTAACCCTCTATGTACACTAATAATCCCTGATTTATTTTGTTTCTATCTTTTCTTTAGTGTACTCCTTCATGCCGAGGTCTCCGTCCTGCCTATGGAAGTATCTCCTCAAGAGGCTCCCACATGTAAAGACCTCTGCACTCAGGAAGGATGCTTCTGCCTACTGCAGCAAGCAGGCAATTGTAAACAGGAAGAGGAAGTTGGCTATATTGTGATAATTCTAAGTCATCTTCTCTTCACCACATAACCATCCTCCTCCACCGTGCTGTTCCTTGCTATAATCTTAAGCCCACCATGGCTGGGGAATGTGATAAGAAGCACCCCCTGTTCAAAGTCAGTCAACTGGAAATGATCAGTGAAGGGATTGTCAAACAAGCCCTCAGCTTTATAGAAGTCCATAGATCCAGCTAAGTAATGCAGTGGGAGCCAAAATCTGGTGGGATATCACCATGCTCTGCAGTGCAGTGGCTGTTCACGTCTGACAGGGGAAGTTTGGCTGCAAGCTCTGAGACAACTTTCGTCACAGCAACCTTATAATGCTGTGATTCTTAGTCTCCTGAAGAAACCCTCTAATGACCCAAAAATTGTTAACAGTTATCGCCTTACATCCTTGTTGCTTTAGCCTACTAAAATTCTAGAGGCACACATAGCACAAGTGCTGTGTAACCACTTACAAATGTCAGACTTTCTGGAACTGCTACGAACAGGGTTTTGCCCAGGGCCATGGCTCGGAGGCTGTGATACTTGTCTGCCATTGATGATCTGAGGTTGGACAGAAACGGAGGCATGGTGACGGCACAGGTCCTGTTGAACCTGTCCACCAATTTTGATGCAGTCAACCATGTACTTTTGTTGGCGGCAGAGAGTGGCAGGGTTGAAAGATATCAATCAATCAATCAAAGCATTTGTAAATCACACTACTCACCTGTGAGGGTCTCAAGGTGCTGAAGGGGGAGGGGGATGCTACTGCTTGAACAGCCAAGTCTTGAGGTGTCTCCTGAAGGTAAGTAGGTCCTGTGTCTGTTGCAGGTGGGTGGGAAGAGTGTTCCATGTCTTGGTGGCGAGTTGGAAGAGCGATCTGCCACCTGTGGTCATTCTGTGGATGCGTGAGACAGTGGTGAGGGCAAGGTCAGCGGAGATTAGCTGTCGGGTCGGGGTGTAGAAGCAGTGCCGTCTGTTGAGGTATTCTGGTCCGGTATTGAGGAGTTTGAACGTGATGCTCAAGGATACAACCTTGAGCTGGTTGACATCATTCCTTGAGGACCAGACACAGTTGGTACAACTCGGTCTTTTTTGGTCAAAGTCATCTCAGCACAGGACTCTGCACTGTCACCTCACTTGTTTAATATCTACATTAGGCCTTTATTAGTGAGTTGCCAAGGAAAGTCTGCCACTGATATAACTATGCCGATGACTTACAACCCTTCTTCAGCTTGATAGATTAGTCTACCTGTGATGAAGTGTTCTAAAGCACTATCACATTTATCTGGACTCATATGAATCATGGCCAGCTACAACTTAACACCAACAAGACTGACACCCCTTCCTAAACTAAGCTAGAAGTGTGAAGATTGTGGAGGATACCCATCTAACTCTGGGAGATCAGGTTGGGCTGTTACTTCGAGTTGTCCGGTCCTCTAAAAATCTAATAGGAAGCTTACAAACGTACTTCCTCAAGAAACCCTCAAGTTAGTACAAGTGGCTACGTATTATTTCTAGGTTAGAATATGTAACTTTATTTACTTAAGACGCCTGGCTAAGACTACTCGGAAACTTCAGGTCATTGAAAATGAGACAAACTCATTTTTAGCGCCCAGAGAAAGCCTCATGGGTCCTCTGTTAACCTCTTAGCTGCTGGGCCTTCCCCCCCAGTCCTGAGCCCTTTTTTGCCTATTTGGGGTAGTTTGCGTTTAGGCCTACATAACGTTTTGTCCACATAAGCTATCCACACCAAATTTGTGTCCTTTTTTTCCAACATCCTAGGGATTCTAAAGGTACCCAGAGTTTCTGGGTTCCCCTGGAGGAGACCAAGAAATTAGCCAAAATGCACCTAAAATTTAGTTTTTTTCAAAGAAATTGGACAAAAGGGCTGCCGAAGAAGGCTTGTGGTTTTTACCCTGAAAATGGCATCAACAAAGGGTTTGCTGTGCTAAAATCACCATTTTCCCAGCTTTCAGGAACAGACAGAGTTTAATCAGAAAACCAAATTTTTCAACACAATTTTGCATTTTACTGGGACATACTTCATTTTTACTATTTTTGGTGTTTTCATCCTCCTTCCAGTTAGTGACAGGAATGGGTGTGAAACCAACACTGGATCCCAGAAAGCTAAGTGTTTCTACAAAGTAGTAAAAATTCTGAATTCAGCAAGGGGTCATTTCTTGTAGATCCTACAAGGTTTTCCTACAGAAAATAACAGCTGAAAAAAACAAATATTGAAATTGAGCTGAAAAAAACAGCCATTTTTCTCAGCGATTTACTCTGTAACTTTTTCCTGCAATGTCAGATTTTTTAAAGTAATATACCGTTACATGTGCTGGACTCTTCTGGTTGCAGTGACA
The DNA here is from genome assembly GCF_031143425.1 of Pleurodeles waltl. Lineage (NCBI taxonomy): Eukaryota > Metazoa > Chordata > Amphibia > Caudata > Salamandridae > Pleurodeles > Pleurodeles waltl. The sequence goes on along the minus strand of NC_090447.1, from coordinate 46,961,923 downwards.
TATAGGGCTTGTAGGTTCATCAAGATCCCTAGGTACCCAGAGCCAATAAATGAGCTGCACCTTGCAATGGGTTTTCATTCTATACCAGGTATACAGCAATTCATTTGCTGAAATATAAAGAGTTTGTATTTCCAAAATGGGCATAAGATTAGGTATTGAGCAGCAGTGGTTATTTGCCAATCTCTGAATTCTGGGGTGCCCATATTAGCATGTGAATTACAGGCCATTTCTCAAATAGACGTCTTTTTTACACACTGTCTTACATTTGGAAGGAAAAAATGTAGAGAAAGACAAGGGACAATAACACTTGTTGTCCTATTCTGTGTTCCCCCAAGTACCCGACTTGCGTGGGTAGGCCTAATGCTCGTGACAGGAAAGGCAATATGGACACATCACATTTTTACATTGATATCTGATGTGTTTTTTGCAAAGTGCCTAGCTGTGGATTTTGGCCTCTAGCTCAGCCGGCACCTAGGGAAACCTACCAAACCTGCAAAAAAATTTAAACTAGACACCGAAGGGAATCCAGGATAGGCTGACTTGTGGGGCTCTGATCAGGTTCTGTTACCCAGAATCCTTTGCAAACCTCAAAATGTGGCCAAAAAAAAAAACACTTTTTCCTCACATTTCGGTGAGAGAAAGTTCTGGAATCTGAGAGGAGCCACAAATTTCCTTCCACCCAGCATTCCCCCAAGTCTCCCGATAAAAATTGTACCTCAGTTGTGGGGGTAGGCCTAGTGTCCGTGACAGGAAAGGCCCCAAAACACAACGTGGACATATCACATTTTCACAAAGAAAACATAGCTGTTTTTTGCAAAGTGCCTAGCTGTGGATTTTGGCCTCTAGCTCAGCTGGCACCTAGGGAAACCTAGCAAACCTGCACAGTTTTGAAAACTAGACACCTAGGGGAATCCAAGATGGGGTGACTTGTGGGGCTCTGATCAGGTTCTGTTACCCAGAATCCTTTGCAAACCTCAAAATGTGGCCAAAAAAACACCTTTTCCTCACATTTCGGTGACAGAAAGTTCTGGAATCTGAGAGGAGCCACAAATTTCCTTCCACCCAGCGTTCCCCCAAGTCTCCTGATAAAAATGGTACCTCAGTTGTGGGGGTAGGCCTAGCGCCCGCGACGAGGAAATGCCCCAAAACTCAACGTGGACACCACATTTTCACAAAGAAAACAGAGCTGCTTTTTGCAAAGTGCCTAGCTGTGGATTTTGGCCTCTGGCTCAGCTGGCACCTAGGGAAACCTAGCAAACCTGCACAGTTTTGAAAACTAGATACCTAGGGAAATAGAGAGGAGCCACAAATGTCCTTCCACCCAGCATTCCCCCAAGTCTCCCGATAAAAATGGTACCTCACTTGTGTGGGTAGGCCTAGTGCCCGTGACAGGAATAGATCACACAACGGTCAATGTTGGTACTTACATGACGCAACTGTTGACCCTGGGGCGATCCATTCCTTACGCAGGAACTAGGTATAGGCACTCAAGTGGGGTAGTGTTTTTATCAGGACAGATGAGGAATCACTGGGTGGTAGGAATTTTGTGGATCGCAGCATATTCCTGTAGTTTGTGTGACAGAAATGCAAGAAAAATAGAGTTTTTATTCAACATTTCAGCTTTGCAGGGTATTCTGGGTAGAAAAACTTTGGGGAATCCACACAAGTCACACCTCTGTGGACTCCCCCGGATGTCTGTTTCCAGAAATGTTTGGGTTTAGTATGTTTCCCTACATAGCCGCCGAACCCAGGACCAAAAACACAGGTGCCTGCCTTACAAAACCAGTTTGTTTTGTGATAGATAATTTTGATGTCTCCACAATACAATTTGGGCAGTGCAATTCGGGGCTGAACTAAATTGGGGAGCTCCCAAGAGAGCACCCTCTCTGTGCTTGCCCCCGCATTCACCTGCTCTCTGGGTTGGGCTAACCCACTATTGCCCTGTTGCACAGACTGTGCTTGCGAAGGGACAACAGGACTGCCCTCACCACCTCTCTCACAATTTACTGGAAGGAGTTATCCAATGGGACTCCTCCAACTGAAAAATCACCCCCAGAGTCTGCGCCTTTGTCCTGTCCCTCAGATGCTGTTTCAGTATCTGCTGTCTGAGTCTCTGATCCTATGTCAGAGTTGTCCTCTATAACCAGAGTGACGTCAGCAGCAGTCATCCATCAAGATGCCATCTCTGCTATTGGATAAACTGTTGCTCTAAAACACTAGCCTGCATAGACAGTCACAAAATTGCTGGTGTGTGTGTGTGATACGTGCAACAGTAGAGGCCACCTTACCTGCACTTCTTCCCTCAATCAGCACGTTCTTTCAAGACACTCAAACACCTTGTCACATACCATTCGTCACAGTCTTTAGCACCTCCTGCGCCCAGTCCAACAATCATTATTGGTGCTCCCACTCCCATGTCCTCCTCCTTGGATTCCCTCATTACCACCCAGCAAACGTGCTCTTCATCTCTCCATAGCCACCCCCCACCCCGCACATACATTTCATTTGTATTATAGCGCAGGTAGTGGCTGACTTTACTAACGTACTCAGCTACTTACATAAAATATAGATTTGCTCTTTTCAGTAGTCATATGAACCTTCTGCGCTTCTTTATGGAACTAAAACTGCCACTAGACAAAAGTCTGATCCTTTTGTAGCAGAAACATAATCACAAGACTTACTTGACTTATTGCTGCCTAAAAGATACAGTTGAAATGTGTCAGTTGAAGTATGTGCACTGCTTTGAAGATGCAAGCTGCAACTGCAAGACAACTGGTGGCAAATATATATATATACAATCGGCCCCCAGGAAAACCAGACCCACATATAAAAATGATCTAGATATATCTCATATATATATATAACCAGACCCACATATAAAAGTGTTCTAGATATATCTCATATATAAATATATGAGATATATCTAGATCACTTTTATATGTGGGTCTGGTTTTCCTGGGGGCCGATTGTACCCCCCAGGGAAACCACACATGCACTGACAAAAGTGATATATATATATATATATATCTATAGATATATCCATTCTACATGGATTGATATATCTATATATAAATCTCTCTCTCTCTCCCTATATATATATATATATATATATATATATATATATATAAATATATATATATATATGTGAAAGAAAAGATGTCCTGATCTGCGTGTTACGGCGCACTTAATTCTCCGGTGGTGCTGGTTTGAGGCAGGACAACCATATTTTCAGAAAACAAGATTCTCTTTCTGTTTTAGCAAGAGAAAACCGCACTCTGTCGTTGTGCCAAAAATACCTTAACTTTTAATACATTAGTGAGATCATAAACAAACAAACAGGAATCCCCTGACGCGTTTCGGTCTCACCAGACCTTGTTCACAGGTGTTTCCTGTGTGCTAATTTCAGCGCTTTAAATAAAGTACTCCAAAGTAACAGAAAAAATACTCAAGTTACACCACTTATCAAGGGTTACTCCATAACATCACTAAATATCTACACTTTAACAAAGAAAAATTATTAAACGTTTTTCTATATGCATATTTACCAAATTGTAACAGTGTTTTAACTACAATCCAAGGTGTTTTTCACTAAGTTCCACATTGCATTCTGGTATATGTAGTTTATAGCATTTCATTGAATCAAATTATTTTTAAATATATGTCATAAAATTTTGTTTCAGCGACTAATGGAGACTTCAAAGCAATTTCTGAGGTGTGTTAACAAAATATAGGGGCCCTCATTAGTTTTTAATTTATATTCACATTGAATTCATATTCATGTATTGCATGTTACCTACAATAGCACAATCCCACAAAGTTTCTTTTAAACAAGGCCCTCACTAAATCCTGCACCTCTGATGTAAGGACATTAATGTTTGGGTATTATTCATTCAGTCAACTTGCATTGATAGCGCCAAAATTATATGTCTATCTGACAAATGACAACGGGAAAGAAAGCATCTTATCAATTAGTGGAAATGACATAAAATAAATGAATGGCAACATCTTATGAGCTATGACAACCCTTATAGGTGTACAAATAACTCCTCATCCTGGTTTAAACCTAGCGGGGTGAGGGATCGGATATCAAGTATATGTCTGGATTCTAGTTGACGCAATTTCTTTTCTCTGTCACCACCACGTTCTGATTTTAGTACCTGATCAATTACATAGAATGTCATGAGTTCCCACTTGCTATCATGTTTCTGTTCATATGTCTCGCTGTTGCATAGCTCCTATCCATATTGATAGTTGCACACATATGTTCGAAAATTCGCTTTTTAGTATCACATATGGTACTGCCAACATATTTCAACCCACAAGGACATTCAATCACATATACTGTGAATCGACTTTTACAGTTCAAGTGCTTACGTATCACTCTCTCCATGCCAGTATTTGTGGAGTACTCTTTCTTATTCACCCCAATTTTACAAGCCTTACAGCTGCTGCATTTCCAAAAGCCAGTTTTCTGTAACCAGTTTGCTTTTGTAGTTTGGAAATGACTGTGCGTTAATTTATCCCTTAAGTTTGCTGTTCTTCTGAAAGTCATTAATGGATGTTGTCCCATGATTTCCCCCACTATTGGGTCCATTTGTAAAATTGCGCAGTGGTTTTCCAAGATTTTACGAACTTGTGTGGCACTCTGTGAGTATGTTGTTATGAACCTCAGCTGTTGTTGTTTGGCATGTTTAATGGCTTGGTTTCCTCCATGAATTAATTGTTCTCTTGATGATTGTTTCACACGTTTCTGTGCCAGAGCTAAACACTTTTTCGGATATTGTCTTGCCAGGAATCTCTCCTCCGCTAATTTCAAGTGCTTCTCACACTCTTCCGGCTCTGAGCAGATTTTCTTTATTCGTAGAAATTCACCATAGGGAATGTTCCACTTTGTTCGTGGTGGGTGAAAACTGTTAGCATGTAATATGGAGTTCGTAGCTGTTATTTTCCTGTGCAATGAAGTCTGAATTGTCCCCTCTTTAACATAAATTTCTGTATCTAGAAATGTCACACGTGTCGCACTGATGTCGTAGGTGAAATTAAGTTTGGCTACATTAGAGTTCAAGATCTTAAAGTATTCATCAAATTCTGACTCAGTACCATCCCAGATAAGAAAAAGGTCATCAAGTCACTACTTTTTGTTGGTAAATCTCGTTTTCTTCTGCCCAAGCTATTCGTTGTTCAAACCATCCCATTGTCAGATTTGCAAAATTGGGAGAAAAAGAAAAACCCATTGCTGTGCCCTTAATTTGCAGATACAGTTGTTGGTTAAACAAGAAATAATTATTCGTTAGACAAATGTTAATCATTTCCAGAAGCATCTCATTGTGTTGATAAAAACGTATATTCCTTTGGTTGAGAAAGAATTTGCATACCTGGATTCCTATTTGATGTTCAATGTTCGTGTAAAGCGAAACTACATCCATTGTTACTAATTTATAGGTGTCCTGCCAAGGTATCCCTTCCAATTGTAACAGTAAGTCTCCTGTATCACGTAAATAGGAGTTCAAATTTCTTGCCAAGGGTGCTAGAAAGAAATCTATGTATTCTGACATAGGTTCTAATAGAGATGCTTTGGCTGATATTATAGATCTACCTGGTGGATGTTGCAAATTTTTATGAATTTTAGGGAGGAAGTATATTGTTGGAGTTACAGGATGTTCCACTAACAAAATTTTTGCCTCTACTTGATCAATGAGGCCTTGATCTTCCCACCTTAAGATACACAAATATATCTCCTCCTTCAGTTTTATTACTGGGTTCCCAGTAACATGTGCATAACAGGTTTTATCCGACAATTGCTGCATCGCTTCTTTCACATAATCCTGTTTATTTTGTATTACAATGTTTCCAGCTTTGTCCGCGGGTTTACTTTCAACCATTGTTTCCATCTGAAGTCTGTGCAGCGCCTGTTTCTCTGGTATGGTTAAGTTCTCCTCTTTCTTATTCCTTATTTCTTATTCCTCTTTCTTATTCCAATTCTTTTTATAAAGATCATGAATGACCATCTCCGCAAATAAATCTATATATATATATATATATATATATATCTGTATTTTCTTTTGGTAGTTGTAGGGTTTCCTTGGGGGCAAAAATGGCCCCCAGGGAAACCCTACAACTACTAAAAAAAACATTGCACCCATAGGGGGTCGCCCTGCCTATGGGCGACCCCCTGTCAATTTCGTTATTTTTTTTTTCTTCAAAAATTAGCCCCTGGGGGTGGCGCGATCTCGCCCCCCAGGGGGCCCCAACATTGAAATAAAAAAATATGGACCCACAGGGGGTCGAGCAGCCAACGGGCGACCCCCTGTCAATTTCGTAATTTTTTTTTTTTAAATGTGCCCCTGGGGGTGGTGCGATCGTGCGCGATTACGCCCCCCAGGGGGCCCCAATATTGACATTTAAAAATATGGCCCCGGGGGGGCGGCCCATTTTCCTAGGGGGGCCAACCACCCCAATTGAAATCCCTGGTGTCTAGTGGTGTTTCCTGGACCTCGATCGCAGCTGTGCTGCGATCGAGGGCCAGGTAACGCATTCAGGAAGGCCTCGTATGAAAGGGGAGAGTCTCCCCTTTCATACGAGGCCTTCCCGAACGTGGGGAAGGCCGTTTGGGGCCATTTTCCCCATCGGAGCAGGAAGCGGCCCTACGGCCGCTTCCTGCTCCGATGGGGAAAACAACACTGTGACGTCAGCGCGGACGTCACAAAGGGGCAGGTAGGGGGCGGGGGGAGACACGGAAGCTCTTCTGTGTCTCCCAGGGTTTAAAAAAAATAAGAAAATCATCCCTAGTGTCGGCCACAGGTCGTGACCCGCACCAGAGAGGTAGTGCGGGCATCAGCCAGTGGCCAACGCCCGCTTTAAAGGGGTTAAAAACAAATTACATTGCCTGTCCATCAAACAGAGGGTAGAGTTCAAGGTGTGTTGTTTAACATTCAAAGCCTTCAGTAACTTGGTTTTCTCATTTCTTATCAATAAATGTAAGAAATAGGTGCCATGATGTTTATTAAGATCTGTTGAAATGAATCTCGTAGTTACTCCTAATTATAGGAGGGCAGGAATGGGAGGTTGTAGTTACTTAGGGCCGCTTCCTGCTCCGATGGGGAAAACAACACTGTGACGTCAGTGCGCCTTGTGGCGCGCTGACGTCACAAAGGGGCAGGTGGGGGACGGGAGAGACACGGAAGCTCTTCCGTGTCTCCCAGGGTTTAAAAAAAATAAGAAAATCCTCCCTGGTGTCGGCCACAGGTCGTGACCCGCACCAGAGAGGTAGTGCGGGCATCGGCCAGTGGCCAACGCCCGCTTTAAAGGGGTTAAAAACAAATTACATTGCCTGTCCATCAAACAGAGGGTAGAGTTCAAGGTGTGTTGTTTAACATTCAAAGCCTTCAGTAACTTGGTTTTCTCATTTCTTATCAATAAATGTAAGAAATAGGTGCCATGATGTTTATTAAGATCTGTTGAAATGAATCTCGTAGTTACTCCTAATTATAGGAGGGCAGGAATGGGAGGTTGTAGTTACTTAGTGACGGTCCCTGCAATGTGGAACTCCTTTTCACCGTACTTGAAAATAACCTTTCTAAATAAAGAAAATGCCTGCAAAACTGGCTCTTTTGGCAGGCCTTCAAGGAATAATTTTTACTCAGCCTCAGCAGCTTGGTATTTTTTTCCTTTCAGTATGCAGCACCATGAAATATTTGGTGACTGTGTGCTTTATTAAACACTAACATAATAAAATATATAAAAGGTCCTTTCAGACACATAATAACATATATTAAAGGTGCTTTCAGACACATTCTTGGCACCCATGTATGACACCACTGTACAGGAGAGTCCTAAGAGATAACAGGCTGATGCTGAACGCTGGACCAAAGGAGTTGGAGCAGCCATGAGACAGTAAGTGTATTTGTTTAGAACACTCACTTAAGAGCACGTGCAAATAGTGCTCTTTCATGTGTTCACTTTGAGCTTTGTTCTAATATTCCACATTGTAGTTAAAAAATATTTATTATTTGTGTATTATAAAGGTTTGTTAATGTACACTAGAAGTTTGTTTGGACTGAGCATCCATCTTGACATTCTGGAAATGCTATTAAAATTCTTTATTTTCTGACTGCATAACTCTAAAGGCCCAACTTACACATTACACATTTCTATTTTGTCATAGATAGTTTATGTTAATCTGACATTGTGTACCTTTACCTTACTTTCCTAACCAGGATGCATGTTTTACCCATTACATTCCTAATTCACACAAATAATTATTAATGTGTGATTGATATAGTTATTGAACCAAAAGGCATAATCCTTTACAATGCTTTGTTGCCTTGCACAAATGAACTCTCATCACAGATAACCAATGTAGGGAAATGTTGAAAACCATCTTATTTTACTTTTAGCACAGGATTAGTCGAATAAATAGAATAAATAAGTTCTACTCACATACTTTTATCTTTCTTTGAATGCCTCATTCAAAAGTTATTTAAGCAAATATCTTTTCTAACCATTTTGAAGGGCACAAATGTAGGTATCATAGCATAGGATAAGGACAGGTTTGTTTAAAGACTCCACAATGTCAGCTCTTGTATTGTGGGAAAAATTGCCCCTTTTTTCCAAATGCATTATTGGACAATAGATTTCAAAATATAGATTTCAAAATATTTCACTTTTCCCCACATTGCTTTTAAGTGGACCGTACTGCCCAAGGTTCATCCCAGTAGGACAAGGGGTAAGAAGGAAGATCATTGGCTGGGAGACAGCACTTTTCATAATCCAAAAGGAGTAGGAAGCCACCACCAGTAGCACTACCCATCCTGAGGCAGACAAGATCTCTCATAAAAAGACTGTGAGTGGACTCTGGAGAAACACTGAGAGGGCAGTGGGTGTGGCCACCAGCAGCCAGAAGGTGGGAGATCAATTGTCTCCTCCTGGCCTTGCACAACAACCTGTGATGTTAGAAGAGCAGGTCCCACCTCCATCTAGGTCTGCAGGCAGCTCCTCCTTTACTCCAGTGGCCCCTTTCCATCAGGCCTAAAGTTCCATTCCTGCACAGTCATCATCTTCTCCTCCCAGTTCCCACGCCGACAACACCACCAGTTGAGGGGCACTTCAGCCCACACCACACTACAGCTCTTTTGAGCAGCCCACTTCCTTCCCCTGGAATATGTGTTCTTGATTGCCTTCAAGGAGACCCAGAGGCTAATTGGAGAGGTTCAGGGAGTTGGAGCTGTCCGGATACTCAGAGAGACAGTCACTCAACGGCTCCAAACGTTGTGTGGCCTTATGACTTGATGGGAGGTTTTATCCCTCATCTGCCTCCCCCACTCCACCTCAGCTCCTGTTGTCATGTGTAGGAAGCTGGCCTGGTGTGTGGTTGGTACCTATTGAACTTACACCTTACACAAGGCCCAGGTATCCCCTCTTAGTGAAGTGTAGGCAGTGTCTGGAGGCCAGGCACTCTAGAGGTAGCTGTGAATGAGCAGCCAAGGCTTATCTAGGAGACATGCAAAGCTCATGCAATACCACTGTAGTCACACAGCACTTACACACATGAAAGAATACACTCAGTGTTACAACAATAAAGGTACTACATTATGGTAACACAACACCAAAATGCTATAGAGGCAATACTCCCTTAGGAGGTAAGTAATACACACGATATATATACACTAGTTGTCAGAAATAGGAACAAGAATAGTTAGCAAACAGTGCAAATAGTGTAAAACACAATAGAGAATAGTAGCCCTAGAATGAGCACAAACCATTGAATGCAAGAGTGTCACCCCCACCTAGGTAAGCGGAGTATGTAGAGGGTCACTGGGGGTACTAGGAAAGCACAAAGATAAGTACCACAACATCCCCCAGCATGCAGGAAAGCAGGAGTAAATTATTAGAATTTCACCAGAACACCCACTTAGAAGAAAAGAAGAGAATTGTAAAACTCAGAGATGACTGCAAGAATCCAACGGTGGATTCCTGAAGAGGAAGACCTGTGGAAAGAGGGGACCAAGTCCAGAAGACACAGCAGAGTACAGTGGGGGTAGGAGCGCCTACCCACCAAGGTGAGGACAGCAGGAGTTGGTCGACGGTGAGGAAGAAAAGTCAGCACTGGAGTCAGAGTCGAGTTCCTGGAGGATGCAAGTGGTGTCCCATGATTGAAGGAAGATTGCAGTCGGGTTTGGTTGTTCGGATTCCACCAACAAGCCTTGGCACAGGCAAAACCCGTGGTTAGCGGGAAATGGTGCTGCCGGGGACCAGCAAGGCCCAGGAGGACTCTACCCAGGAGGGGGACTCAGTGGGGGCTCTCAGCATTGCAGAGAGCCCACAGAAGCACAAGCAGCACTCACAGGAGTCTCACAGGATGGGGACACAGAAGTTGCAAAAGAAGCCCATGCAGCATTACGAAAAGGAGCCCCATGCCACAGGAGAGCCACTCAGGGAGCTGTGCATCACAGGAAGGAGAGTTGGGGGCTGGAGTGACACAATGCCTGAAGACCCCTTGGAGGAAATGCCAACAAGCCTTGGCAGCTGCAAAAGACACAGTGCATGGGGGTCCTGTCCTGAATGGGAAGGCAAGGGCTTACCTCCACCAAAGTTGGATAGCTGGTAGAAAGGACCGTCTGAACCACTTCCAGCCACCACCTGTTTTGCAGGTTCCAGCAGCTCAGCAGGAGAGGGGATCCACATAGCCAGTCGTCATTGCTCTTGGTGCCTGCAGATGCAGGGGAGTGACTCCTTCACTCCCAGGGAGAGTCCTTCTTCTTTCCTGTGCAGACTGATGATAGGCTATCCTCAGAAGATGCATGACCAGGGAAATGTTGCAGAAGCTGGAAGGAGCCGTGGAAATAATGTTGCAGGCAAAGGCTTTGTCTTTGTTTCAGCTTGTAGGATACTGGAGAGTCCAGATGCAGTTTCTTTGGACAGAAGTCAAAGTTTGAGGTTGCAGAGCAATCCTGCTGGAATCTTGCAAGCCGAATCTGAGGAACCACCCAAAAGAGAGACCCTAAATAGACCTGAAAGGTAGATTGGTCACCTAGCTGGGTGATCACCTATCAGGAGGGGGCTCTGATGTCACCTGCGTGACCTGCCCACTCAGATGCTCCCAGAGTTCCCAACCTTGAATCCAAGATAGCAAAACCCAGGGACCCTCTGGAGGAACTCTGGGCACCACCCCTGGGGTGGTGATTGGCAAGGGAGTGGTCACTCCCCTTTCCATTGTCCAGTTTCATGTCAGAGCAGGGACTGGAGGTTCCTAAACCGGCGTAGACTGGTTTATGCATGGAGGGCACCAAATATGACCTTCAATGCATACCAGTGGCTTGGGAGGCTACCCTTCTCAAACCAAGTAACACCTATTTCCAAAGGGGAAGGGTTTAACACCCTTCTCCCAAAGGAAATCCTTTGTTCGAACTTCCTGGGCTTGAGCTGCTCAAGCAACAGGAGGGCAGAAACCTGTCTGTGAGGTGGCAGCAGCTTGGGCTCCCTGGAAAACCTCAGAAGGCTGTAGGAGCAATGCTGGGGTTCCTCTGAGGAGACCGCAGAGTGCATGGAATCATACAACCAATACTTGCAAAAGTATTGGGGTATGATTCCAATTTGTTTTATACCAAACATGCCTAGTTTCGGAGTTACCATTACGTACCTGGATATAGGTAGTTACCTATGTCCAGTACCCGCGTAAAATGGTGTCCCCGCACTCACAAAGTGGAGGAAAGTGGGTCTGGAGTTTCTGGGGGCACCTCTGCTATTGAAGGGGTGCCCTCACACACAGGTACCTGGGCTCAGAGGGCCTAGCATAGGGGTGAGTTATAGTGACTTGGTGGAGTGACCTATACTGAAAACGGGTGCATGCACCCGGTTCACGCAGTCTGCAATGGCAGTCCTGCAGAACCCTTTGCATGGGCTCCCTATGGGTGGCAGAATAACTGCTGCAGCCCATAGAGATCCCATGGAACCCCAATGCCCTGGGTACCTGGGTATCATATACTAGGGGCTTACATGTGGGCACCAATATGCCAATTGTGGGATGAAATACAGAGTTTTGGGTGAGAGAGCATAGTCAGTGGTGTCCTGGTAAACACAGTCAAACACACTGACATCAGGCAGAACAATTGGGTAACCAGGCCAGAAACAGGGTACTTTCCTACATCATGTCTTCCAGTTTGACTGTGATACCTGCTTCCCATGTACTTCCTTTTTTCTGTGGATGTCTTGTCCTGCTTGAGTAAGTCGTTTGACATCTGTTTCTGAGAATTACTTCACCATTGTTGTGGGGAAGACAAAAAGTGAGGCTGACCAGGGACTTTTGACCCCAAGCCAGGACCATGATTCAGACCACCTCTGGCTTGAAGAAATTACTTTATTATAATTTGGAAAAGTAGACTCACGTTTTTGGACTATTTATCGACTATTGACTTGTATTTTAGTCTTTGTCTATAGAGTGTTCTTTGGACATTTTCTGCTGTGTTTTTATTATTTCACCGCCTGCCTCCAAGTTAGCATTTCCCTCTGCTTTTATAGTCCATCTTAGTTCATTTCAGTCTTTCCCAATGACACTTTTACATCTCCCCTAAAGTAAAGCAATTTGTGCTAAAATATATTAAATACATCAATGCATTCATGCTATTTATTTTTTCTGAACAAAGCACTGTTTGACAAACAAAAGAAATGTTTAGATAGTTTTATGTATCAGAACTATTTGTTATATTCATTGCAGTTTGGAGGTAATACTTTCCTATTTTGTAAATGCAACATCCAACATTCAAACCAGAAGAAAGTTAAACACAGATTTGTTATCGAAATTGGTATATATTTTTATTAATCAAAAGGGTTACAGTCACTGCGTTAGTAAAGGAGTTGCTATTTTTCACACTGTAGAAATTATTTTCATAACTGTCTCCTACTACACTGCCTGCTCTGCCTACCTACTGATGGTGGTGAAATTGACTGAGACTGTACTTGTGTTATAGATGATTGGTTTGGTGGAGGTTGGGTTGGTGGTTCAGATGGTGCAACTGAAGGTGGTACAGGTTGTTGTGGCAGAGGTGTCAGCTTGGCAGCTGGTGTTCCCCTCCTATGTTGAAGTGTCTCTGTAAGATCTCCTATATGTATTCATTGTGAAGACTGGCATTGGCATTGTTTGCCCACTCCCTCTATCTTCATAGCCAAAGTATGTTGCCTTACATTTTCTTCCTTAAAAGTCTGGAGATGTTCTTGGTTCGTCCATCTTCAAAATGTCACAATGTTATCCAACCCATGAGTCTGCTTGTAAATCATCTGAGGAAGTCCTTTGAAAGAGAAAGCTATATCAGTGCCCCCATTGCATGAATATCCCCCTGCACATTAGACTGCTGTAGGTAAAACTGATCCTACAAGTGACCAACATTAAACTATGGCAACTTCCCCTTCTGTATGGCTGTCTGTCATGGCCGTTATATTTGCCAAAATGGAGAGTGGTACCATGCTTATGTCCAGTGGAGAGAGGGATGATGAATGGGGGATGAGGGATGTGTGGAGGTGAATGTTTCATAGGCAGAAGAAGCATTCATGACTGCTTACCCAACAAATGGAGACTGGTAATCCTCAGAACTTATTTAGGAGGAACACTGCTGCCAGGCTGTGAAACTGTATTCTTGAAGATGTTCTGTGTGGAGCCATTCATCTCCTCCTCCTCCTCCAAGTCCTCCCAACACTCCTCGAATGGCCCCTCCTCCTTCTCCTCCACTAGCTCTGCTTCCTCTGCTTGTTGAGGAGTGCTGGCCAGTGACATGCTTGCTCTCCTCTGAAATTAATATATGCCTACACAATGTGAACTCCAGCCACAAAGTTTTGATGTTTTGGAAATCCCCTGTTAGGTCAGCTGATGAACTTATGTCCATGTAGTTTCTGTTTCCTAATTATCTCCAGATACAGCAGCTATAGAGAGATTAATTATATTCAATGGATCTTGTTAATCTATAAAGGCCACTATGACTGCAAAGCTGACAATTAGAGATACATATAAGAAAGAAAAAGAAACATCACCATTGTTATGACTTATAAAATGTGATATATTTACAAAATAGAGCCAAATTAACCCCTTAAGTGTGGGCGTCAGCCACTGGCCGACGCCCGCACTACCTACCTGGTTGCAACTGAGGATTTTCTTTTTTTTTTTGTTTATCCCCGGGAGACATGGAAGAGCTTCCGTGTCTCCCTCTGCCCCCCACCCGCCCCTTTGTGACGCTGACGTCACACTGTTGTTTTCCCCATCGGAGCAGGAAGCGGCCGTACAGCCGCTTCCTGCTCTGATGGGGAAAACGGCCCCAAACGGCCGTCCCCACGTTCAGGAAGGCCTTGTATGAAAGGGAAGACTCTCCCCTTTCATACGAGGCCTTCCTGAAAGCGTTTCCTGGCCCCCAATCACAGCACCACTAGACGCCAGGGATTTTACTTGGGGTGGTCGGCCCCCCTAGGAAAACAGGCCGCCACCCCCCAGGGGGCCATATTTTTTAAATTTAATGTTGGGGCCCCCAGGGGGCGAACCCGCCACCCCCCAGGGGCTTTTTTTTTTTTTTTTAAATAAGGACATTGACAGGGGGTCGCCCATAGGCAGGGCGACCCCCTGTGGGGGCAATTTTGTTTTAGTAGCTGTAGGGTTTCCCTGGGGGCCATTTTGGCCTCAAGGAAACCCTACAACTACCAAAATAAAATACATATATATATAGATATATAGATATAGATATAGATATATAGATATATATATAGATAGATAGATATAGATATATCAATCCATGTATATAGATATGTCTATCTACATGGATATATCTATAGATAGATCTATATATATATATATATCTATATATGTATATATATATATGTATATGTATGTATATATATATATATATATATATATATGTATGTAGATAGATATATCTATATAGAGATCTATATATATATATATCACTTTTGTCAGTGCATGTGTGGTTTCCCTGGGGGCTGCAAGCGGCCCCCAGGAAAACCAGACCCACATATAAAAGTGATCCATACATATATATCTTAAATATATATGTATATTTCTTTCTATATATATATATATATTTGCCACCAGTTGTCTTGCAGTTGCAGCTTGCGTCTTCAAAGCAGTGCACATACTTCAACTGACGCATTTCAACTGTAGCTTTTAGGCAGCAATAAAGAAGTCAAGTAAGTCTTGTGATTATGTTTCTGCTACAAAAGGATCAGACTTTTGTCTAGTGGCAGTTTTAGTGCCATAAAGAAGCGCAGAAGGTTTATATGACTACTGCAAAGAGCAAATCTGTATTTTAAGTAAATAGCTGAGTACGTTAGTAAAGTCAGCCACTACCTGCGCTATAATACAAATGAAATGTATGTGCAGGGTGGGGGGTGGCTATGGAGAGATGAAGAGCACGTTTGCTGGGTGGTAATGAGGGAATCCGAGGAGGAGGACATTGGAGTGGGAGCACCAATAATGATTGTTGGACTGGGCGCAGGAGGTGCTAAAGACTGTGACGAACGGTATGTGACAAGGTGTTTGAGTAAAGAACGTGCTGATTGAGGGAAGAAGCACAGGTAAGGTGGCCTCTACTGTTGCACGTATCACACACACACACACCAGCAATTTTGTGACTGTCTATGTAGGCTAGTGTTTTAGAGCAACAGTTTAGCCAATAGCAGAGATGGCATCTTGATGGATGACTGCTGCCGGCACTCGGGTTATAGAGGACAGCTTTGACATAGGATCAGAGACTGAGACAGCAGATACTGAGACAGCATCTGAGGATAGGACAATGGCGCAGACTCTGGGAGTGATTTTTCAGTTGGAGGAGTCCCATTGGATAACTCCTTCCAGTAAATTGTGAGGGAGGTGATGAGGGCAGTCCTGTTGTCCCTTCGCAAGCACAGTCTGTGCAACAGGGCAATAGTGGGTTAGCCTAACCCAGAGAGCAGGTGAATGCGGGGGCAAGCACAGAGAGGGTGCTCTCTTGGGAGCTCCCCAATTTAGTTCAGCCCCGAATTCCACCGCCCAAATTGTATTGTGGAGACATCAAAATTATCTATAACAAAACAAACTGAAAGCTGGGAAGATGGTGATTTTAGCACCACAAGCCTTTTGTTGATGCCATTTTCAGGGAAAATACCACAAGCCTTCTTCAGCAGCCCTTTTTTTCTCATTTTTTTGAAAAAAACTAAATTTTATGTGCATTTTGGCTAATTTCTTGGTCTCCTCCAGGGGAACCCAGAAACTCTGGGTACCTTTAGAATCCCTAGGATGTTGGAAAAAAAGGATGCAAATTTGGCGTGGATAGCTTATGTGGACAAAAAGTTATGAAGGCCTAAGCGTGAACTACCCCAAATAGCCAAAAAAGGGCTCAGCACTGGGGGGGGAAAAGGCCTGGCAGCGAAGAGGTTAATTACTGAAGAAACTAATGATGAGATGCAAACGTCAATGCCAAGCTTCCAGATTTAACTGACAGGAGAGGTCCAGCATGTTCCTTGTTGTCACAGATGTTGATGTTCTCAAGGTGAATACTGAGGTCTGTTGTACGAAAGATGCTGACAGGAAAAAGAGACATACATAGTGCAGTAAGTCACCGTATATCATTGAAGAAGATGCAAGTTATATAGTTTGAATACTCATTTGGAGAGCCATAAAGATTGTTCACTTACAAAGGAAGACAAGGGCAAACAATCATCTTATAGTGCTCCCCCTACTTTGGCAAGACTAAGGTCAATTTCCTGAAATAATATATGATATTAAAAAAGAATAGCAAAACATGTGACGTGTGGTGCCAATAGGGATCTGTGGCAAAA
This sequence comes from Pleurodeles waltl, assembly GCF_031143425.1. Taxonomy (NCBI): domain Eukaryota; kingdom Metazoa; phylum Chordata; class Amphibia; order Caudata; family Salamandridae; genus Pleurodeles; species Pleurodeles waltl. The sequence continues at coordinate 46,945,114 of NC_090447.1, read as the reverse complement.
GACATCTAGATACCCTACCCGTAATAAATAAACAGGTTAGATTCAAGAGCAAACAAGCAGACATTTAACTTACCAGTTTGTCCTTTCCATCTCCTGTGTGGTACCAGTCTGGGTTGTGGAGCCCTGCTGGAAGCAGAAGTCGACAGTGACAGTCGGTAGATAGAACAACATCACAGTGATTTCAAAAGTTTAAAATAAAAGTATGAATGTATAACATTGTAACGTTACACTTGAATCAAATGAAAAGCCGTTCCTAAACACACTGTCAAATATAGTTATGTTAATATTTAACAAAATAAGTGATTGAAATCCTCTATAGTGTTTTAATCAGATAGCATAAAGACATACTTTTGTGGGTAGGTGAGCTGCTCTGCAAGAGCTGCCCTGTGTGTTGCCCTGCTGCAACTGCAATGGCTCCTGTCCCATCTGAAGCAGATGATGCAGTCACAAGAGTTACTGCATAAGAAGAGTGCACACAAAATACAACTAGGCAGCAGGTAGCATGCTTATAAGGCTCATGTTAGAGGATGCTTTTGAGTGTTATACATGTGATGGGCGTGAAACAATACAGCTAGGACTGACGTACAGATGTGAGTGACTGTGCTCTTAAAGGGAGGTGGAAAGTTAGAATCTTACTTGGTACCACATTAATGTTGTTGGAAAGAGGCAGCCCACACAGCAGGTGGGGTGCATTCTATAGAGGAAAGCCTCCCTCCAGGAAGACCTTCAACCAGCTGAAGCCTGGAGACCTTCACACACTTCCTATCATCTGGCTACTTCTTTTGAATACCACCCCCCACTCACACACGCACAGTGCCCAGTCTTCTCCCCCAATTAATTGACAGATTCAACCAACTCCATGTAACATTCAATCAATCAATCAGTTATTTGTTAAGTGCTACTCACCCGGTAGGGTCTCAAGATGCTGGGTGTAGGGTGCTACTGCTCGAAGAGGCAGGTCTTGAGACGTTTCCTTAAGGTCAGGAGGTCCTGGGTCAGACGTAGGTTGACGGGGAGGGAGTTCCAGGTCTTGGTGGCAAGGTGGGGGAAGGATCTGCCGCCGGCTGTGGTACGGTGGATGCGGGGGACGGTGGCGAGGGCGAGGTTGGCGGAGCAGAGCTGGTGAGTCAGGATGTGGGAGTTGAGACGCTCATTGAGGTAGGCAGGTCCGGCGTCGTGGAAAGCCCTGTGAGCGTGGATCAGGAGTTTGAAGATGATCCTTTTGTTGAGAGGGAGCCAGTGGAGGTTGCATTTGCTTCAGGTGTGCAGAATTCTCCTAACCCCTTCCAGGAGAAGGACTCCACCCTGAGTACAGAGGTCCCACAAGATGAGTGGTCGTCGCACTGAGTGCAGAGACCCGCAAAGGATGCTAAACTTAAAATCCAGTAGTAGGTTTACAAGTAGTATGTTTATGGTCATAAATTGCAATTATTGGGACTTCTGGCTTGCAAGCCTACAAATCGGTGTAAATTTACACTTGGAAATAAATAAAAAAAACAGCCAAAAGTAATGCATTCACTACAAAATGAAAGAGTAAACTGACACATGCAGATTTATTCACAAATAAGTTTACCTTTGTGTATAAACCATTTCAGAATTGTCGATGGTGTGGCTGAGAATTTTGCTTCAGGATAAAAAGTGATCATGTCCTCTTCTACCAGCTTTGCCTATTTGAGCCATGTAATTGTGTTTTTAATAAAGTGAGATGCAATTACTTTGGAAACCGAGGGCATTGAAGGATGTGAACGAAGGGAGAGAGCAAATATTCATCTCTGAATTTCCAAATGTTGTAATGGGAAGCGTTGGAGAATAAAGGTATTTTAAATTGATTTTTTCTGTGTACTAAAACTTGGAAATCATAATTACGGGTGATTGTGCAATGCCTGGATCGGCTCTTCATTTCCGTATTTCCAGTTCCGAGTGGACTGAAAGGGAGAGCAGCAGAAGCTAGAAATACTTAATACGTTTCTTTTTATTTCATTTTGTGAGAAAGCCTCTTCTTGGAAAATGAACGCATCGCATTGGTGACTGGGACTTCATTTCCTCAGTCAGATTTTAATTTCCTTTTGTGAAACAAACAACATTGTAATACATACTTAATATCCTAGCTCTCCCCAGTCTGAAGCCTGGATATTTTGAATAAAACTGAGACAATGCAGCAGGTGAGGTGTGTCACTGAAAATTAAAGATTGGAGGGGAGACAGAATGATAACGTGAGAGAGAAAGAAGTGGGAAAACTGCAGACTTAATGAAATGAGAAAAAAAGAGAAAACATTAGAGAGACCTATAGGGGGGGATTCGAGAGACGCACAGCATAAGGCATTAGAGATTCACTGGGGAAACATAAAGTAGAAAATCATCAAGAGTTTGTAACATACAGATTATCAAAACTTCAGCCTAATATATTTTCCTGAGATCACAGTCTGCATCTCAGGATGAGAATGAATTTCCCCAACAAACTGAAGCAGATAGTATTTCAGCATTTTTTATATGAGCTGATAACAGGGAATCAGAGACCAAGTTTGAAGGTTCCCAAGGAGTGTAGTAAGCAGATCTGCAGTATCCTCAGCTAAGAGATACTCACAGTATGGCTTGTAGTGGGTACCCAAGGTACTTACACCTTGTGACAGGTCCAGTAATCCTTTATTAGTAGAATAGAGGTGTTTCTAGCAGCTTAGGCTGATAGAAGGTAGCTATGGCAAAGCATCTTAGGCTGAACTAGGAGACATGCAAAGCTCCTACTATACCACTGGTGTCATATGCACAATATCATAAGAAAACACAATACACAGAGTTACTAAAAATAAAGGTACTTTATTTTTATGACAATATGCCACAAGTATCTCAGTGAGTACCCTCAGTAAGAAGGTAAGTAATATACACAAGTTATATGTACACAAACCCAAAACAGGTAAGTAATAGTAAGAAAAGTAATGCAAACAGTGTAGAATTACAATAGGTTGCAATAGGCAAGCATAGGTCTAGGGGCAACACAAACCATATACTCCAAAAGTGGAATGCGAATCACAAATGGACCCCAGACCTATGGGAGCTTGTAGAGGGTCGCTGGGACTGTAAGAAAACAGTGAGGGTTACCAAAATACCCCACCCCAAGACCCTGAAAAGTAGGAATAAAGTACACCTACTACCCCAAAAGAGCACAATAGTCGTGATAGGGGGATTCTGCAAGAACAACAAACACCAGCAGTGCACTGAAAATGGATTCCTGGACCTGAGGACCTGCAAAGCAAGGGGACCAAGCCAAATAGTTGCAACAGTGTCCAGGGGGGGCAGGAGCCCAGAAAACCCCGGATGAAGGTGCAAGGAAGCTGCCTCTGGATGGAAGAAGCTTGGAGTTCTGCAAGAAAGAAGAGGACTAGGAACTTCTCCTTTGGATGGAAGATGTCCCACGTCGCGATGAAGCTTGCAAATGTGTTCCCACGCAGAAATACCACAAACAAGCCTTGCTAGCTGCAAGGGTTGTGGTAGAGGTTTTTGGGTGCTGCTGAGGACCAGGAAGGACCAGGATGTCGCCCTTTGGAGGAGGAGACAGAGGAGACGCTCAGCAACTCAGAGAGCCCTCACAGAAGCAGGCAGCACCCACAGAAGAACCTGAACAGGCACTTGGAAGATTTGTGAACCGGAGTCCATGCAGAGTTACAAAAGAGGGTCCCACGATGTCAGAGGCAAACTCAGCGGGTTGAGCACTGCAGGACGGAGTGCTGGGGACCCAGGTTAGGCTGTCCACAAAACAAGTCCTGGAAGAGAGCACAGAAGCCGGAGCAGCTGCAAATCACGCAGTACACAGGTTTGCAGTCTAGTGTGGGGAGGCAAGGACTTACCTCCACCAAACTTGGACTGAAGAGTCACTGGACTGTGGGAGTCACTTGGATAGAGTTTCTGTGTTCCAGGGACCAGTCTCGTCAGGATGAGAGGGGACCCAGAGGACTGGTGATGCAGTCTTTTGGTGCCTGCATTAGCAGGGGGAAGATTCCATCGATCCACGGGAGATTTCTTCTGTGCTTCTGGTGCAGGGTGAAGGCAGGCGACCCCCAGAGCATGCACCACCAGGAAACAGTTGAGAAAGCCGGCAGGATTAGGCGCTACAATGTTGCTGGGTGTCGTCTTGCTACTTTGTTACAGTTTTGCAGGCGTCCTGGAGCAGTCAGCGGTCAATCCTTGGTAGAAGTCAAAGAGGGAGATGCAGAGGAACTCTGGTGAGCTCTTGCATTCGTTATCTGAAGAATTACCCAAAGCAGAGACCCTAAATAGCCAGAAAAGGGGGTTTGGCTACCAAGAAAGGAGGATTGGCTACCAAGAAAGGTAAGAGCCTATCAGAGGTGGTCTCTGACCTCACCTGCTGGCACTGGCCACTCAGAGCAGCCCAGTGTGCCCCCAACACCTCTGTTTCCAAGATGGCAAAGGTCTGGGACACACTGGAGGAGCTCTGGGCACCTCCCCTGTGAGGTACTGGTCAGGGGAGTGGTCACTCCCCTTTCCTTTGTCCAGTTTCGCGCCAGAGCAGGGCTGGGGGATCCCTGAACCGGTGTAGACTGGCTTATGCAGATATGGGCACCATCTGTGCCCATCAAAGCATTTCCAGAGGCTGGGGGAGGCTACTCCTCCCCAGCCCTTCACACCTATTTTCAAAGGGAGAGGGTGTAACACCCTCTCTCAGAGGAAATCCTTTGTTCTACCTTCCTGGGCCAGGGCTGCCTGGACCCCAGGAGGGCAGAAACCTGTCTGAGGGGTTGGCAGCAGCAGCTGCAGTGGAAACCCCGGAAAGGCAGTATGGCAGTACCCGGGTTCTGTGCTAGAGACCCAGGGGATCATGTAATTGTCCCCCCAATACCAGAATGGTATTGGGGAGACAATTCCATGATCTTAGACAAGTTACATGGCCATGTTCCGAGTTACCATTGTGATGCTATACATGGGTAGTGACCTATGTACAGTACACGCGTGTAATGGTGACCCCACACTCACAAAGTCCGGGGAATTTACCCTGAACGATGTGGGGGCACCTTGGCTAGTGCCAGGGTGCCCACACACTAAGTAACTTGGCTCCCAACCTCCCCTAAGTGAAGGTTAGACATATAGGTGACTTATAAGTTACTTATGTGCAGTGACAAATGGCTGTGAAATAACATGGACGTTATTTCACTCATGCTGCAGTGGCAGGCCTGTGGCAGAATTGTCTGAGCTCCCTATGGGTGGCAAAAGAAATGCTGCAGCCCATAGGGATCTCCTGGAACCCCAATACCCTGGGTACCTCAGTACCATATAGAAGGGAATGATATGGGTGTACCAGTGTGCCAATGAGAATTGGTAAATTTAGTCACTAGCCTGCAGTGACAAATTTAGAAAGCAGAGAGAGCATAAACACTGAGGTTCTGGTTAGCAGAGCCTTAGTGATACAGTTAGGCACCACACAGGTAACACATATAGGCCACAAACTTATGAGCACTGGGGTCCTGGCTAGCAGGGTCCCAGTGACACATATCAAACACACTGACAACATAGGGTTTTCACTATGAGCACCGGGCCCTGGCTAGCAGGATCCCAGTGAGACAGTGAAAACACCCTGACATATACTCACAAACAGGCCAAAAGTGGGGGTAACAAGGCTAGAAAGAGGCTACTTTCCTACAGGGAAGCCCAGGAAAATGTCTTCAAAATGGGTTATGAACTGAGTTGGGAGGCACTAGGCACAGGTGAGTACTCTCTAGCAAAAGCTTGGCCAGTGATGCTTTTGAGTACCACAGATGAGGACTTCTTTCTTGCTGTCAGAAAGTCTCAGCTAGTCAGCCTGCATCCTGCAGACAGACGTGGCTTGTGGCGGGCCCTAATGAGAAATTACAGAAACAGTGAACACAACTTCTGCATCATCTATATATCAGTTTAGCCAGGGAGTACAACTTCACAAGTAAGCTAAACAAAGTGAAGCTCCCTGAGGAACCCCACTCTTTGGAATGTGTGAAGCAAAGGAGAATGATGCATAGCAACAGGCAGGCTGCACACTTCCAAGATGGAAGCTCTAAACAACCATAATCCTGGGGCCATTGATACCCAACTTCTCAGTGAGGCTGAGCAGGATGACAGCAGATCTATTGTAACTAGGACAGACTGTGACAATTGCATGTCGCAAGCTGGCTTCGAAGTGGTGAAGACGCACGTTGGCTCAAGCGCCTTAACAAGGAAATCCCCAGGATCCATGAATGAGAAATTGGGACTGTATCTGCTGGGCTCACTTGGTCCAGTGAATATTTTTTTCAAGGCTGACGGTACAGCTGCGTGAAGTTGTACAGAACCACACCTGAGCAGATCGGGAAGTGTCTCTCCATAGGTAACGCATGTGTAACGCCGCTCTTTTATAGGCCTATGGAGTCATCCAGTAAAATAGATGGAAATAGTACATCAATGTCACTAGTGAGATATTTAACTCGGCAGGTAGAACTACTACAAAAAACAAAGATTGAATTCCTAATTTGAATGGTTTTATCATAGAACAATGATCCAATGGAGGTGCAACTATCTTGATAGAAATGCCTTTTCAAGTATCTCCTAAAAATATCCAAATGTTTGGCTCATTAAGGATTATTTATCTATTTACTTTTTCTATCATCAATGAACCCAGTAACACAATCTAGTTGTATGTAAATCCACTACTGCACTTTGGTGTAAATCTATGCATTTTTGCTACTCACCATTTCCAAGAGTAGATTTACTTTTATGTGTAGACTTAGATGTATCCATCACCTACTCTTAGTAACTTTTTACATGTAAATGGAGATCTCTGGCAGGGTGGCTGACGTCTCTAATTATTAAAGTTGTTTTACTCTGTAAACTTTATCTAAATCTTTTAATACAAGATTGATTTAAATGTAAGAAAGTTAAAATAGCTATCATAAACCTAGCGCTAATAAATAAAATGTTACAGCACCCATTAAATCACTAAATTAAATGATTATTAACTAACTAATTATTTAATCTATTTGTATTTATTTTATAAATACGTAAAGAATAATTGAAAAAAATCTCAGCCACAGTAAAAAAGAGATGTGGGCAGCGAGGGGATGGGCTTCCTGTGCTGCTCTTTAAAATAAAAAGATTGCAGTGGATGTTCAGTGTAAGACAGGGCATCCAAGTACAAAAACATTCTCATGGCCTCGCCACTTCACTATTGAAGCAGAAAGGCCTTTCATTATGTATTCACTGTTCCCTCTCGGGAGCACCCAATTATGCCCTGAATGGTCTTGTTTTTTCTGTAGTTGACATGGTGTCCAAAGGAGCATCAGGGATACCACCAGCAATTTAAAAAAGTGTTGTGGGGGACTGTAAGGAGAACAGCAGCCCCACAGGAAAGTTAAAAAAGTGTAAGTCCACTGGGACAAAATGTATGATTTTTTATGTGCTTATTTATAAGTATTACTTTGGAATATGGTTATTAATAATTATTGAGGTGACTTTTAACTTAAGCAATTGTTCTGCTTCATTTAGGTTGATGTGCTGATCCCTTGCTAAAGCCAATACGCTAGTATATCATATTTTGTTGAACTGACCCTTTCCAATGCAGGCAGGCATGATTTCTTAAAATGAAATCTGTTTGTATTGCTAGTTTACATTAAAACAAATCTGAAATTTACTGAAAAAAACAAAGGTTCTTATGATGTTATAGTTAGGTCTGGTAATAATATTTTAAATTACATGACAAAAGCTGGAGAAATTCACCAAAAAGACCAAAAACAAATGATAAAGTGACATTATAGTTAGGTTAAATTATCTGTTTGAACATAATATATTCAACTAAAAAAACACTGTAATTCACCAGCTATAGTTAACTGAAGGAACAACAGCTTCCACCCTTGCCATGCACTGCTTATGACCTCACATATTACATCACTCATCATATGTTCTAGCTGATGACACCTGGAAATCTATCTATCTATCTATCTATCTATCTATCTATCTATCTATCTATCTATCTATCTATCTATCTATCTATTTATCTATCTATCTATCTATCTATCTATCTATCTATCTATCTACCTATCTATTCATATATATGGGGTCAGGGTACCTCTATCCTAACGCCTTTCACTTTAATTTTTATCCCCCCCCCAGGATTGCATCTCAATACACAAAATGGTGGGCACAACTTTTCTCTCAGGTTGTGGCCAGCCGATCACAGCATTGCTTTTAGCACGTCGATCCACATATCCACTTCGGTGGATCCACGTCTCTAGATATACATACATCTTTTTTCTTAAATAACTCCAAAACAGAACAGATTTACACCAAATTACAAAAATCACTCTTTCTGGATCAAGATCAAGTTATAGTTAGGACCTAGTTTCCATAGGAAAAGCATTTTTTGTTTTGCTAATAAATTTGGCGACATTTGATAAATCCTCATAAAATTTGCAAAACTAGTTTGCCACTCACTTCAGCTGCTTTTAATTTGAAAGTTGAAACTGTTAAAATGATTTAATATTATTTCCTAAGGGGTGTTGTTTTGAGTCCTTGCATCCATTCTTTTCTGAAGGACTGAGTTGCAGTACCTCTGAGTGACCATATGTTTTGTTAGACTTACATCAGTATATCACCTACCTTTTTGAGGCCATTTGATCTGTAGTAGCTTAATAAGTGTAGCTTGTGAATAAGAATGATCTTACTCTTTTGAGGGTGAGTGTTTGTGGTAGTATATCCCTCAATAAACCCCTCCTTACCCTGCCCTAACCCCCTCCTTAGTCCTCCCTAAACCCCTCCAATGTAATAGAAATAATTTCCCATTTCTCAGTCACTTTTTTTTACCCCTCTTGTCCCTCGTAGATGTTCACCTACATCATAGACTTCCAAGAGGAAATCTCTGCATATAAAAGATAGAAGAGGTGAATGTCTTAGGACTGAAGTTTGTGAGTAGCATTTTGTAGTACTGAGTACTGAGTAAAGCTGCTATAGTGCTACTTTCTGCAGTTTTTGAATAGGACCCAATTTCTTGTCTTATTTCAGTCAAACACCAGCAAGGAAACCGCATTCCACAAGATTTTCAGGAGGAAAATGTTCTGAAAATGAACAGGACTTTCAGCATGGTCCTTCTTTTAAATATGTCATATGAAAACCAATTGTAGTCAGAAACTGTGCTATGATTGACATACGTGCACCATTACCTTGCACCTGGGCTTCGTCCCACCTTATTTTCTATCACACTGTTTGAAATCAGATGATTGAACCAAACTGCCAGTAGGCTTGGGTAGAACTCATAAAGCTGCTTATGAACTCTTGTGATGCCGACACCTTTGTTTCATACAAGAAACAAGGCCTATCTGTGTCCATAGTAGGGTCACATAAAAAAGATAAACAAATGTTAAAAAAGGAAAGGAACATGCACATAACCATTATATCCATCCTATTCTATTCTATTCTGTTCTATTCTATTCTTTCTTCTTTTCCAAGAATATTCTCTCCAATCCCCTCCCCTTCCCCTCTCCTCTCTTCTCCACTCCTCTCCTCCATTAGAGCTCTTTACCTTTCCATTCAATTCCTTTCCTTTCCTTTGCTCAAATTCCCTTCCCTTTCCATACATTACATTACTTCTACTCTATTCTATGTTCACTCATTGTCATTTTTTTTCATTGCTTCCATATACACTCTGTCAGACTGTATTCCAATCTGTTATATATTCTCTGCTATTTTCCTTTGGAAATAATTCTCTTCCATTCAATTGTATTGTCTCTCATTTTCATTATGTTGTTTCCAGTTACATTCTATCCTGCTTTGTCTCTCATTTTCATTATCTTGTTTCCAGTTACATTCTATCCTGCTTTGTCTCTCATTTTCATTATCTTGTTTCCAGTTACATTCTATCCTGCTGTATTCTATTCTGTTGTATTTTTTCTGTTTTTTTCCCCTTGCGGTATAATTCTATTCTACATAATTCTATATTATTCTATTCTATTCTCATTAAGTTATTTTTACGCCTAGCTAGAACTCGTAGTGTTTCACTCCACAGAATTCTGCGGACTTACATAAAAACTCCACAAGATCTGGGCAGTTTCGCGAGCGGGTAGAATGTAGGCCTATTGTGCTGCCTGTATTGATTTTTAGTGCCGAGATCTTGTTCCGTCTCCAGGAGGCATTCTAGCGCCCCTAAAATCACACTAGGAGACGCAAATTCTTGCTTGCGCTCGCCACCTTAACATTGGCGAGACACAGGCCAGAAAAACTCCGCAGCAGTTGGCAGAGTTTTACCAGAACTCCAAGTTCCAAGCAGAGCACGGAGTGGGTAAGGGCAAAACTTCTTTGTCTCTCCCCAGTTATTTCCGATTCCACTCTGTCCTCTTGTATTCCATGCTGTCACATCTGTTCCACCCCTTTCCTTTGGATATAGATATATCCTATTCTATTTCAGCATGTAAAGCTCCATTCTCTGGCTGTGACTGTAAGCGCAAGCAGGTTTAATCAGCATTAATTCCGATGATCTACGATACCTTGCATTAAATTACCACCGCGGGGATGAGGAATCTAAGCGCGGGCCCATCCATCTCAGCAACAGCTTCATCCATCACAGGGTGGGGTCAGCACGCGAGGGGTGAGCGCGGCTCCTCGGTAAATATTTTCAATGTATTTAATGTCAGCTTCCCAGACAGAGATCTTCGCCTGGCGGAGGCGCCGCCTGCATGCTGGTTTCGGTGACCTTTGAAGGTGTTATAATGAAAAGACCGATGCGACATTTGTAATTATTTGCATCAGATGAAGCTGCGATCATTCGCTCCTCTCCCTTCTGATTGGGCGAGAGGACAGATGGGCCTCTTGAAGCCAGAGTCCCACTGCTTACGGTGAGATCCGCAGAACACACATTAAAGGGAACAACATTACATCAGAAGGACACAATCATATTTCTAGGCGATATTTACAGAGCGATTTCTGTGACAGCTCTACATAAGTGACAGAAATTTGCTTTCGAACCTACGCTTTTTCTTTAATGTTGATTTTTAACAATTATTTTTGAGGACTGAATTTGCCTCAAAAACTGTGCAAAACTTGTCACTAATTCAATAAAAAATTCGGGGCATGTTTACCAAAGGCTTGCGCCGTTGTAGCGTCACGTTTTGTGCGTTTCCGGCAGCACAAGCCTCGTAACCATATCTATGAGGACACGCCAAGCCACTCTGTGAGGCTTTTCATGGCCTCAGAGTTGGCGCGTAAGGCAAAGCAGCGCACGGCGTAAGGCAAAGCAGCGCACAGCACTGCGCTGTCTTACTCTGTGCCAGTGTGGGTTTCATGGGCGTTGCAGTGGGTTTTCCCACGCAACTCCCATGGATTTTGACACTGCCCCGATTTAATTAATCACGTAAACCTGGGGTAGCGCCAAAGCCTTACGCCTCCTGAGGTGAGGCGTAACGAGGAGAAATATTTTTATTTGTCCTTGTTTTTTCCTCTTTCCATGTGAAAGAGGAAATCACCTCTCCGGACTGCTTTTATGCAGTAAAGTGTCCCTTTCTGCACAAAACCAACCCTGCTGACAACTCAGGTTCCAGCATTGGCTCTAGGCAGCAAATTGTGCACCGGCGCAGGTCGAAAGGACAGGAATGCACGTCATTTCATAAATACAGTGCATTCTGCCCTTTCACATTGGCGTAGGGCAGCACCGCAACAAGACTTGTGGCGCTGCCCTACGCGAAAGTTCCGTTAATACGGGCCTCAGTTCGTAATCAGGGGCATAGCTTCAGGGGAGCTGTTTGGGGTGTGACACCGCACCAAATAAATGCCTTCCTGTCTTGGTAGTTGGGTCTGGGGCCCCCAGGTGGGTCTGTTATGTGTCTGTTGGTTTCATCCCCTTCAATTTCAGAAAGAGGTTTTAAATTGTTGATTTTTTTGGACTGGAAATTTAAATCTAAATAGTGACTGGATTATTAAATAAGTAATACATTTGGCCCCACAGAAGTACTATTTGATGGGTGCAAATTCAGTCCATTTTGGAAGTTTTAAACATTGGCAGCATTAGTGTTTGAAATCTGCACCAGTCTTAAGTTTCCAAGCATACTACTGGCACTCAAACACCCAAACGGGGGATAGCACGAATGTCTGCAAATAGACTGTCCACTGGCAATCGCTTTGGAGAGCAGCCTAACCGATCGTTGCCCACCCACTGAGCCACTCTAGACAGGTGCCCACCTAATGCAAATCAGTACAGACCCTCTTCTTCATGTGAATGACCCATCATGTACCTTGGTCAACTCACCCCTCCGCCCTGCGGCCCGCTGCTTCTCAAGTCGGGAAATATGAGATTCAACCCTCACCCCACTTCTCCCCCGAATCTCACTGACCAAGACCAATCATAGTAATGAATACCGAGAGAAAATATGTACAGAAATGTAATTTTAAAATTCCTGCCAGGTAAGCCAGAACTTGTATGGGATTGCATGTCTTGATCTTCAAGGGGGATGTGGTTGTTTGTGTTGGATTGCTTTTTTGGGGGGATTTGGCCAAAACTGATTTGCTTCTGATTGGTCCCTTTCTGTAATGCCACAATAAATATGTATTTTCAAGAGGACTTTTCAGGCAGACTAATTTCTGCGTTTCCAACTGACACTTTTGTCGAAGCTGTTTGTTAGAGTGCTGGATCCTACAAGAGAGCCTTTGACATTTCCTATTCCAAGACTTCTAACTGGCCTCTAAGAATTGGTAAAGAAGCCTCAGAAAGTTAACAACTGTCACTGAGTCGCGATCTCAAGGTATACTGTTGCAATTCTTTCTGGGGTAGTTTATTTTGCAACTGAGGATCTACCACAAAGATGCACAGGCAACAACAGGAGCCAAAAAGTAAAAGGAGACATATGGTGCCACTTTGAGCACACACATGCTCCCACTAATTGCACTAGGCCCCAAATGGTACCTCACTCATATTGCAGAAAAAACGTCCACCTATTACAAGTGCATATAATCCCTGTGTGCTTGTGTGCAGCAGAATGCCTGGCACACAGAGATGAGTTTACCTAGTGGTTTATGAGAGTGGTTGCAGGCTTCACAAATGTTGGCACATCATCCCACTTCTTTAGAAAGTGCCAATACTTTTCACCAAAGGTGTAGAGGCTGTGCAAGGATGTACTGACACTTCTGGGTAGAGTGGCCCATGGGACTGTGAATTCTGTCCACCTACCTTCCTTTGGCAACCTTTAAATATCTACCGGCCCATAAGTGTCAATAATTTATCACCTCTCCCAGTGGCATGTCGGATCCTGCACATGGTTCTGTAATGGGAATATGAACCGCCACAAACGGATCCATGTATTGGTCATTAGTTTTTTATTTATTTCAAGTGTGATACAGTAAGTGTGATGGGTTTGCCCAGTCATGAATTTCCTGCTCACTGTGCCGCTGGGCTCAAGCTGCATATCAGTTGAAAGGCACCCCAAATAGCCAAAATTCATCTGTGGTCACTAGAGACCAGTGGCAGCTTCTCCGCTATGGCGCCTCCCGCCAGCAGCAACTGCTGCAAAGCCATTCAAAAGGAAAGGGTCATAAACTAAGTTTATGACCCTTTCCTTGTTAAAGAGGCAGGCATGTGGGATGACGATTACTGAGGGAAGTGCACTTTGCACTCCTCTCAGTGCGCATGTATGTTTGGCTGGCCGTCTCGGACCAGTCAAACACACATGCACAGTGTGCTCTCTCTAGCACGGCACTGTGTTGCTGGGCTGGAAAGAGCAGTCACAGGCTCCCAGTCTGCCTGGCGCTCCCAGCCAATCCTAACGCTGGTTTGAGCAGCATCAGGATTGGCCGCAGGGCAGGCAAAGAGCATGTACCTGCCTGTCCTGGTGCAGAGATGACGGCAGATCGGCGGTGCGGAGGTAAGTTTTTTTTAATTTTGTTTTTTTAATTTTATAAATGTGTACCCCCCCCCGTGTGCCACCCTGGCCCCTGTATCCCTCGCGAGCCAAGACTGCTAGTGACTACCTGGCCTGGCAGATTAGGCTGAGCAGCTACTTCTGGAGCAGTACAAAGTCTGAGCTGGATATGACTGACCTCCCTTTTGACTGGCATAATGGGAAACAAATGTTGGACTGGGATGAAGCCACAAGTGAGTACCAGTGTCTAAGACAACTGTCACTTTTTTGTGTTTCTAGGTGAGATGCCATAAAGGTGACGGGTGCACCAAGACGTAGGGTCTGTGCTTAGTGTCCCATTAGACTGAAGCTGCATATCATTGACGAGGACAAAAAAAGATAAAAATTGATTTTGAACTGCCTATATTCCTGTCCTTGTAGTTCACGCTAGAGCTTTCCTATTGGAGCAGGAAACTGTCAAATTTGCATATTGCTGGTTTCTCTCTCTCTTTCTCTCTCTCACTTTATCACAATGGGTGAAAAGACATTAACTGTTATGCAGCCAGAGACATTCAAGCATTCCAACATAAACAAGCATTTGCAATGCAATAGGTCTCGCGTTTGCTCGACTTTTCTTGCCACATAACTGAAGATGAAAAGTAAAACAGTTTCACATAAGCAAGCCGAAAGTGACACACAAAAGGAAACAGAAGTTTGCTCACAGTCAAACGTATCGGCAAAAGTGCAATTATCCATGTAACCGGAAAAAGTGCAATTATCCATGTAACAGGGTCAATATCATGCAAAGTGCTCGACTAGTGCCCAGTGAGATCATGCTGCGTAGGAAATAAAAAGAAAAAAGAAAAAGAAAAATACTTGGCCGGTGCTCTCGAGGAGTGCTAAACACCGGAAAAGGCATGACGTATGCATGCCTTTCACTAATGAAATCAAGCGAATTTTATAAGGCAAGCCCACAAACCAATTAAAGTGATGGGCGTGACATGGGCGTGGTTAAGAGCCTACAGAGAGATTACAACAGGTGCCTGAGCACTTTGCGCTCAACCCTAAAAATGATCCATTAGAACTTGTAGATGCTGGATCGGCAATACCCTGTTTGGTATTACAGAAGGGCTCTTGTGGGTCCATCTATAAATTCAAGGTGCACCCTTTGCACTGCAGATGCCCTAGCAGGCCCATGAATTATAGATGTGATCTACTGGTGTTATCTCTTACCTTCATTTTTATACTTGAGGAACTGCTTTTTTCCTTTGCAAAAATGAATGTGGTTCTTAATAATGTCTATGTATTTTACTTTTCTTGCACATCTTGAATCCATGCGTTTCCCATGTCAATAGGTTTTGTGCCATGGATTAAAAATGCCACATGTTTTATTGTCCGCCTTTTATGGCAAAAAAGTGTATAGGGTTATGTGCTACTTCCTTTGTAGTGAACGTTGAATTCTTTTGATTTTCCAACAGTGTAATGAGTTGCAAGGGTGGTGGGAATCTCATTCATGGTTGCATAAATTCTGCAACATTACTGTGAAATACAAGAGAACGTAGCCAGCAAAAATGCATGTGAAAGTCCAGATCTGCAGTTGATTTTCATGGCTAACTTCCCAGTGTTTCCAAAAAAGCTGCATAAAAATAGTATTTCAAAATACAACAAGTAAATATGTGAGGAAACGTTCCCCTGAGCACCGGGAAGCATGCTTTGAAGTAGCACTAGAATGCTTGCAAACTGGAAACCATTTCCCCTGTATTCATGGAAACTTCCTAGAAGTTCTTTGTTTTTGTGAGATTGACATAATTGTTTTTATTTATACACAAGAGTGTCATTTCATGTAAGAATTCTCAAATATTCCCTCTTGTACTTTATGTTTCCAACGCAGCTTGAGTTGATTTCTTAAAGCACAGTCTTCCGCAGGGACCAGGGGATCAGGATGTATCTTTGGAGTGGGACCTTTTCAAGAATCCTTAAAAATGAGTCACACTAAGCAAGCACTGCCATTTCTCTGTATAAATAAAGCAAAATCCTGGATATAGCAGCCTAAAATCCTGATGTCAAACTTGTCACAGTAACCATATGACAGTGGAAAACCCTGCTTCTTATTAGGCCTGGGCGGAGCTCACGGAGTTGGTTAAAAGCTCAATGGAATTCCGCGGAGTTCCACGTGCGTAGTAGTGCCGCCTGGCTACAACCCTGGCTTACGTGCCCTATCTCGGAAGCGCTAAGCAGTGATGGGTGTCCCGACCCTTCTTAGGGCCTTCTGAGATCGGGCACAAGTCTCCAACTGCACACTTCCTGTTACCAACTGCCTTCCTTCACAAACTTGCTACGGATGGCGAAGTACACCCCCTGTCTTGCACCAGCCTGGCATTTACACACAGCCTCAGACCTTCCTTTCTTGAGGGCCCAGCACTAGTCAGCAGCAAACCAGCCTTGCTTTCCACTGGGCTCTACGGCACTCTCTCAGGCCACACACATCTGTCAGGGGCTGCCGGACTACCACTCAGCAGCTGATGCTCCCCCGGTCTCCAGCTCTCCCTTCTGGCCTCAGCACCTTACCCCATAACACCTCTTCCTTTCCCAGGGACTCTATGGAGACAGGTTCTTTTCAAGTGGAGCTCTGACTGCACGTTTCATTTTTTCCAAGCACCGATACCCCCCCTCCTATAAAAATACTGTCCATGTCCAATGCCGGTCTGGGTCCAGGGTCCCCGTTGCCAGCCTCTCTGCCTTCCTCTGCCCCCAGGCTGCTGAGGACAGTGAAAGGAGGGAGGCCTGCATCTGAAGCTGCCACTGGTTCAGCCCCTCAGCAGCAAAGTTGTCTTGGCTTAAAGAACTGGGCAAAGTTCATTAAAACATAATTTTTTTTTGTCTCTGTTAGCACAATCTTTTAGAGTTTGCTTTTCTTTTGTCCAAAATGTCCCTTTGAGGTGTTTGTTCCAAGACATTTAATTCACAAAAAAACAGTGCACTAGGCAGATATCTGTCAGATATTGAGCGATAAGCATGTGCAAAGTTGTTAACTTAATCTTACTTGAATTCCTTGTGTTCTTCTCTACAGATTATTGCATCAGGTTGATAATGTCAAGACAGGGAATCCTTTGTGAAGGAAACTTGCCAGGTAAGTGGGGATTTTGTGGTTTTTGTGGTGTTCATTGGGATCCCTGTGGGTCTTTTCAGGATTCTTCCTCTCTGATGGCGGACACAGTCAATCTGACAGCAATGCAATGAAGCCAATGATGGCCTCATGCTTGGGGCATGGAATTTATATTCCCACTCACCCCCAAAATAGCCACTGATACACGTGCAACAGCTAAAGTCTTGCAAGTTCTCCCAAGACTTCGAACGAGGTGTGCATGGATGTGGCAAAGGTTAGGGCCTTTCCTGACTGTGTCCGAAGAGGGGGTGGCAAGGGATTAAACTATAGACAAAAGCCTCAATATGAGGCTACTTAGTATTTAGGCGACCACTACCTTCTTTTAGAAAAATAAAGATTCATCAGCATTCATAAGGGGTAACAGCAAGGAGGTCAAAATATGCCAGGGGTACTGAGGGACATTGTTGAGTAAGACGTAATATGCCACGCTTACACCCAGTGCAGGTGGTGGGTACAATACTAGGTGGACACAAGAGCTCTTCAAAAGAGAGCAATGGTTTTGGATTTTAAGGGTGAGGGACAC
Source organism: Pleurodeles waltl (assembly GCF_031143425.1). NCBI lineage: Eukaryota > Metazoa > Chordata > Amphibia > Caudata > Salamandridae > Pleurodeles > Pleurodeles waltl. The sequence goes on along the minus strand of NC_090447.1, from coordinate 46,927,596 downwards.
TGTGAGATTGTTTGCAGTAGGACTAACAGGAACTGCTAAAAAGGTAGGCAGAGTTCTCCCTAGGAACTTTTTCACCATTAGTTAGGAAGTGCCCAGGAGTCACCCTCACTCCCTAGCTAGTGCCAACTATAAATGTGGTACCATGAAGAACCCTCCTCAGAACAATTCTGGACCTACGGAAGGTCAGACGAGGGCTGGACCTGCTTTCTGCAACCTGTGAGGAGACCTGAATGACTGGACATGCGACCTCTTGTACCCAGGACAAAGAAGTGGATCCAAGGGTTAGTTGGCTGACCTACTGTGTGACTACAGGGACACAACACGTTGCAAGATTCCTTTTTTCTGAAGTGACCAGTTGACCGGTTGCAACTGGACCTGGCCCTTAAGTAATGTCCTTAAGGTCCTGGAAGCCTTGTGTGACACAGAGGAGCTGCACCAGATGCACTAAAATATTGGGACCTACAACATTTTTGGTCTTCAAATAACCTCTGGAGCCTTCATGTGAAACTTTCTGCAATAGCGTTCGATTTCAGTGAACCTTTCTTGAATACAGTTTTTGTGTAGGGTTGATACCCCGAAACCGGTCCCAGGATGCTTGTTTCCAGTCCAGAGAGGACCTGGCCTGGCAGTTCAGGCTGGACTGTTCCCATAATCACAACTGATTTTCATATGGTTGGGTCCAAACTGGGGTGGCATGGTGAGCAAAAGACGCATTGGATTTAACCCATCTGTGACTGGGGTGTGTTTGAAAAGTTTCAGCACTCTGTCGATCATCCTTTTGTGTTAATAAAGTTGCCCTAAGTGGCCAGGGTATGCCCAAACGTGGGTCCCTTACTCACTGTGTGACTGGATTCAAGCTAGTCTGGCTGATGAGTGGTGATACCCCGAAACCGGTCTCAGGATGCTTGTTTCTGGTCCAGGAAGAACCTATCCTGGTAGTTCAGGCTGGACTGTTCCCATGGAGAGCAGGGTCAAGACTGATTTTCATATGGCTAGGTCCAAACTGAGGTGGCATGGTGAGTGTTAGACTTGGCATCCTTGGCATGGTCTCCCCTGTCTTTTTTGCCCCTGCCCGCCTATTCGACTATGTGCCAGCCCGCTGTTTTTGCTGTTTTTGGTACTCTGGACCCTTTCTCACTGCTGACAAGTGCTAAAGTGCAAGTGCTCCTGTGTAGAGTGTATGTGTAATTGGCTTTTCCATAATTGGCATATTTGATTCACTAGTAAGTTGCTAGTAGAGTACACTAGAGGAGCCCAGGGTCTGTAAATCAAATGCTACTGGTGGGTCTGCAGCACTGGTTGTGCCACCCACATTAGTAGCCCTGTAAACATGGCTCAGACCTGCCACTTTAGTGTCTGTGTGTGCAGCTTTAAACTGCCAATTCAACTTGGCAACACCTTCCATTTTTATACATGTAAGGCACCCCTAAGGTAGGCCCTAGGTAGCCCCATGGGCAGAGTGCAGTGTATGTTAAAGGTGGGACGTGTACTGATGTATTTTACATGTTCTAACAGTGAAATACTGCCAAATTTGTTTTTCATTGTTGCAAGGCCTATCTCTCTCATAGAGGGGGCTGCCTTTAATTCTTCTTAAATTGTAGTTTCCCTTTTGAGAGCAGATGGAAATGTGGAGTTTGGGATCTTTGAACTCACAATTTCAAAATACATCTGTTGATTGAAGTTGGTTTTTAGATTGTTAGTTTGAAAATGCCACTTTTAGAATGTAGGCCTTTTCTTGCTTTAACCATTCTGTGACTCTGCCTGTTTGTGGATTTCCTGTCTAGGTCAGACTGACAGTTGGGCTGTTTGTGAATTTCCTCTAGACAGTGACACAAAGGGAGCTGGGGTGTAGCCTGCATATCCTGAAGAGCCATCTGAGCTAAAGTGGAGGGAGGAGTGGTCACTTACACCTGAATGGGCTGTGCCTGCCCTCACACAATGCAGTCTCCACCCCCCTGGTGTGTGTCTGGGGCCTGGTCTGGACAAAGTGGGATCTTGTAAACAAAAGAGAGTTTCCTTTGAAGTTTGCCTACTTCAAAGGCAGAAAGGGGTATAAGTAGTTGTGAGAAAGTAGCCTCTTTCTAGCATGGTTACCCCCATTTTTGGCCTGTTTGTCAGTGTTTATCAGTGTGTTTTTACTGTGTCACTGAGATCCTGCTAGTCTGGACCCTAGTGCTCATATGTTGTGGCCTACTTGTCAGTCTGTTTCACAGTTTTTGTCAGTATGCTTAACTGAGTCACTGGAGTCCTGCTAACCAGAACTTCAGTGCTTATGCTCTCTCTGATTCCAAATTTGTACTTACATACTGGTAACCCAGTATTCCACTCCAAATTGGTATACTGGTCACCCCTTATAATTCCCAATATATGGTACCTAGGTACCCAGGGTATTGGGGTTCCAGGAGATCCTTATGGGCTGCAGCATTTCTTTTGCCACCCATAAGAAGCTCATACAAACACTTCCTTCAGGACTGCCATTGCAGCCTGAATGAAATAGTGTAAGCACTATTTCACAGCCATTTTCACTTCACCGGGTCACTGATAAGTCACCTATATGTCTAACCTTCAGACCTTGAAGGCTAGGTGCATAGTACCTGTGTGTGAGGGCACCCCTTCACTAGCAGAGGTGCCCCCATGCCATCCAGGCCCATTTTCCCAGACTTCGTGAGTGCGCGGACACCATTATATGCGTGCACTACATATAGGTCAATACATATATGCAGATTCACAATGGTAACTCCAAATATGGCCATGTGAGGTGTCTAACAACTGGGAATTGTACCCCAATACTGATTGCAGCATTGGTTGCACAATCCCATGCACACTGGGGGCTCCACCATGGCCCCCCAGTACTGCAATACTAGTCTTCTGAGTTTTTCACTGCAGCCCCAGCTGCTGCCACCTCACAGACAGGATTCTGCCCTTGTGGGCCTTGAGCAGCTCAATCCCAGGAAGGCAGAACAATGCATTTCCTTTAGGAGAGGGCTGTTACACCCTCTCCCTTTGGAAATTGGTGTCACAGGCATGGGAGGGGTATCCTCCCAGAGCCTCTGGAAATGCTTTGAGGTGCACAGATGGTGCTCTCCTTGCATAATCCAGTCTACACCGGTTCAGGGACCCCTAGTCCCTGCTCTGTGACGAAACTGGACAAAGGAAAGGGGAGTGACCACTCCCCTGTCCTTCACCACCCCAGGGGTGGTGCCCAGAGCTCCTCCAGAGTGTACCTGGGTTCTGCCATCTTGTTTTCAGGATGGTAAGGGAACTCTGGGAGCATCTGAGTGGTCAGAGACCCCTCCTGATAGGTTCTTACCTGGTTAGGGGACCAATACCCCTCTCAGGGCTATTTAGGGTATCTCCTCTGGGTGTTTCTTCAGATTCGGATTGCAAGGCTCCAGCAGGAATCCTCTGCATCCTTTACTTCATCTTCTACCGACGGATCAATCTCTGACTGCTCCAGGAGCTCTACAAAACTGCAACAATGAAGCTAAGATGACTTCGGCAACCTTGTAACTTCAGCTCCTGCCAGCAACTGCAACAGTTTCCAGGTTGTGCATCCTCCGAAGACTGACTGTCTTCAGCCTGCACCAGAAGAACCGAAGGAATCTCCAGTGGAGTGACTGAGCCACTTCCCTCCTTCAGCAGGCACCTCTCTGCAGTGATGACCAGTGGCTTGGGTCCCCTTTCCAGACGACAGGTGTGGATCCAGTGACACGGGTGGTGGACTAAAGTGACCCTTGCAGTCCCAACGCCCAGCTGTCCAATTTTGGTGGAGGTAAGAGCTTGCCTCCCCACGCAAGACAGTACCCCTTTGCACCGCGTGACTTGCAGTTGCCAAGGCTTGTGTGTGATCTTCCCAGAAGTTCTTCATGCACAGCACAGCTTAGGCCCTCAGCACTCCATCCTGCGACACACAGCTTCCTCAGTGGTTCTCCGGCAGTGTGGGAATCCTTTGTGTCGTGCTGCGTGGGCCTCCATTTGCACCTTCTTTGTCCCCGTGCTGTGGGACGCCTGTGTGCGCTGCCTGGTCTTCTGAGGGCTCTCTGATTTGCTGAGAGCCCCCTCTGTCTCCTCCTCCTGGGTAGAGGCCACCAGGTCCCTCCTGGTCCCGGGCAGCGCCATTTTCCACTAACTGAATGCTTTGCGTTCACCAAGACTTGTTGGCAGAATCCAGCAACGCAAACCAAACTGCATTCATCCTTCCGGCATTGAATATCTTCTGCACCAACCAGGAACCCGCATCTGTCTTCTTTGGTGCAATCCAGATTTTGTCTTCCCACCGGTGGTTCCACTTTTGCACCTTCATCCAGACTAGCAGGGGCTCCTGTTCTCCCCAGACTCATCAGTGCTTCTTGGACTTTGTCCCCTTCTTCCGCAGGTCTTCAGGTCCAGGAATCCATTGTTGGTGTCTTGCAGTCTCCTCTGGTTCTTACATTATCTTCTATCATGACTTGTAGTGTGTTTTAGGAAACTTGCTGTGTTTTACTCCTCCTTTCCTGGGCTCTGGGGTGGGGTATTTTACTTACCTTTGGTGTTTTCTTACACTCCCAGCACCCCACTACACACTACACTTGCCTAGCTGGGAAACCAACTTTTGCAGTCCACTATTTTAGTATATTGTTTGTGTTCCCCTTAGGCCCATTGCAACCTATGGTGTTTTTCAGTATTTGCACTATTTTTCCACTGTGTGACTACAGTGGTATTGCAAGAGCTTTGCATGTCTCCTAGTTCAGCCTTGGCTGCTCTGCCTACAGCTACATCTAGACAGCCTGGCTTCTAGACACTAACTACATTCCACTGATAAGGGATAACTGGACCTGGTATAAGGTGTAAGTACCTTTGGTACCCACTACAAACCAGGCCAGCTTCCTACAGTAGTGAACCCAAAACCCCACACTTTAGATTTCTTCAAGATCACTTCTGGAACCAAGAAGAACCTCTGCCAAGGAGAAGAGCGGAAGAGCTTAGGAGAAGTGCCACCCCTGCCTGTGACTGTGCTTTGTTGGGCTATCCTGCAGTTGCTGCTTCTGCCTGGGAAAGGGGATAAAGGCTGGACCTTGTTATGCATTCCTGGTTGAGAAGTTTCTCCAAGGGCTTGAACTGAGCTTGCCTCCTGTTTTGAAGTCTCAGGGCCATCAAAGACTTCCTCTGCCAGCACCTGGAACTCTCTGCTGAGACTCCTGCCATGCCAAGTGGTGCCTTATCCAGTACCTGGGCCCTTGAAAGGGGAAGTTGGCAGAACAAGAGCTGAAATCCACACACAGAACACAGTGTGGGGACATTTTCACGCACCATCTGCAACCGGCTGATAAACGACACGCCACAGGCTTCGCGGCTAAAATCAACACTCCACCTGCATTGTGGCTGGGAGTTCGACGCATCGTGGCTGGAGAAAAGACGCAACACCCTCTTGCGGCTGCTGATAACGACGCAAACCCCAAGCAGCATGGTTTTCTAACACCGTGACCGGATTTTTCACGCATTGTCCCTGGGCGTCAAAGTCATCATAAACCTGTGCAGATCTGAGGTACCCTGTCCAAAAATCGACACATCGCTCCCTTGCGAGGGAGAAAAATGACACATCGTCTACCTGAACAGAGAAGAAACGACACACGGCCTCACTTGCGACTAAGGAATAGATGCATCGCTGACTTTTCTGACGCACACTCGCCCTTGCGGCTTTATTTTTGATGCAAACCAGGTACTTTGTTTAAAATCAACATTTACATTGTTTTCTATGGAGTAAGACTCTTTGGTTTTATTACAACCCTGGCAGTCCAAAGACCGCCACGGCAGCGGTGCGGTCTCACCGCCAACGGACCAGCGGTGAAGACCGCCACATTACGAGTGTGGCGGTTTGGCCTCTGCCAAACCGTCACATCTCTGCTGGTACCGCCAGGGTGGTAGGACAGCCGGGCCAAAGGACAGCACATCCAGGCCGGCGGTATTACAAGTCACCTTTCCGCCGGGGTTTCCGCAGTGGTAGCACCACCACAAAAACCCTGGAGGAAAGGCTGCCGGCGACAAAGACCAATACACACATGCATACACACTCACATTCACACACGCAGACATACACCCACTCAGACATGCACACACAACGCATCCCACCCTCCCCTCTCCGATGATCGACTTACCTTGTCCAGCGAGGAGGTCGTTCGCAAGGCAATGGAACCCAGCGCTTCCACTGCTGGCAGCGCCCCACCATCAGGACATCGCCATGTCGTATTCATGCTCATAATATGGTGGGTGCAGTCCTTTTGGCATGGCGGTGAAGGTGGTGGAACCACCTCTGCACTGCCACTGTCCGCCAGCACGGCTGCTGATGGATTTCCACCCAAAGTGTAGCAGAAATCTTTCAGTAGTCGTAATATGGCGGTCTTCTTGCACCCGCGGCTTTGGCGGTCTTTGTAATGAGGGCCTTGTCCATTTGAAAATTCATATCTTGACTTATGTATAACTATTTTTCTAAACTGGTGTGGTGTCTATTTGTTAGTGTTTTCACTGTATTGCTGTGTATGTTGGTAGAAATACTTTACACATTGCTTCTGGGATAAGCCTTCCTGCTAGTGCCAAGCTACCAAGAGGGCAAGGGGGAGGAGGGTTAACCAGGTGTGTTTCTCCTTTGCCCTGACTAGAGTGAGGGTCCTTGCTTGGTCAAGGGGTAACCTGAATGCCAACCAAAGACCCCATTTCTAACAGTGAGCAAAAGACATGATGGGTTTAACCCAGATCTGTGACTGGGTGTGAGAGTTTGAAAAGTTTCAGTACACTGTCCATCATCCTTTTGTGTTGTTATCTGGGCTAGTGGGCCAGAAGAGACAAAAGTTAAGAATGATAGAATTTTATGAAGGAGTCTCATATTGAGGAAGCACTCATAAATGACTTGGTCAAAATGAATGCTGACATTGGGAACAAGAGGTACCAGCTCAGGAGGGAAGCCCAGCTGCTAAGGCAAGATGTCAGTATGCAAATATCAAGGGCTATTTCAACCCCAAACCAATAATATATCTGTCTTATCGATGTTCAGCTTAAGGGAGTTGCTGCGCATTCATGGAACCTTCAGTATGCAACTTTGAAATTTAGTACTAGTGTCCTGAGAATGATCACCACAAGAAATAAGTGAAAATAAAATAAGTAAAAAAAAATCTGTAATTGTTCCAAAATCACATTTTTATATACTTACATCAAAAATGTATTGAAAATGTTACAAACAGAGTTCAGTGTACAATTACATACAATTATTTCACCCAGGCTTAAAACACATTCAACACACCTAATACTGCAAGGAGGGATGAGTGTGAACTTTCAGGCCTATATCACACCCTTGAACACTGAAAAGTCACTACCAATATCAATCAATAACACACAGAGTCTATCAGGAAGCATTTGAGACACCCAAAAATGCTTCACGATGTTGGTGAATAGCTTTGCTGATTTGCCCTTCATTTTGAGGAACAATTATTTAAGGAGAAACGAGAGAGAGAGAGGGAGAGAGAGGAGATTTACAAATTGATGAGTTATATCTTTTTAATTTCCACAGAAGTAGTCATTACTATATACCACTTATCATCTTATGTGTTCCTTGACGTGGTTGCGTCTGGGGGCAGGAGCTTTATTTACCTACAGTCCACTCCCAGGACATCTTTGCACATGTCAAAGTACTTGCTGCCCACAGGAGCTTTCCGGTGAGTCAGTGAGGACACCATTGGCATCTCACAGGCAAACCAATCGAGGTGCCCAAAGCAGGTGCGGTGGTGCACACTAGCGAAGTGCAACAAACAAATTATTGCCATGCCACAGCCACTTTGAGAAAGGCAAAAGGAAGCAAGGGAATTCTTTGTCATTTTCCACTTCCCACTGAGTGCACCCACAATACAGTTCAGCCACACAACCATTGAGAGCACCATTTCTGTAACCTATCCTGCTGGTTCTTCATCAGCATGCAAGTTGTGTACCAAGGGCTGCTTCACTGATGTGTTGTCTTTTCTGTGAGCACACACTACAGCAACTTCTTGCCTTAAGTTGGATGCTGGGGATTCTGGTGGCATGTGGCTAATAGTCTTACATGTCTTTGTTGCAAGTGATGCCATGTTTGCCCAATCTCTTGAGCTGTTTTCAGCGTCCAAACACACAAAAACAACAGAAATACAACAGTGGTATAACAAGCCACAAAAATTAACACAAACCACCACTGAGCATACATCTGCCATCCTTAAATCGGGATTCAGATGTCATGCTTATATGGGGATGGTGCACTAGTATTCCCAAGAAGTATGCAAGATTATTGTAACATGTTCTGTTTTACACAACATCCATGAGATGGGCCTTACCTGTAGGCCTCATCTGGTTTTCCAGAGTGGGACACAGAACAGAAGTTACTATGGTAGAAGTCTTTGTCGTGACTAGTCAGTAGCCTTAATTTTGAAACTCTGCTGTTACTTAGTTGAGTCAGTAATAAATGGTGGACCCAGTCCACAAATACCATCCAGGGAGAACAGTGTTCCATTACCATGATGCCCTGCCAAATATGCAGGTCTCACTGTAGTATGCATACATTACCACTAAGACATCACTAACCCATAATTTCATTAAGAGTTATATAATTCACATATACAATACATTTAATTGTACAGATGTTTTTCCATTTAAAATTAGATTATTTATTTATATTAGTCTAAACATAAAATAGGCTTTCTCTGCTATGTCTGTGAAGAACTCCATACTCTGGCTGGGAAACTGCACTCGGAGCAGGGGTCAATGCTGTTGAGACAGGGATCACTGTTAACCATGCCAACCAGCAAATGGCATAAAGAAACAGAAAGTACGCCGTATCCAAGCCATCCATTCACCACAACACAATCCTCCTCCATTTTACTGTTCATTTTGTTCTTCAATTTCCCAAAGAAACTGAGGAGCATGAAGACAGTGCCACAGGCTTTCCAATAAAGTATTCCAAAACTGTCCTCACATTTTTGGTGGACTGGAGACAACTAGAGGAGTAATTTATCATGGGCCCAAATATGGACAGCATCTTCTCAAACTTCTCTGCAATGGGTGTTTATACCCCCAAAAACAAGAAGTGCCACAAGTGCTTGGTGGTCATGTCTGAAGGGAGGGGATGTTCTGCATGTATTCTCCAAGCCACCTATGCAGCTCTCCAGGCTTACGCCACTGCACAGGAGGGTCCTGAGACCAGCCTGGCCGAACCTACCTACTGTGCAGGACAGCGGCATAGCCAGGGCGCCACGGGCCCCGGTACCAGCTTTATTTGGATGGATAAAGACAGTCATAACTACAGATTCAGGTGGACCCTAATGCCTCTGGATCCTGCCACCATTGCACAATTGATATCTATGCCCCTGGACAACCTGGTCAGGTCAGAGACTAGATATGACTTCCGGACACAGCAACAGAAAAGGAAATGAGAAGGCTGCAGAGTTCCTGTGATGATGCGAATGAGGAGTGAAGGGCGCAAACTCTAGCTCAACGCTCTCTCTGACACCACTGTTTCTGCATTCTGAATAATGTCTTTTATTTTTATTTGCTGCAATGCCAGTGTTTTTAAGAACTTTGATGTGTCTGAAAGGTGACAGTTTGGGGCTATGTCTAAAAAAAGCCTACTTTTTCCTATACTTCCTCTGTAGAATCAACTTTCTGACCTTTCACATTCTCTTCCCATTTGCCACCCCCCCTCCCACCCCCAGCTCTGGCACTGTCCCCTTCAGCTGATGTAGACTTCAGTGCAGCTATCTCTTCTACTCTACATGTCTTTATTTCCATGCCTTTGTCCCTCCCCACCTCTCTTTTGTCTCTCCTTATTTTCACTCTCTCCTTTCACCCCTTTTTCTTTCTCTTTCTCCACTGTCTTTTTCTTTCTCCTCTCTCTCTCTTTCTCTTTCTGTCCCTCACACGACAAATCACTAAAGAGAGACAACAACACGAACATTTCTCTGGGTAGGTTCTTCAGCAAGTGTAGAGCAGCACGAGTTTTTATTTTACTTGTGTTTGTATTATTACATTTTCAATGGGGCAAACAATTGTACCAGAATGCAATAAAAAACACATCCGGGTCGGCTATTCACTGCAGATGTGGGCCAGCATGACACCGCTGTAGTGGCAGTGAAAGGGCAGATGAGTAGACAACTATTGATGCAACCATTCACACAGGTGCCACCCAAAAGGTTCTTGAGAGGAGAGATGCTTGGCTGTGACAAACTCCCACCCTTGAAATGTAGGGATACTTTCCCTTTTCATCTATAACTGGGGAGGCCAACAGGTATTCAGTAGTGCCAGCTCTGTGCCAGGTTTTAAGGTTGCCCATAAACAAATCATACAGACATCAGATCTTATTATAAGTGTTTTTCAGTGCTAGTGTTTTCCATGAAAACCTGACCTGGGCCAGAGCCTCCTGGGCCTCAGCTGGAAGCACCTGAACTGTTTGGGACTTCACACCACCACAGCCAGGCTTTGCAATGGTGAGCTAGCTCAGTAAGTTAATGTGCCTGCTGTGACAACCCAAGTGTAACATGCATGTCACAGTTTTAAATACTGAGATGGAGTGATGTGTTAGTTTATTCACTCCTTTGTGACAGTTGTATGCAGTTGTGTTTTAATATTTGAAAATCTCGACTGCACATAACCGGCACTGCACTAATGAGTACGCATTACTGTTACTTTTGTAAAAAATTGTGTTTTGTGGTTGGAAGCGTGAATTTTTTACCTTAAGGTCAGTATTTCATGACTTTTCAATCTGAACTACGACAGAAAGTATTTTATTGCTTAACAGGTTGTTATGATATGATTGGTGTGCAGGAGAGCTTGGAAGAGGTGGTCAGTCTTCTCCAGGACCTTTAAGTGTACTGGGAAGCAAAGGATAGAGCATCCAATTTACAATTAAAAATTTCATGAAGCCCATTTAGCAACTCAAGAAGGAGCAGGAACCCATATTGAGTTTAGAGGGTTTAGTACAAATTAATATTCAATCCAATATAGGTGCATTGCAGAATCAAATTGTAAAGGTACAAGATCAGAACCGGCTAGCTGAAGCACCGGAATAATTGAAATCTCAATAACATAAAGTATATGAAGATTACAGTCACAGCAATGCAAAAAATAAGGAACAGATATTCTGTAAAGGAATTCAGGCTGCTCCTTCTCAATAGGAACAGAGTTAGGGACATCTAGCAAGGTTCTAAACTGATTAGGAGAGGGTGTCAAATGTCTCAGGACAGAGCAAGGTAGGTGTCAGCATCACAAGTAGAAGTCTCCTCAATAATGAAATGAAAGATTTCACCATAAAGCTGCTCTCTGTAAGGGCAAAAGAGCCTGGGGGTCTGCACCCCTCCAAATCTGAAAGAATCTGCCCAAACACTAACAAGGTGAATGCTAACTTAAAATGGAAAGTTCCTAGCACAGCCGTATCTCTAAACACATCATCCAGAGGCTCCACTCACTTCTTGTTCCCACTGAACATCTTGCAACATACAGTAGAGCGAATCTCCCATCTCAAAAACTCCTAACAACCAGGTTAACCATGGGCATCTTCACACCAGATATGGAAAGAATAGAAGGTTCTCTTCTGTTCATTAAATCATTCAGTCTCTTTCAAGAAGTTCCTACTCAAGCCTCACTATCACTGATACGCAATACTCCTTTCTCTAGCTAATGAACAACGAATGACCATCTGCTCAAGTTAATATGAACGGCCTACCCACGCTAACTTGGCAAATCACTGTTAAAATGCACTTTTTAATACTCAACAATAACTGCAAAACGTATGTTAAAATAGGTTCAAACATGAATGAGTAAATCTATTATGACATGTGAAATGCGTATTGAGTAAATTCAATACATCAGTGTATAAATATAAAAATTTATGAGAACTACAAATCATCATGTTAAAGTCAAACAGATCACACTCGTATACGTGAAACTCTAATACCAACAGTGAATGCACCCTCAATAATAGTGTTTGATGCTTCACTTCACATTAGCAATGTTAAGTCACACAGAGTATATGCTGTTGATTACATGTTTGCATTACTTCTGTAACATGTAGGGATAAAACTAAAATTACGCTTCACCAGTTAATACTTAGGTGCAAACTAATGTGAATTGATCTAATTGGTAAGTGCTGTGTGTGCCTAGTTGATGCAGGCATAGTTTACAAATACCCTGTGTTGGACCTGGCTTTTTGACAGGGTCATCCCCAAACTTTTTGCCTTCCTCCTTTTCTTTTTCTGACCTCAGTTATGGTGGTTTTTAGACTCTGCGCACTTTACCACTGCTAACCAGTGCTAAAGTACATATGCTCTCTCTCTTAAAACATGGTAACCTTGAATCATACCTGATTGGACTATTAATTTACTTATAAGTCCCTAGTAAGGTGCACCCTGTGTGCATAGGGCTGGTAGATTAAATGCTACTAGTGGACCTGCAGCACTGGTTGTGCCACCCACTTAAGTAGCCCCCTTAACCTTGTCCCAGGCTTTCCATTGCAAGGCCTGTGTGTGCAGTTTCACTGCCACCTCGACTTGGCATTTAAAAGTACTTGCCAAGCCTAGAACTCCCCTTTTTCTACATATAAGTCACCCTTAATGTGTGCCCTAGGTAACCCCTAGAGCAGGGTGCTGTGTAGGTAAAAGGCAGGACATGTACCTGTGTAATTATATGTCCTGGTAGTGTAAAACTCCTAAATTCGTTTTTACACTACTGTGAGGCCTGCTCCCTTCATAGGCTAACCTTGGGGCTGCCCTCATACATTGTTGAAGTGGCAGCTGCTGATCTGAAAGGAGCAGGAAAGTCATATTTAGTATGGCCAGAATGGTAATACAAAATCCTGCTGACTGGAGAAGTCGGATTTAATATTACTATTCTAGAAATGCCACTTTTAGAAAGTGAGCATTTCTTTGCACTTAAATCTTTCTGTGCCTTACAATCCACGTCTGGCTGGGCTTGGTTGACAGCTCCTTGTGCATTCACTCAGACACACCCCAAACACAGGGTACTCAGCCTCACTTGCATACATCTGCATTTTGAATGGGTCTTCCTGGGCTGGGAGGGTGGAGGGCCTGCTCTCACACAAAGGACTGCCACACCCCCTACTGGGACCCTGGCAGACAGGATTGAACTGAAAGGGGACCTGGTGCACTTCTTAGCCACTCTTTGAAGTCTCCCCCACTTCAAAGGCACATTTGGGTATAAAACAGGGCCTCTGCCCTACCTCATCAGACACTTGCTGGAGAAGAAACCTGAACCAGAAACTACATCCTGCCAAGAAGAACTGCCTGGCTGCTCAAAGGACTCACCTGTCTGCTTTCTACAAAGGACTGCTGCCTTGTTGTTGGCCTGCTGCCTTGCTGAACTCTTGTCTGGCTGTGAAAGTGCTCTCCAAGGGCTTGGATAGAGCTTGCCTCCTGATCCCTGAAGTCTCAGGACCAAAAAGACTTCCCTCTTTCGCTTGGACGCTCTGTGCGCCGAAAATTTCGCCGCACAGCTTGTTCCGCGGCGAGAAAAACGCCGCACACCGATGCTGATCGATGCAACGCTCTTGGGACGACCGAAAATCCGACGCACGGCTTCGCAAGGACAACGCCGCCCGACCTCTAGAGGAGAAATCGACGCGACGCCTGCCGTGAGATCGTAATTTCGACGCGCAGCCCCGCAGAACGACGCGCAGCCGGAAAACAAGCAGGAAAATCCACGCACAGACCCGGGACATCTGGTAATTCCCGCGATCCACGAAAAGAGACTGTCCGCGCGCCGGAAAACGACGCCCGACTTCCCCGCGTGGAAAATAACGACGCAAGTCCGGGTGTGCTGAGGAGAAATCGACGCACACACCCTTTTTCCACGCACCTCTTCTTTTGTGGCCCTCTGAGGAGATTTTTCCACGCTAAACCAGGTACTTGTGCTTGAAAGAGACTTTGTTTATATTCTAAAGACTTAAGACACTTTGGGGGTCATTCTGACCCCGGCGGTCTAAGACCGCCGGGGCCAGGGTCGGCGGGAGCACCGCCGACAGGCTGGCGGTGCCCCGCAGGGCATTCTGACCGCGGCGGTTCGGCCGCGGTCAGAAGAGGCAAACCGGCGGTCTCCCGCCGGTTTACCGCTGCCCTTAGAATCCCCCATGGCGGCGCAGCTTGCTGCGCCGCCATGGGGGATTCTGACACCCCCTACCGCCCGCCAGGAACAGGATGGCGGTAGGGGGTGCCGCGGGGCCCCTGGGGGCCCCTGCCGTGCCCATGCCAATGGCATGGGCACGGCAGGGGCCCCTGTAAGAGGGCCCCGAAAAGTATTTCAGTGTCTGCTAAGCAGACACTGAAATACGCGACGGGTGCAACTGCACCCGTCGCACCCCTGCAACTACGCCGGCTCAATTCTGAGCCGGCGTCCTCGTTGCAGGGGCATTTCCTCTGGGCCGGCGGGCGCTCTTTTGGAGAGCGCCCGCCGGCCCAGAGGAAATGTCTGAATGGCCGCCGCGGTCTTTTGACTGCGGTGCGGTCATTCAGCGGCGGTACCCTGGCGGACGGCCTCCGCCGTCCGCCAGGGTCAGAATGAGGCCCTTTATATCACTTTTCAGTGATATCTCTACAATTTCTCATTGCAACTTTATTCTTTTTGACCTACAATTATCCTGATAAATATTATATATTTTTCTAAACACTGTGTGGTGTATTTTTGTGGTGCTATATGGTGGTATTGTATGATTTATTGCACAAATACTTTACACATTGCCTTCTAAGTTAAGCCTGACTGCTCGTGCCAAGCTACCAGAGGGTGGGCACAGGCTGATTTTGGATTGTGTGTGACTTACCCTGACTAGAGTGAGGGTTCTTGCTTGGACAGAGGGCAACCTGACTGCCAACCAAAAACCCCATTTCTAACATTGGTGATCAGCGGTGAGGATAGGACTTGTATTTGTGCAGTGACATACAGTAGCTAAGTATTTCACTACCTACCCACAGTTGAAGGTCAACTTGGTTTTTATCTCTTTTTGCAAATCCGTTTTTTTTTCCTGACAATTTTCAAAAACTAAATCCTCACTCAACATGTCTCTGACTGGGTCTCAGACAGGGTACTTTGACCTAGTCCAGTTGGATACATATACGGTC
Organism: Pleurodeles waltl; assembly: GCF_031143425.1. Lineage (NCBI taxonomy): Eukaryota > Metazoa > Chordata > Amphibia > Caudata > Salamandridae > Pleurodeles > Pleurodeles waltl. The sequence goes on along the minus strand of NC_090447.1, from coordinate 46,912,483 downwards.
AAACAACTAAGAGGATTCTGCAGGGCATTGAGGGTACCCACCCAAGGGGCCTCCAGAAAGGAGGACTTTCAAGTGGCGCTGAGGGCCTGGGCAGAAGCCCATTTAGAGGATGATGAGGAAGAGGAGCCAGAAAATGGCCCCTCAGAGGATTTTTCACTATCTGTGGATGGTGTTACCACTGCAATTGTGCACCCTTCCAGACCAGGGAGCAGTGTCTCTGTGCAAAGCCTGACCGCAGAGGAAAGGAGAGAAGAAAGGGAGTTCCAATTGCAAATGGCAAAACTGAAAATTGAGGCTCAACAGGAGGAGAGAAGGGCAGAAAGAGAAGCCAAACAAGCTGAGGCTGAAAGAGCAGCCAAACAGATTGAAGCTGAAAGAACAGCCAAACAAGCGGAAGCTGAAAGAGCAGCCAAACAGGTGGAAGCTGAAAGAGCTTTGGCTGAAAAGAAACTATTGTTGGCTCATGAACTGAGTCTCAAGGAGCTGGAGATCAAGGCAAGACAGTCTGAATCCAGCAATAATGGTGGCAGCATACTGACAGGACCTGCTGGAGAAAAGAAGGTTTGTATACCCAAAAATGTGGTGCCCAGTTTTGTGGTGGGAGATGACATAGATAAATGGTTAGCTGCTTATGAAGTTGCACTAAGGGCTCATGAGGTTCCTGAAGGGCAATGGGGGGTAGCTATGTGGGGTTATGTGCCGCCATTGGGGAGGGACACACTTCTCACATTGGATCAACCGGATCAAAACACATACCCACTTCAGAAAGCCACTTTACTTGCCAAGTTTGGGCTGACCCCTGAGGGATACCGTCAGAGGTTCAGGGACAGCACCAAACAAAACACACAAACATGGGTAGATTTCTTTGACTTTTCCAGTAAGGCACTGAATGGATGGGTGCGGGGCAACAAAGTAAATGACTATAAAAGGTTATATGACTTGATTCTGAGAGAGCATATGCTTAATACTACTTTTACAGAGTTGCGCCAGCACTTGGTAGATAGTAAGCTGACTGATCCCAGGAAGCTTGCTGAGGAGGCGGACCTCTGGGCAAGCACCAGAGTGTCCAAAAAGGTATCTGGGAGTGACCCCGAGAAGGGCAGTTCCGGTTCCCCCCAACAAAGTGAGGGGGAGGTTAGAAATGACCCAGACGAGTCCCAGAGTAAGGGGGGAAGAAAGGGTTCCCATACCCCATCTGAGAAACAGGGTGGGGGTTCTGGTGGGCAGTGGCCCAAAGCATCCCATTCCCAACCCCGCTGCTTTGAGTGTTCCCAGATAGGACACAGGAAGGGGGACTCTGTCTGTCCAAAGAACTCACCCAATATTGGGACCTCTACAGGGGTGGCCCATGTGGCCTTAGGGGAATGTAGTCCCCAGGGGCAGGTCGTAGACCATGCCTTCATCTCCTTTAGTTGGGAGGTGGACTCAGAGGGTAAACTGGTGATCTCTGAGGGTGGGAGCCGTCACTTCCACCAGGTGGGAGTGAATGGGATCCCAGTCACCGCTCTGAGAGACACAGGGGCTAGTCTTACCATGATTGTGGAGAGACTAGTGTCACCAGAGCAGTACACCGGACAGGTGTGTAGAGTGACTCCAGCCATTGGGGAAGATTTCTTCCGCCCCATGGCCCGGGTGTCCCTAGAGTGGGGTGGGGAGGTGACCCAGAGGCGGGTCATAGTTAGTCCCCAGCTGCCCATTGACTGCATTCTGGGGAATGAGTTTCCCTTAGTGTCAGGAGAGCTGAGAGGGCCAACCCCCAAGGGTGCCCTAGCAGTTCAGATGTCTGGCAGTACCACTCCCCAGAGGAGGGTATGTAAGCCCCGATGGGGAGGCACTGGGAGGAAGGACTCACCCCTGTCCTCTGTTCAGCCTCAGAGTACAGACCCTGGGCTGAGGGACCAGTATCAAGGACCCACCCCTGACCTGGTGAGAGTGGAGAAGGGGTGCAAGACCCCTGGGGTTACTACCCCCCATTCTGGGATGCTACAGGAATCCCTTGGGAGCTCCCTACCAGCCCCCCAGTTGGAGGAGAAGCTCAGCCAACGGCCCCCCTCAGGGTCTCCACCTAGCAGTGGATGGTCAGGGGCCTGGCTCATAACACTGACAGCTGTCAGTGGCATCTGTTGGTTTCTGTCCTTGTGGGCAGAGTTTTCCCTGGGTTGGGGACAGAAGTCAGACCCAAGGAATGGAATGGGCCACATCACTTTGTTGGCCATGGTGATACTGTCTGCATACTGGGATGCATCTGTAAGCAAATTAAAGTTAGGAGCTGTACAGATGGGGTCCTCAGGTGATGAGAAGGGTTCCCCATGGGCCAGATCAGTGGCCCCAGAGAGTATAGACAAAGAAGCCTCACTGAGTTCAGAAAGGCGTATAACTGGCGAGTGCCCCTGCAGTAGTGGGCCATTGTCCATGTTCTATCGCCTTAAGCAGGGAAGTCCATCAGAGTGTTGATTAGTCTACCCTGGCTTTAGGCTGGGAGGGGGTCATGTTGGACCTGGCTTTTTGACAGGGTCATCCCCAAACTTTTTGCCTTCCTCCTTTTCTTTTTCTGACCTCAGTTTTGCTGGTTTTTAGACTCTGCGCACTTTACCACTGCTAACCACTGTTAAAGTACATATGCTCTCTCCCTTAAAACATGGTAACCTTGATTCATACCTGATTGGACTATTAATTTACTTATAAGTCCCTAGTAAGGTGCACCCTGTGTGCATAGGGCTGGTAGATTAAATGCTACTAGTGGACCTGCAGCACTGGTTGTGCCACCCACTTAAGTAGCCCCCTTAACCTTGTCCCAGGCTTTCCATTGCAAGGCCTGTGTGTGCAGTTTCACTGCCACCTCGACTTGGCATTTAAAAGTACTTGCCAAGCCTAGAACTCCCCTTTTTCTACATATAAGTCACCCTTAATGTGTGCCCTAGGTAACCCCTAGAGCAGGGTGCTGTGTAGGTAAAAGGCAGGACATGTACCTGTGTAATTATATGTCCTGGTAGTGTAAAACTCCTAAATTCGTTTTTACACTACTGTGAGGCCTGCTCCCTTCATAGGCTAACCTTGGGGCTGCCCTCATACATTGTTGAAGTGGCAGCTGCTGATCTGAAAGGAGCAGGAAAGTCATATTTAGTATGGCCAGAATGGTAATACAAAATCCTGCTGACTGGTGAAGTCGGATTTAATATTACTATTCTAGAAATGCCACTTTTAGAAAGTGAGCATTTCTTTGCACTTAAATCTTTCTGTGCCTTACAATCCACGTCTGGCTGGGCTTGGTTGACAGCTCCTTGTGCATTCACTCAGACACACCCCAAACACAGGGTACTCAGCCTCACTTGCATACATCTGCATTTTGAATGGGTCTTCCTGGGCTGGGAGGGTGGAGGGCCTGCTCTCACACAAAGGACTGCCACACCCCCTACTGGGACCCTGGCAGACAGGATTGAACTGAAAGGGGACCTGGTGCACTTCTTAGCCACTCTTTGAAGTCTCCCCCACTTCAAAGGCACATTTGGGTATAAAACAGGGCCTCTGCCCTACCTCATCAGACACTTGCTGGAGAAGAAACCTGAACCAGAAACTACATCCTGCCAAGAGGAACTGCCTGGCTGCTCAAAGGACTCACCTGTCTGCTTTCTACAAAGGACTGCTGCCTTGTTGTTGGCCTGCTGCCTTGCTGAACTCTTGTCTGGCTGTGAAAGTGCTCTCCAAGGGCTTGGATAGAGCTTGCCTCCTGTTCCCTGAAGTCTCAGGACCAAAAAGACTTCCCTCTTTCGCTTGGACGCTCCGTGCGGCAAAAATTTCGACGCACAGCTTGTTCCGGGGCGAGAAAAACGCTGCACACCGACGCTGATCGACGCGACGCCCTCGGGACGACCGAAAATCCGACGCACGGCTTCGCAAGGACAACGCCGCCCGACCTCTAGAGGAGAAATCGACGCGACGTCTGCCGTGAGATCGTAATTTCGACGCGCAGCCCCGCAGAACGACGTGCAGCCGGAAAACAAGCAGGAAAATCCACGCACAGACCCGGGACATCTGGTAATCCCCGCGATCCACGAAAAGAGACTGTCCGCGCGCCGGAAAACGACGCCCGACTTCCCCGCGTGGAAAATAACGACGCAAGTCCGGGTGTGCTGAGGAGAAATCGACACACACACCCTTTTTCCACGCACCTCTTCTTTTGTGGCCCTCTGAGGAGATTTTTCCACGCTAAACCAGGTACTTGTGCTTGAAAGAGACTTTGTTTATATTCTAAAGACTTAAGACACTTTATATCACTTTTCAGTGATATCCTACAATTTCCCATTGCAACTTTATTCTTTTTGACCTACAATTATCCTGATAAATATTATATATTTTTCTAAACACTGTGTGGTGTATTTTTGTGGTGCTATATGGTGGTATTGTATGATTTATTGCACAAATACTTTACACATTGCCTTCTAAGTTAAGCCTGACTGCTCGTGCCAAGCTACCAGAGGGTGGGCACAGGCTGATTTTGGATTGTGTGTGACTTACCCTGACTAGAGTGAGGGTTCTTGCTTGGACAGAGGGCAACCTGACTGCCAACCAAAAACCCCATTTCTAACACCCTGGAAGATGTTGTGCCATTTATCACACCCATTAAAAACCAATGCTCGTAGGCCCAGAATCTAATGTGTGTGATAAATAGCACCTATTACAAGTAGTGCCCTTAAAAATGGGGCATACCAGGCAGATTTTAGGACATTCAGCACCAAAAAATCCACATTGCAGTATTTATTAGGCCGTCACCCTATTAAATGTTAGCAGGTTAGACCTGCCAACTGTTTTTAGGAGAAAAATATAAAAATGTAGGGGCTTATTTACAAATCCTGTGCGCCATTGGTGCATCACTTTTTATGACGCACTGGTGGCGCGTAGTGCAGGCTCATATCTAAAATGCCACACAAAGCCACTTTGCATGGATTTTCATGACCTTGTAGATATGGTGTAAGGCAACACAGCTCAAGTCACTGCGTTGCCTTACACTGGGTGAGGCAGGCATAATATGGGCGTTGTGGTAGATCTTCTCACGCAACATCCATGGGTTTCGACACATGCCCAGATTTACAAGAATCTGTAAACTTGGGAATGCGTCAAAATCTTACACCTCCCCAGGGGAGACGCAACTAGGGGAAATATCTTTATTTCTCCCCGTTTTTTCCTCTTTCTATGTGCGCTGCAGGTGTTCCTTCCTGCACAAAAACTATCATGTCTCTGATGCAGGCATTCTTGCACCAGGGTGCCTGCATCGGTGCTTGGCAGCTCATTGTGCACCAGTGCAGTGGGAGAGAACAAAAATGCACCGTATTTTGTACATATGGTGCATTTCTGCACATTCTTTGTGGTGTAGGACAGCACAGAAAGGTGACTTCATGTGCTGCTCTGCGCAACAGTAGTAGTCATTATCTCACCCAGTAATTGCCAACTGAAACAAAGGGTGCACCCCGTGTGATAACAATTCCTGTGCAAACAGGTGTTTGTGTAGAAATTATTAGGTGTCGAAATCATTAAGTAACATGACACTATTAATAAAGGCCTTAGAATGGGATACATTTTTAATACATAGTTTGGAGGCATATTCAAGAAAAGTGGTGCTGCACTCAGTGCAACCAGTGCAGTGCCACTTTTCTTGTGTCCCTTAGCGCCCCCTACCGCCACCATGTGTGCATCGTGTTTAAAATACGGCGCACCATAGCGCAGGGTAGGAGCAATAGCATAATTTTTTTTATGCTATTGATGTACTCTGCAGGAGTGGCACCAAAAGTTTGGCACTACTCCTACAGAGTACATAGGGGCCCATTATAAATAATGGTATGCGCTCATTTAACGCCTGCTCTGAGCAGGCGTTAAAAGTGCCAAAAAAAATGACGCAAGGAAATCTCTTAGATTTCCTTGCGCCATTTTTTCAGCCCCCTAACAGGGAACGCCCCTTTTACATACATTATGCCTGATGCAGGCGTGATGTAGCGCAAAGGATTACAAAGTGGTGCAATGCGTGCATTGCACCACTTTGTAAATATGGCACATTGTTTTTGGCCTTCTAATGCTACATTAGTGTAAAAAAAAGATGCTAATATGACGTTAGAATGGAGCTAGGGAGTCTTAAAAAAGCCCTTTGATATTTTGACTTAGTTATTTTCTGGATGGCTGTATTGTTATTTTTTTTCCTTAGTTTCGCATGGACACAGGTTGGTCTCGCCTATGTGGAGAAGTTAGCTTAGAGTCCCCTAACAGCAAAAGGAGTGTCCATTTGTCCAACACATATCACAAAAAAAAAACAAGATGCCTTTTGCACCTAAGTAACGTGTAGTTATCGCCCGATTCAATGATATTTTTCTTTCACAATAGAATAATATGAGTTCACCTCGTCCAGAGACAAAGCAATGAACTGCTGGGTTCGCCTAGAAAGCTCCACAGGAGGTGCTCATCCCACCGAGCTACCGACCTGCTCAAGGCTTCCACAGCTTGCTCTTTCCCCGCCCAATATATGCTAAAAATCTGAAAAATTCTAAAGTAAATCATCCCGTATTAGCATCAGGAATAAAATTGCAATACAGCCCGTGTTCAACTGAAAGTAAAGAAATAGAATGCAAATAGACAGTAGTGAGGAGAGGGCTGACAAGACAGCTGAGTGGGTTAATGCGCCAGTGACCCTCCCAAAGCCCGTGCTGCCCAGTCACCAGCAGACTCCGCTGTGGCACGTGCCAGCACGCCTCTTCGCCAACCTGGCACTGGTCCTCTGTGCTGCTACAATGCAGCTGCTTTGTAATTGGATGACGGGCGTTCTAGCCATCGAATTATAACGCGTCTTGTTTATTGACAGACAGGTGCCTGTCCCGCCCTAGGATACAGCGCTTCTGGGATGGAGCTTCACTCTGCAACCTGCTGGAGACCTTTCTGTTGATGTCATTTCCCTCCTTCCTCCCCACACCTTCCCTCCTACCTCAGAAGTAAACCTGGCCCAGGCAAGCACTGGAAAATAAAATAAAAGTCAAACAAATTAAAAAAGAAAAAGAACTTCGGAAGTGCCAGCTTTTAAAGTATCTGCTGCTGGTTAAGGCAGTTTGCTCCCCCCTTGCCCGTTTGTGCCCCGGTGCCACTGCACAAGCTGCACCCCGGTAGCTACACCCCTATGGCTGGAGGCACGAGAGCGAGAGTAAAGGTTGCAGGACTGATTTGCACCAGGAAACAAATGAATGTATACTTTGAAATCATTGTCCAATCAGTTTGGGGGCAACCTTTGATAACAAGTTATCTATGGAGCGCCATGACGACAAAATGGCGGCTACCCTAAACAGACCAAGAATGTCATCTTCCTCCACAACCTAGAAAGAACCTCATTGGCTCTCAAGAAAACAAAGGATAGCGCTTAAATCACTTTGCACAGTCTCCAAAGCAATTCAGGGAAAAGGTCCTAAGCTGTTGCAAAAGAAACGTAAACAATAGGTACCTGTGAGGAAACTATGATCAGCGACTGCAAATCTCCTGTGCATTCCCAGACTGCGAGAAACAAGACGAGGAGGGCAAGCTTTCTCCTTCAAGGTGGCACAGCTTTGGAACAAATTGCCAGCTTCACTGAGAAGCACTACTGATCTAGTGCATATTGCGAAAGCAATAAGAGCCAGATGTATCAATTTGCATTTCTTAAATAGCGAATTTTAAGAAATCGATATTTAAGAAATGCAAAATGGGATGTATGAAAATTGCGATTCAGTAATAGCGATTTCTTAAAAATTGCAATCGCTATTAGTGAATCGCAATTAGGGAATGGGACTCCATTCATCCCTATGGGCCTGTAGCCCCATAGGTGCGAATGGTTTTGCATTACCTAATTGGCGAATTCCTGTTAGGAATTCACAAATTAGGTAATGCAAACCCCAGGGTGCTGGGGGCCTAAGGCCCTCTTTGATGAACCCCAGAAAAATATTTATGGACATGTAAAGCACACACATGCCCCAGGGGCATGTGTGCACTACATGTCATTTTTAAAAATGCATTTGTAACGCATTTTTAAAAATTGCACATGCTTACCACCAAACTTGAGTTTGCGGTAATTGCATTTCCTAAATGACAAATTTGTATTTAGGAAATGCATGATACATGTGAATAGGTAATTGCAAATAGGTATTCCCTATTTGCGATTCCCTATTTTGGGAATCGCAAATTGCGATCCCCTTTTTGGAGTCGCAATTTTAAGGAATCGCTATTTTTGCGATTCCTTAAAATTGCACTGTGAATTCCTTTCATAAATCATGAAAGGCGATTTTGCATTCGCAAACGGTGGAATTTTGTGATTCGCACCATTTGCGAATGCAAAATTCATGGATACATCTGGCCCTAAGACCCTGGCTACTCCCATGTGATCATGAGCAAAGATCTACCCAATCAATAGCAGCTCCACTCTTGAGAGGTAAGCACCAGGATGCCTTTGTAGGTGACAGTGCGCTCTATAAATACTATAAATAAATAAAAAAATAAAATGCATGTGTCTTGTTCTATGCGTTTTGGATCTGTCCATGCTGGCTCTGCACAGAGCTGTTGATATTCCCTACTCCACTTCTTTTTGCTGTCTTTGCATTCTGGAATTTATAGTGGGAGCAACAAGAAAAAAATGCAGAATGCAAGGAAGAAACCTGGTCTGGATGAGCTAATCATGCATGGAAGTTTGGAATATTGGGAGATCTGATACCAGATGTTCTCCTATGCAATATGTAGTTGAAAGAGCGAATTGATGATTTTATGCGATTTTCTTCACAAATGTATTATTTTGTTCAGAACATGTCGCACTGGGGAATGAGGAAGCATTTACATTTTAAATAATATTAGTAGCATCATTGTCATATGGCTATATTTTAGAAATATCTGACCCCTTATTTTGAATTATACATATGCATTATGATATATTTTCTGTCTATCATGTCACATATGGCTGTAACATAATTTACAACACACATCTCAGCCGTATTGGCATCATTTGGCACACAAAATGGTCATTAGCAAATGATGTACATGCAATGGCGACTTCTGATTATCTACCATCAGATGACTAAAAACTAGTCAGCATGCTTCAGACCTCTGTCGTTATCATTTGGATATTGAATTTAAAAATTCCTGTTTACATCAGAAGTGAATGTTAGGCTTACATTAATTAGGTATGTCAAGCTATTCCAAGTGGTAAGTTTTATACCTAGCCCTTTTTGCAGAGTCACCCCCGGAATTTTGCCTTACATTGCTAAACCCATTTTTGTTGGCATTAGGACTCTGTGCACGTTTTTTGAAGAAAAGATGGTGCCATGTAAGTGGCCATGTTTGGCTGCACTCCTTCCCAACTCCAAACAGTCAGATGGAGAGCAGTGAACTTTCTTTACGGCATGTGCAGGTGCCATATTTGGTGCTCGGAGACTGTTGCACACTTGCCTTTTGCTGGAGGTTCGAGCAGGGATTGCGGCAGCGGTTACCCGTGTGGTCTGGCACGTGACAAAAACGCTGAGGTGCGGCAAGTGAGGCCTCTCCTGCAGCCTGCAGAGATCTGAGTGGGTTGTGTGGTGAGCACCTGCAGGGAGAGATATGCTGCCAAAAAACTCATGGGTGGCCTGGGATCGAATGACAGAGATTCTGTCAGCAGCACCACGTATCTCTGGTCCACCTCGCTCCAAACTGGATCGGAGTGGTGGCAGTCCTGGAGGCAAGAAACTGGGTTCTAAAGGCACCACGACTCAACCTTTGATGGAGAGGAAAGACCCAGACAGTGGTGATCAATCTAGAGAGGACCATGGCCACAACCCTCCAGTTTCTTTTCATTGGCATCAGCCTCGGCACCGGCTATGGGGGGACAACCTTTGGTGGATTCAGCTGTGTTGGTGTGTCATACACACTGGGGAATAAGAGCCAGATGGCTCACTTTGGATGGGTCACTGAAGAGATGGATACAAGGCTTGATTCTCTTTGTGAACTTGGCATTATTTCCTTGGGTGGAGGGCAGGCCTCACCCACAAAAATGATATCTCACAGCAATTCAATGGTATGACTACAGAGCAAAACCCACATATTAGTGGAACTCTTGATCATGCGTTGATTGGGTGGACTCTCTGGCTGAACAAGACAGGAGTTTGGTGTCATCTCATGACCCCTTAGCAGTCCAGGCTCTCCAAAATAGGAGGGAGGCATCAAGGTGAGGGATGTCTGCTGGTACATCAATTACTTTGGTTTCTCCTATTGTGCCTTTAGTTAGGGATGCAGCAGGTGTAGGGTGTGATGCTTATGCAGGTCACAATACCCAGGCTGCTCTAAATCCAATAGTGATATCTGCAAATGCTATTGTGCAGTCTTCAGGGACGGACTGTTTAACAATCAACTCCTTGGGGATGACTGGCTAAAAGAGGCCAGAGAAGGTCCTTCAACAAGGGATTGATGGAGGATGGATTACTTGCACTTGTCAATTACTGGCCGTTGCAACATAGTTAAGATGTTAGTTTTACCTACGGTCCTGCATTATTTTAGGGCAGTTCCACTCAAACTTGATAGTCGCTGGTTTTAAATGATGGAAGATATGGTGAGCAGATTTATATGTTTGTATGCCAAAGCTAGCATTTAAGATCTGTAGCAAGGACATTAGGACTCTGGTAAATGGTGCCCTGCATGATCATCTGTGGCCCGTAAGGACCTAGATGGTCATGATGTGGGAGACAAATTCTTTTCACTCAGTGACGGGTCCAACACATCTAGCTTAGGAGATCCAGAAGAAAAAGTGTGTTTGTCAGCCTCAGGTATCAGCTCAAGCAGTTCATCAGAAGGACTGAGCTCAATGGTACAACATGCTGGATGCCAGAGGAGATCTAAAGATCAGACCCAAGCGACTAGGGAAGTAAGCAAGACTCAGGCAGCCCCCTCACTAAAGTGGGATTATGCGACACAACAGGTGTATATGGAACCTCATAATCAACAACCGTTGGCTTCTCCATCGGAAGGAACTTTTCTGGCCTCTATGGAAACATAGGGGGGGCATGGTGCACAGCACAAGAGAAGATAGGATATTTAAATAGTTTTACATGGTCTTTCAGCCAGATATTGGTGAAGAATGTATTGATGAAGAGCGAGGTGGTCTTGTATCAGCTGTTTTATTGTTCAGTCTCCAAATATGGCCCACATAATTAAGCTGCACTTTGCTTCTGTTAACATTTGCAGCCTGAACGACAATGTCAAAAGACAAATTGTTGCTGAAGATCTCAAAGTGTTATGTGCAGATATTCTCTGCATGCAAGAAATGCATATGGAGGGATAAAAAAAAAAATGCTTGAATCTTTTGGTTTCTCGTTGGGAGCATGTACATCTCGAGCCACAAACACTCATTGGGTGGCAATCTTAGCTCGCACAAATATATGCAGGTTTAAACAATGTTCTTCTGAGAAGTACGCCAGTTGGTTGATCACTAAATGGCAATTTGTAATGAGTAAATTCACACTCCGTTCTCTTTGTGGTTCCAATTTAGATGACCATCCACTATTTGATGTCTTGAATACATAAATTGTCTTTATGGCCAACACCGATCATAATGTGTGGGGATCAGATTATATACCTGGCCCGGGGGCTGCTTGATTCAGGAGACAATTGATATCTTGGATGAAGGAAAAGGTTTTTCGGGCAATTCACCATCTTAGGGGGTATCATGGGCTAGTAAATGTTTGGCATAAAAGCATGACACCGGACCACGGATACACCTTTTTATTTGCCCACATAGGAAACATGCTCAGCTGGATTACTTTCTTATGTCTCTTAAGTTTGGTCCATAGGATCCAGATCCAGAAATATCCTTGAGTTATGTCAGACCATACTCCCTTGGTCATTGAAATTCCGTTTATTGCAGGGAGGAAGCCTTTGCAATCTCGTCATTTGAAAGAGATTTACCAACCGATGAGGACTATGTTACCCATATGAAAAATTGGATTCCTGAATTTGTAGTGCGTAACAGAGGCACTGTCTCTCCTGGAATAGTGTGGGATGCCTTTCAGGCGGGTATTGGGGGAAACTCTCAGCTCTAGCTTAAGTTGCCAAAAGAGTCAAAATCAGTTGCTGAGAAATCTGTTCAGGGATTGAGGTGAGGCTGAGGCTCAATTTATCATGACTGCTATGGAAAATGCAGAACTTGCAATGGTCCAACAAAAGCTTGCATTAGTTAAATCTGCCATTAACAACATTTCGTCAAATAAAGCTGCAGGGAAGTACATGGCCTGCAAAAGGGAATGTTATGAATATAGCAAGCGTGTGGTCATCTGTTTGCAGTATGAACCAGGCAAAAAATAACTCATGGGGAGATTACTGAAATCAGGGGCAGGCAGGGTCATTCTGTCAGGGACTGAAGCGAATCCGTGAGTTATTCAGAGACTTTTTATGAAGCATTACATTTATTGTGCCAAGGGGCAAAGCCAAAAATGACTTTATGAAATATTTAGATTTAATCGCTGGAAGCAAAATTCACCTCGAAGATCAGGACTTTCTAGATGCCTCTTTTAGCAAAGACAAAATTTAAGCACCCCTCAAGGATCTCCATTCTGGCAAGTCTGTCAGAGTGGATACAATTCTATTCAAATGTTATACTGTTTTCTTCTCATCTTAATTCACTGATATGGTTAGATATTCTTGAAGGCACAAAAGGGGGAACATGTGCCTGAATCTTGGGCTCTGGCTAACCCCTGCAAGACCCCAAGTCATACAGACCAATAACACTAATTAATAGGGACACCAAGCTATGCTCCAAAATGCTAGAAATAAGGTTAAGCCGGGTTATTGACAAGCTAGTCTCTCACAGACCAACCACGCGAGGGGAACCACAGACCATATGCACCATATTATAACACTGTTCGAAGTGGCTAAAGTCTCAGGGGATCCTCGCCCTTTTAGATGCAGAAAAAGCCTTTAACAGGGTAGCTTGGGATTACCTACGGCGGCAATGTGGTGGTATAGAATTGAGTGAGGCTACATCCAGGACAATAAAAGCAGTATACCAAAATCCCAGTGCCAGAACCCCAAATTATTGGGGGGGGGGCAATCTGAATCCATCAAATTATGAGAGTTACAAGACAGGAAAGTCTCTGCTCTCTCTTGTTGTTCACCCCATATAGAGATCCCATGTTCAGGAAATTAGAGTCCAATATTTTAAGCACACCCATGCAATTTCACGGTAAGAGCACTAAGATCTTGGTTAATGCTGATGATATTGCAATTTTGACACCTGACCCAGTGGCATTGATGCAGAAGGTAGAGAAAGAGGGCTTAGATTTCAAGAAATTATCTGGGTACTCATTGAATCAGAATAAGACTCAGCTGGTTGTCAATAAACAGATACAACTTGATGATGCTCGAATAGTGGAAAAAGCAGATTATTTGGGAGTAGTATTGTGGCAGATGTAGGCCAGATAGCTGAATCTAACCTGGCTCCAGTAATTCACAAAGTAAAAAGGGATTTATGGAGGATGGATTACTTGCACTTGTCGATTGTTGGTCATTGCAACATAGTTAAGATGTTATTTTTATCTATGGTCTTGCATTTTGTTTTTAGGGCAATTCCACCTAAATTTGATAGTCACTGGTTTAAAATGATGGAAGGTATGGTGAGCAGATTTGTCTGTTGGTATGCTAAAGCTAGGAGGGCTCTTAAATAGCTAATGTTCCCTGAGAATAGAGGTAGCTGGGCCATCCTCAACTTCAAATATTATCAGTGGGCCACAGCTTTACAATATATGAGATTCCTCATTGGCAGGAACGAAGAAGGTTGTTGGGTGAGGAGAGCATCCCCCCATATACGAGTTATTAATAAGGAAAAACTCCAGAAGTGGCTTCTTAAGGATGGTTGAGCAAAGTTATTATAGGAAACTTTAGTTCAATACCTTTTGTGCAGCTTTTAAGATCTGGGCAGTTATTAGGAAAAAATAGGGAGCAGTAGATTTAGCTATTACACCCTAGTTAGGGGAGCCTCAATCCTCCCTGTGATTTTTCATGACTCACATTGGCTTAGTTGGGGGGCTCGGGGATTCAGGAGATTAGGAGATTATTTTTTGGGAGACATAATTGTGTCATTTGAGGAACTACAATTGGACTATGTGATCAACAAGAAGGAATTTTTTAAAATAATTGCAAATTCATGATTTTCCTTTAAAAAAGGAGGTGGCCCAAGTGGATTTGCTAAAATGACTCTGTTGGAGATTGTGAGTAATAATTCCGGTTGAACAATCAGCCAAAATTATGAATTCTTCGATCCCTACATGTCGAACGACTTGGAAAAACATATGAGTAACTGGCAGAAGAAGATAGGCTCCATGGAATACAGTTTTTATGAATCGCTGGAGTTAGGTTGCACTTTAATGCTGTCTGCGGGTCTACACATGCATCATTTTAAATCAATTTTTCATTTGTCTTATACAGCGGCCAAAAGTGATGAATGGGGGGGTGCCAGGTATATGCCATCCCGGGTGTCAAAGCCTTGAAGCCGACCCTTTGATTATGTTTAACACTTGTCCTTCACTAAAAGTGCTGAAACAAGAGATAATCAGTTTTCTAGAAACTATCTTGTGCTGGACATTGTTGTGACCCCCAGCTAATGCTACTGGGTATACACGATGACACGGTCACTGGAACAGGGCAGTTCTTTGTTTTAGTTGCTATGGCTGTAGTCCACATCTGTATAGCTCCAGCTTGGCTTGATCCACATTCCCCGATGTTTCATCAATGGCTAACACGATTGCTTTCAATATGTAATCTGGAAAGGAAGCGGTATGCTCGAAAAGGCAGGAATGCCAGGAAAAGGGGGAGACAGATCGGGCCCCTCTCCAGAAATGGGTTGTAATATGTGTACCTGAGTAGATGGAATGAATCAGGTCATTTGTCAAATTGCCCTTATTGGGCATGTTCGAATTTAGTATTTTGGCTGCTATGTGGAATACCATTTGCACTTTATTCTCTGGGGTGCCCACTTGGCTCTCAAATGTGAATTACTTCTGTTTCATTAGGGATTTGTTTTCACTCAATGTTAAGTGGCTGCATTAATGGATAATGGATTATGGCGAGGCAATAGCAGAACAGAATACATATGAGTGAAGGTTCATTTTTAGCAACAGTGAAACAGGAAAACAAAGGTACAAGCAGCGATCCATGTGCTTCAGGGTGCAGCGTCAAGAGCCTGTTTACTCACTTTCAATATAGATACTGATATGGGACTGATTTCTGTGAATTACAACATAAATGCTCACCACAAAATAGTAAGTCAAATGCCTTCTTTGTTTCATGGTTTAGGAAAGCTTAAGTCTATGAAAGTAAAACTGTGAATTAATGAAGATGTCCGTCCTGTTGCATACAGACATAAGCAAATTCCATTTTATTTACAAGAAGCTGTTGAAAAAGGACTTGAATTGTTATTGAAACATGACTTTATTGAGCGTTTCACTGGTCCAACACCATGGGTTTCTCCTACAGTAATAATGCCTAAAAAGGAAAGTGAAGGAGATGAATACATCTACGTTGACATGTGTCAGTCAAGCAAGCGGATTGAACGAGAAGAACGTCCAAGTCTAGATATTGCTAAAATGATAATGCCATGGAAACGTTTGAAGATCTTTTTTCGCCTTGATTTAAATAAAGGTTATTATCAGTTAGAACTTGAAGAAAATTGCAGGTACATTACAACCTTTTCTACACATGGTTCGTTTGTTTCGCTACAAAAGACTTAGGGCCTCATTACGAACCTGGGGGTCTCATGACCGCCAGGTTCGCGGATGGCGGTCGGACCACCGCCAATGCAGCAGTCCGAGTGCCATATTACAACCACAGCGGTTGTGTCGCGCTCGGACCGACTGCACCATCAGGATTAGTCGTCCCGGCGGTCTGGCAGTTGTGGCGGCCTTAAGCAGCGCTGCCCTGGGAATTACGACTTTGTTCTCCGCCAGCGATTTAATGGCAGTAACACTGCCCTGAAAAGGCTGGCAGAGAACAGGTGCATTGGCCCCGAGGGGGGCCCCTGCACTGCGTTGGAGTGGGCAGAGGGGGGCCCCTGCACTGCGTTGGAGTGGGCAGTGCAGGGGCCCTCCGGCCTGTACCATCGCAATGTTCACTGCTTTGCACACAGTGAACACTGCAAGGGTGCTGGTGCACTCTGCATCCAACAGCATTGCTGCTGGCTCAATTACAAGCCGGAGACAATGCTGCAGTGTGTTTCCTGCTAGGGCAGCGGGCAGAAACTCAGGTTTCCGCCCAATGACCTAGCGGGAAACTCGTAATCGGCCCGGCGGGAAGGTAGACACAATGGCTGCAACCTCCCTGTCGGAAGTGATGATTTGGTGCCCAAATCATCACTGCCACAAGCCATGATAGGACACGCTGAAGTTAAAAGACATAATTACACATCAGTCATGGAACAAACTCACTCGACCTCTCACAAATGATGGTGAATATCAAAAATAGAAAAATGTCAAAGATGACTTGTCTGTAAGTCAGGAAGGAGTTATACTGCGAGGATGGAGAATCCTGACTCTGGAGAGTCTGCGACAGAAAGTAATTGAAGTGGCTCACGAAGGACATTGTGGTATGTTTACCATAAAAGACCTCTCCAAAGCCAAGCCTGGTTTCCATATTTGAATGAAAGAGTGAAAAAGAGCTCAAGGGTTGTCATATATGCAACTGCCATTCTACTAATATTACTCAATACACTCTGAATATGTCAAAATTCCCTAAACATGCATGGGAGAGAATAGTCTTCAACTTCTTTGGTCCACTTGATAATGGACATCACCTAATAGTGATTGTTGGTGAATAATCATGATTCCCCTTGGTTGAAGATCTTTAATCTACGACTCATGAACAAGACATTGAAAAGCGTGATGGCATCTTTGTAATATGGGGAATTCCAGCCATTGCAAAGTCCGATAATGGCCCACCCTTGACAGCAGTTCAATTCAAAGAATTCCTGGAGCATCTGAACATAAAGCATAAAAAGAATACACCTTGATGGCTTCAGGCCAATAGACTTGTTGAGCATTTTATGAGTACACTAAAGACAGCAGTACAGCGTGCAACTCTTGAGAAGCTCAGTCTGAAAACAGTACTAAACTCTACTCTAAGAGCTTATCGTTCAACACCCTACTCAACCACAGGTGAAAGCCATGTTACTTTGATGTTTGGGAGAGGAATGACAACCAAGTTACCTCAATGGACTGCCAAAACAGACAACAGTGAAAACATAATTCATACAAGGGACTTGGTTAACAAGAAGAAAATAAAAGCGTATGCAGACAAGAGGCAACATGCAAAGGACATTTCCTTTAGCAAAGGAGATCTGGTGATCGCTCGATAGATGCATAAGAGAAAATGTAATGCTCTCTATGATGCTGTACCTTTCCAAGTGGTGCCTACCAAGGGACTCATGGTAACTGCCCAGCACCCTGGCAAGCCTGTTGCCAGAGATTCTTCTCACTTTAGGCCTGTTATTAATCGGTCTTCATCTCAAAAGGGTGAAATAAAGACTGACCCTGAACACTCAGTGACTGCTGATACCTTTTTACCATCTTTGGCAATCTCTGAAACTAAAGGTAATAGCTTACAGCAACCACATTGGATCATATGATTAAGGCACCAAGATTGAAGAGATAGTTTTAGATGTTTCTATATAGGTGTGTCTACTGATTTTATAAAAAATTGTAATTTTTCATGTAACAGATAGGGAGATGAAGTGTCTTGCATGTTTTAAGACAGAAACGTTTTGGCTCCAAGCGGACTCCATATCAGTGTGACTTAATCACAAGAATAGAAAGTAATGAAAGCTTTGTTAGAATACTGGGGAGTTCACAGGTACATGCAGAGCAATAAAGGCGTCTGATTTACACCTCCATGTGTGGCTTAGTCACTAGCGGGTACCAGGCTGGTGAGGACGCTACAACTTTGAACACACCTTCCATTTCCCGTTCCCATCAACCAACCAGTCTCCAGCAAACTCTGGAAATAGATATAGCCCCTAGTTTCTCATGCCTTCCTAGTGGACCACAGAATTATGTCCTCACATGGTTCAGATAGTTCTTCCCACGAGTCGCGTTTCCTGGCAACTCCTCAACTCTCGGTGAGAACCTCAATATCCATTGTCTAACACATACCAGATGCCTATTTGTTAGATAACAGAAGACGTCTGGAAAATTATAGCATCTGCAGTAAGAAAGAGAAAAACATCTTATGCAAAATAGCTTAAATTCGAAAGCAGGCCTCTTGTCCCAAATGTGTGAAAAACAGCATGTAACATGGCATCAGTAGCTATGCTAACCTAAAGTATTAGTGAGGTCATCAGTGATGCCATTTGAGATGTCATCAGTGAAGTCATTGATGATGTCATAGTACAGCATGAGTGTTGTCATAGGCTATGCATGGCGGGGTGCCAGTTATAGTTAACGCTGCTAAGTATAACTAGTGAATCTCTGTGTTTTTTTGGTTCAAAATGTTAATGATGTCACTGATATATTCTTACTTTAACCCTGTGTTTTTTTCAGTCAATATAAATGTATGTATACATTTATATATAATACAAGAACTTCTGCAGATACACATATACATACACACACATATATATAATTTATATACCAAAGAAGCGATGCAAAGCTCCTACCAAGTTAACATTTCAACATAATGTACTGCAATTTATTGCATTGCGATATGACAACTGTTTTTTCTTGTGGGACCTCAGTCCCAGCTCACATCGAGAATATGGCCTCTCTTGTGCACTCTCATAGACTAACATTCTTATTCTCTGCATTTAGTCCTTAAAAATGTGACTAAGTTGAGGCAAACAATTAGTGCCAGTGCCTTCCATCTATCAGACTTCTCTGATGTCTCAAGTTTTCTGAACAGTGTGAAATAATTATTTGTATTTTAGGAAAAAAGTAATCAACAAAAAACTGTTCCTGGCATAATTTTGCTCCAGGTGCATAGGGGAGAAGGAAGTATATTTAATGAATTTGGATCTCACGCACCCCCCTTACCAAGGTGGGGAATTGATGTTGGTAGACACTGTGCATCGAGAAGCATCTAGTGCCTGGGAACCAAGGGGTTAATGTTGCCGTCACTTGCTGCTGAGCAAGAACGATGGTTCTGCGTCGCATATTGACTGCAGAACCGTATTGTTGAAGGTGATTAGACGTTAATGTCGTCAGTACCATCATCATTCATCCCAGAGCCTCCTGGACATGGCTTGAATACTAAGGCTTCGCTGCCTGTAGCACTGAAAGCAGAGATCACAGCGAGGGCTGGCAGGTATCCTCCCACATCCCAGGCTGCAGTCTGTAATTTGTAAAGTTACTGCTTTTGTAGACCTGTTTTTGTTCTATAAGTAAAAGCCCGGTATTAGGAGAACAACAGTATATATGGACCATTTCTGACTGACAAATTAGTACAATGTAGTGACAATATGTGAGTAACAAGCCCCATGTCACAGTTAGTCCTCATTTTGTCAGTGGCAGAAACAGGAGTTGTGATCGAGTGGGTCCTATTCACGCTCAGTGGGTGATCTTGTGTACTGTGTTTGAGGTGGATCAAGCCGTGCTTGTTGGACCTCCATCTGTGCACGTACCAATCAGAATAATATAAGTAACTAACTTGGGGCCTGATTTAGAACTCAACAGGTGGGTCACTCCATCTCAATGGTGACAGATATCCAGTCCGCCAAAATCTAAATCCCATTATGTCCTATGTCATTTGGACTGACTGAGTAACTCGTCCGCCAATATCAAAATCAGGCCCTTAGTTTACATATTAAACACTCAACGGGTGTATGTGGTTACAAAGGTTGCAACCATTATGAACATCCGTATAAGGATAATATTGCGATGGATGACTGTTGATGTACGGCCCAGGAATGGTGCTGTGGCAGCCATCTTTAGATAGGCAGAGAGATGGGTAGAGATGGGTAGAGACAACGCCATTGCTTCACCGGCCCCCTCCCTAATCCTCCATCCACTAACTGTAGGTTGTGCTAGAGTTTTAAAAAGTTACCTGAATGGGACCCAGATTTACAAAGTTTTTGTGCCGGGTCTGTTTTACCTTTACCATTATAACCCACACTCAATGGAATATCATTTTCGGGATTTACAAACTAACCAAACGCAAGTTGATAGTTGAGTGGGTTTATAAGAAAAAGGAACACAATCCAGAGCAAAGCTCTCCTTTGCGTTACTCTGCACCAATGGGGTGTCCCATGCAGTGGCGGCTGGTGACATTTCATGGAGGTGGGGCGTAAGGTTGTGGATACGTTTCACTAGGCCAACAAAGTGATGGCCCTCAGAGACCTAAGCGGGGTTTGGAGGGGTTCTCACTGAAGAAATTGTTTTTAAAAAGAGGGTAAATGGCCCATTTTAAAGCTCAATGTAATAAAGTATTTTGTGAGAAAGCAAGGTTTATAAACCACTTCTGAACATTTAGGTTCGAAATATTTAAAGACAAAGACTGCGCGGTATCTTAACGCATTAAATATATTCAACAGTTCCTGCCTCAACATGTTTATCTGGGTAAGTTCAGGCTGTTGGGGGGGTTTATAACAGGACAGCAGTGAGAACCTTTGTGTTGAGCACTTATCAGCGGGTCATAAAGGTGTTCTCACTACAGGCACATTGTTGTGTTATGTGTATTTGTAGTGTGCAGTATCATCTGTGCTGTTGCAGGACCAGTCTGCGTCAAGCGGAGGACAGCCCTGGTTGAAGAGCCACATCTTCAGCTTCTTGCAGAAATCAAGAACTGACGAGGCTGCCTTGATGTGTGGGGGCAGGCTGTTCCAGGTTTTAGGATCAAGGTAGGAGAAGGCACAGCGGTGTGTTCTGGTTGTGCCTATGCAGGGGATGTGCGTGAGTCTGAGTCCGGGTGAGCTGAGATGTCTGGTAGGTTGGTGGAAGCTGATGCGGTTGTTGAGGTAGGTGGGATCGATGCTGTGTAAGGCTTTCAGTTCTTGTCCTCTGCAAAGCACCTTGAAAATGGATAACATAAGCCTCTTGTGATAAAGCAAATTAGGAATGTCAGACAGCTGTCAAAATCTGTACACCAAGAAAGGAAAAGAAAATGCAGTGCTCACAGGTGAGTGGAGGGGGCGTGTTGTCTGCGTAGGTGGGATGAAGACGTGAAGATGAACGAAGTCTGCGCAAAAAAGGAGTGGAACTGGTGTTGAAGAGGAGACAAGTACGTGAGCGATCGCAGATAGATGCTTCCAGAATGATGTGGGGACAAAATGGGTGGATATTTCCAACAGAGAAACACTGCAAAGGAAAGTGGTGTGATGACCATTTGTATTTACACAGACATTGGCAATATTTAAATCAGCGCTTTGCTCCTTTTAGACAACCCCAAACTGTCACCCACTTAAAGCACCGGGCGCAGCTCTTACCATTTTTCCCCTCAGAGTCGTTTTGATTTTCACTTGCTTTTTACCTAACATGAATTTAGTCAACAAGAAATGATGGTGGTCATTTTTGTTTTTATAATTAAAGGGCCAAGAATCCACAATGTGCTGCATGCCAAGCAGTATGAATCTAATAAAACTATTGTTTTAACTATTATTGATACTAAGGTGAGTTTATAATCATTGTGTTCATCTTCATAAAGATCGTTAAAGGTATATAGAGAAAACGAACTTTTCTTTGAAACATAGTAGACAAACAGAGCTCCTGCTGACACGTCAAAATGCGGCAAACAAAACAATTACCTCTGCCTCCACTCCACAGCTCCTGTTTATGAAACAGCGACAGAGCCTTTCGTCTGCCTGTGAATGCCTCTGGGACACGGGCAGGACCCCTCTCCCAACCAGAAACAGAGTCCGTCTGCTCCAGTGTGTGCTCACCAGAGACCTCTCACGATCTTTGAAACGGAAACCCCTGAAGGCATCTACAGTGAATGGGTCTTGGAGATGCCGCTGGAAGATCTATTTTGTGAGTGGGAGCATCTATAGACCTTCTCTCCCTGGGCTCTTACACTTCTGCATGTGCTGGTGCTTGTGTGTGGTGCGTGCACTATGGAGGCCACCCTCAACTCTGTGTGAAATTCACTCTGCTTATTTGTGTCCTCAAATTAAAACTAAGCAACGATTGTCACTATGTGAGGACTCTTTAATTTGCCTAGAAATGAGGAGATGTTATTTTGAAGGGACTTTCTCTGCCAGTCTCCAGCTCATGGGTGAGATCGAAGTGAATGAGGAACAAAAGATACTGATAAAGCACAGTAAAAATAAAAGATGAGTACCGAATCACACTCGAAACATGTACCAAAAGAGAAAGCAACAGCAAAAATAATACAAACGGAAGGGAAGGCTGGGTAAATTATAGCAAGAATAATGGGGGAGTCCTGCACACACAAAACACACCGAGAGCACGGACAGGTGCAGACATACATTCCTGCACACACAGACGCACACACACACACAAGCACAGACGTGCACAAACACATGCATGCTTGCATGCGCACACACACACACACACACACACACAAGCACAGACGTGCACAAACACATGCATGCTTGCATGCGCACACACACACAGTAAAACAAACACACAAGCACAGACCAGTGCACATAGGCATGCCTGTGCACACAGACACAAACATACCAAGCAGATAAGCACACACATGCCTCAGGCTGGCCTACAGGGCAGTCAGGCAGCGTCTAGCAAATGAAAACCAAGGCAGGTCCAATCACAGCAAAGCATTGCTTCCACACTTTCAGTGTTTTCAAGGCAGTCAGAAAATGGCAACTCTTTCTTGATTGGTTAGACCATTACTTTGGCTAAGGGTTTAAACGAACTGCAGGGAAGTAAAGGACCCGCAGCCACAGTGTCTTTGTGCAAAACAAAAATTTAGGGCCAGATGTATCATCCTCCCGGTTTGCATTTCCTAAATAGCGATTTTTAAGAAATCGCTCTTGAAGAAATGCAAAATGGGATGTATGAAAATTGCGATTCGGTAGTAGCGATTTCTTAAAAGTCGCAGTAGCTATTACCGAATCGCAATTAGGGAATGCGACTCCATTCATCCCTATGGGCCTGTGGGCACATGGGTGCGAATGGTTTTGCATTACCTAATTTGTGAATTCCTGTTAGGAATTCGCAAATTAGGTAATGCAAACCCGAGGGTGCGGATGCACCCCAAAAAAATATTTGTGGACAAGTAAAGAGCACACATGCCCCAAGGGCAAGTGTGCGCTACATGTCATTTTTAAAATGCATTTGTAACGCATTTTTTAAAAATGCACATGCTTACCACCAAACTTGAGTTTGTGGTAATTACATTTCCTAAATGACAAATTCGCATTTAGGAAATGCATGATACATGTGAATAGGTAATCACAAATAGGTATTCCCTATCTGCGATTACCTATTTAGGGAATTGCAAATTGCAATTTCCGAATCGGAGTCGGAATTTTAAGGAATCGCTATTTTTGTGATTAAAATTGCACTGTGAATTCTTTTCATAAATCATGAAAGGCGATTTTGCATTCGCACACAGTGGAATTTTGCGATTCGCACCGTTTGCGAATGCAAAATACTTAGATACATCTGGCCCTTAGAGTATTAAAGAGTAGCAGTTCTCAACTAAAGCTGCAAGTAGCTGAGGCGGACTGAATACAGGTGATCACGGTGGGCAACAGGAGCCCGACTTACATTGAATGGGTCGGTGGGACTAGGTACAGGCAGTCTTCCTCTGCAGGACCAGTTCTCTGATGTCCTGGTCATGTCTTCTCTGCTGATCCGACCGTCAGGGAGAGAGGGAAAGTAAAAGCAGCTGCTGGTTTAAACTGACTCTCAGTGCATGCACAGCAAAGCATGCCAGTGTGCCTGCTTACTACATGTGACCCGACCTCCGAGTCATCAGAGCTGATGGTGCCTAGTCACGTGCTTACTGTCACGCCCCCTACATTGGCATCTCTGATAAGCACTATACAATTGATTGATAGCTCTGGGCTGGATTGGGCTGAAAGCTAAAGCTTGGCGCTTGTTCTGCGTTATCTAGGAGTGTGAGGACTCCTCGAACAACGGCAGGACAGGGCTGGATCAAGGTAAGCCCCTGGCTTAGTCAACAAAGTTTCAAAGTGTAGGGGCACATGCGCAGTGTGCATGTGTCAGTGAAAAATAGCCTGGCTGCCTGACGCTCAAAGCGATGGTAAGAAAGTGACAGTAGGCAAGGTTTGCTAATTTTCTAATTACTGTCATAATATTTTAATAGTATTTTGAAAATCAGTATGTTTATAATGCAGGAAATAGGGGAGGAGGGTGCAGCCCCAAAGCCTTAAGCAAGTAACCGCCCCAGGTTCCATGGTTGGTACATGGGAATTCCTATGCAACCACCCATGCCTTGTGATGCAAAACCCGATCTACTAACAATAGTAGCAGCACTGTGCGCAACAAATAACACTACCTAGAAGCATACTTAAAACCTAGAAATACCTTTATTTCTCCTAACTTTTCCCACTTTGCATGCACGCACATATCCAGTGGGAAAAGTTTTACATGTAGTCTGAGCATAGTATTTTGCATTGGAATGGTAGACACATACAGGCACGTTTTCATTAAGATGCAAAGGTGTGTGTGGGGTGCTCGACTGCCTGGCTGTGCACCAGTGGTAAGGGGAGCGCACTATAGTGCCATATCTCTGCAGCTACAGTGCTTTTCTGCTCTCTCCTTGTCAGGCAATGCAGAGCAGCAACTTTGGCTGATGTGCAGCAACTTTGGGTGATGTGCAGCAACTTTGGGTGATGTGCAGCAACTTTGGGTGATGTGCTGCGTTCCGTGACATCTTTCTAACTCTGGGCCTCGGACTGACTTCATCACGTTCCCAGTGGGCAACTGTGGATTAGAGCATCAATGTCAAGTTTCTATCCACAATGAAAAGCATGACTGTTAGTCTTTTACCAAGAAGTTTATGTTCAGGGAGCATAGTCCACTAAGGACAGGATGGTTGATTATTTTTACCTATTTACATGTTGCTGGTTATGCTGAATAAGGAAATCAAAAAGGGGATGGGTGGAATGCTTGAATGAAGTTCAGCACTGCTAATTACTTTGGGATGAAGTGCAGGCCAGTGGCGGCCGGCAGCTTTAGGAAGGAGGGGGGCGGGTGGGATACACACACACACACACACACACACTCTCATTCTTTCACACACAGACACGCACGCACGCGCATCCATTAACAACACTCATACCATTCAAACATGCACGCACGCACCAAACCTTCATTTTAAAAGATCGCACACACTCATTCTTTCACACACACAGGCACGCACGCACATCCATTAACAACACTCATAACACTCAAACATGCACGCGAGCACCAAACATTCAATTTAAAACATCACACACACACACACACACTCTCATTCTTTCACACACAGACACGCACGCACGCGCATCCATTAACAACACTCATACCATTCAAACATGCACGCACGCACCAAACCTTCATTTTAAAACATCACACACACACACACACACTCTCATTCTTTCACACACAGACACGCACGCACACACATCCATTAACAACACTCATAACACTCAAACATGCACGCGAGCACCAAACATTCAATTTAAAACATCACACACACACACACACAATCTCATTCTTTCACACACAGACACGCACGCACACACATCCATTAACAACACTCATAACACTCAAACATGCACGCGAGCACCAAACATTCAATTTAAAACATCACACACACACACACACACACTCTCATTCTTTCACACACAGAAACGCACGCACGCGCATCCATTAACAACACTCATACCATTCAAACATGCACGCACGCACCAAACATTCAATTTAAAACATCCCACACATACACACACACACACACTCTCATTCTTTCACACACAGACACGCACGCACGCGCATCCATTAACAACACTCATACCATTCAAACATGCACGCACGCACCAAACCTTCATTTTAAAACATCACACACACACACACACTCTCATTCTTTCACACACAGACACGCACGCACGCGCATCCATTAACAACACTCATACCATTCAAACATGCACGCGCGCACCAAACATTCATTTTAAAAGATCGCACACACTCATTCTTTCACACACACAGGCACGCACGCACATCCATTAACAACACTCATAACACTCAAACATGCACGCGCGCACCAAACATTCAATTTAAAACATCACACACACACACACACAATCTCATTCACACACACACTCTCATTCTTTCACACACAGAAACGCACGCACGCACATCCATTAACAACACTCATAACACTCAAACATGCATGCGCGCACCAAACATTCAATTTAAAACATCCCACACATACACACACACACACACTTACCTTCAGCCTCCAGGTCCCAGCACAGCACAGAGGAGGATGGAGCCAAGAATGCGATCATCATGTGAAAAACAACGCCTGTGCAAAGTGTTTTTCCGGTATCAAAAGTTTTTAATAATCTCGATTTTCACCCTTTGTGAAGTTTGCAAAGTGTTACAGTCTATCTTCACTTTTGTCTGTGCAAATGCTTGTATTTGGCAAGATAATTCTGTATGCAGAGTTTTTCTCTGCAAGTTCACCTTCTAAACGTTTCTGTGATCACCTTCATTCTGCCAGGACAAAACTGAGGGCCAAATTCCAAAGAAAAGTCTAAAAGATCCGGCGGAGCTCTACACATGAATGCACTTATACACTTTATTTACACTGATAGCAAAGCAGATGTAATAATACTTGTGGGAAGCCACGTCAGGCGCTGCCTCCCAGGAGTGGTATTGGCTCTTTATGTGACTTCTTGAATGCTGCATAGTTACCCTGTGCTAAATTGTACACTCTATGCAACTCCACACAGTGGGGAGAGCAGCACAATGGCAAATGCACATTTTTTGTTCAGGGGAAATACTTTTACTGTCCCTAGAGTGGGAATTACTATTGCAGATTTCTCCACAATCATGGCTGATACATTTGCAGTAGTAACTCCATTTCCGCCTGCGAGAAACCCTTCTGTGAATTCCTGCCGTGTGTCTTTCTATGTACCTCTGGGTGGATATGTCCGTTTGGGCAGAAGCTGTATTCTGTCTCCAACAGGAAATCAACTTTTTACAGTTCAATAAGTATTTCACAAATTTGTGTTTTTAAATTGAACGTGACAAAGCAAATCGTTTCACAAAACTCGAAAAGCTGCAAAGTGTTTGGTTCACAAAAGTTTCTACAACACTTTGTAATTATGCGCATCGGAACTCAAAACTAATTGAATTATGCAGCCTGCGTGCGTTTTCCGTAATATTTCCAAGAAAGATGATAACAGCAGCATCACATTATATCAGAGTCTTCAATTAGAGTAATTAACATTTAATGATGCATGGTTTATTTTACTACAAAACGGGCCCCAGAGGCATCACGAAGACTCTAGAATAGAGGGCAGTACATTTTACATGGTCAGTGTGTCAGAACAATCTATTCATGCGCTTGTGGTCTCAGATCTCATCCATATTGTGTAATTGAGTTTCTGATATACTGTCGATCAGCCAGTCAGTGCATAGTCCACAATTACAACAGTAAGTACTCAGTCTCTAGTTTCTACCTGAATCTTATGTAAAGCATAAGGCCCAGATTTACTAAGCCCTTGAGATGCCATTGCATCAACTTAATGGCTTAAATAATATTTACCAAGACACGTAAAGCCGCTTTGCACGGCTCTGCATGGCTTAGTAAATCCAGAGAAGCGCTAGGCAGCGCAGGTCATTGTCTTGCGTTACACTCCATTGGGAATGCGTTCAATTGGTAGAGTGTTGGTGTTCTCACGCATCCACCTATGGATTTTGGTACTGACCTAAGAGTAGCAAACCTAGGAATGTGTCAGAATGCTATGCCATCCCAACAGAGGCGTAATGATGAGGAATAGGTTTATTTTTCTTTGTTATTTGTACATATACTGGATTCTGCAGTACATGTAAAATGAGGAAAGTTCTTTTGAGGATTGTTTTTGTGCAGGAAAGCCCTCCCTGCTCAAAAACAATCCTGCCTGTAAAGCAGTTACCCTTGTAACATAGCGCAAGGGCGCCTTTATTGGTGCTAGGCAGCACTCAGTGCACCAGTGCAGGGAGAGAGCCGGAATGCATCATATCTTATTATATGTGGCACATTTCTGCTCTCTCCCTGTCATGCAACGCAGCAGTTTGTCTTGATGCATTGCGTGACTTTTGATTAAATCTGGGCCTAAGAAACTAGTTTGGAGTTTGGCAGATATGTACGGTGTCAGATACATGACAGATATCCCATTCACCGTATTACAAGTGCATTTTATCCTCTGGCACTTGTAATAAGGTGAACAAGATATCCGTCTTGTTTGTGACAGAGTAATCTATTTGCCAAACTCTAAAACAAGCCCTCGGACCTATTTGCGAAACAACCAGTAAGGGTATTGGCAGAGTTCTCTCATTGAGTGCGCTTTTATCTGTTTTTTTGTCTGTTCACAAAGATTCTGAGAAATACTCCTGGAAAGCTGTACAAGGAACGTTTCTGGACAGCCTTCTTGGAATTTAATGAGACATCACCCTTGGAACACAATACCTACTATGTGTAATTCTACATTAAGTAGAACTGTGTACAAGGTTCATGGAACCTCTTGTGCAGATGTATTTTTTTGGGGGTGGAAAACATTTTCCCCTTAGGAAAGAGTCCTCCCACTATTCCCCCACCAAGTGCTTAATTTGAGCCAGTGGTAGCTGACCGGGGTCACAGGCACTTATTTTGGTAACGAAAAACAATAAGGTACTCTGTTCCTAAAGGAAAGGTAAAACAGGAACACGGGTCCTCAAGACACTTCTAAAATTAGAAGCAAGAGCCCTCACACATCCAATGGATGTCATGCTTCATCATCGGGCTAGCTCCTCGTTAGACTGGTCCTGCAATGTCTGACGGGCCCCACAGGGGGCTCTTTGCCAGAGATCTTAAATTCAAAGTGTGTGTCGTGAAAGATCAAGTAAACCTACCGTTCACAAAGAGCAGGAGGAAAAGAAATAAAATTGGCTCAAGAACCTCAAAAAAATAGTTTAATTTGGGCTTGAATGCAAGAATGAGAAGAAGGGACAGAGAGTGTCTGGTAGTGGATTAAAGGATACTGGCCTTTGTATTCGGCACGCTGACGTTTCATTGCACCAGCTTATGAGAAGAGCTTCGGGCAATGGCACTCTTTCTTTAACAAATTGAGCAATGCCACCACCAAATCTGGAGGTGGTCCATTACCCTTTCCATCCTGGAAGGGAAGTTACCCCAGCACTTGGATGAAGTAAATCTAAAACTGTTTCCAGGATAGAAAGGATTGAAGAGGAGTTTGGGAATGCCTGTTTTCATACATATTTTGTAGATGCTCTGAAACCTGCAGGGCAAACCAAATGTTGGAATACACACTTTCTGTCTTTTAAGTGGGATTTACTACTGCAAATATTTCCTCACTTGTGGTAGAGAAATTCACAGTCGTAAACCAGTTTACTTCTGCTAGCTCTCGTTTTATGGATTCCTGGCAGGTGAAAAAATAGTTATTTTAATCTTCAATTATAAATTTACTATCAAAAAATAAGTTTGCTGAGTAGAGCCTTGAATAAATCAGTATCCACAGAAATGTAGTCATTAATGGTAGTGGAAAGTTCTTCTCAGTATCAGATGATGTTCTACATTATCATGTGTGTACCAATTCTATAATTCATAATATAGCACTCTTCTGCTTGTCTGGGATATGTCAGTATATTGACTACAAGCATATCATGGTACACAAATATTGTAAAAATACAAACTATAAAATATTAAATGTATATGTAATGACAGTACATAATGTGGAGTACAAAAAATCAGTGCTCTAAAATACTGGAATTGTAATATTAAAACATTTATAATTCTAGGTAATAGATTTCGTACATAACATAAAAGTTAAATTACTTTTATAAACATTAAGTACATTATGGCCTTTTCAATAGTAACTTCATACAATTATTTATATGTGGAATAATGTTGGAAGCATGTAAAACATTTTCAAAGAATAATATCTCACTCTCTCTCCCCTCTCTCTCTCTCTCTCTCTATATATATATATATATATATATATATATATATATGTACATATATATATATATATATATATAATAATATATATATGTAAAGTAAACGCCAATGCCATAATTAATTTTAATGACTATTAAATCAAATATTTTGATATTTTAATTCAAATGTAAAATGATAATTATATATACAAAATGTACCTACGCGGGTCTCAACTGATTCATTTGAAAAGAAATCACCTCAATATAAACATATATAACTAATAAAATATTCTACATTTTTGCGAGTATTGACGGGGGAGCAGATTAGTTTGCTAACTCTACCTCTACAAACATTGGTGAAAATGCATTCCTTTGGGCAGTGGGATTATTTACTATCTTAAAGCCTTGGCAAAAAGGGTACATATGTAGGCAGTACAGATTCAGTATCGTATCTCCAGCTCAACTCTGTACCTTGTGGAAAGTACACATAATGTGGTGGGGCATATTACTATTCCAACTACAGGCCCAGATGAGCAACGTGCATGCAATCAGGGAGGTTCAGATTTACTTTGCTAACTTCAGGCCTACAAACATTTTGAATACTGTAAATATGTGAATGAGGGATGGGCCATATTTGCTATTGCAATTTCAGTTTCACCTATATTAGAGAAAGTGATTATATTGAGGGGAGCCAGATGTACTATTTTAACTCCAGACCAACATAATTTGGGGAACATTTATATACTTGGGGGTTCAAAATCACTATTCTAATTGCATTCCAACTTGCATTGTGAAAGTGCCTACATTTTGAGCTTAGAGGAAAATTTACTATTCTAACTCCAGACCCACAATTATTGGCAAAGTGCATATATTGCTGAAAGTGCATGTTTTAGCAATGGTGTGGGGAAGAGGGTCAACATCTCTATTCTAACTTGAGGCCCACAAACTCTATTGAAAGAATAGTTTGATTGAGAGAGGGAAGGTTCCATTTCAATATTTAAACTGTAAATATGCAAACATGTTTATATTTATTTATATGCACTATGTACATGTGAATAAACACCATATCAAGAATAATTCATTTTTATAAAACATTAATTGTATGAATTCCTTTTAAATTCTTTGTTTATTTTTCTTAATATTAATTATATGTGCATATGTACCTAATTATCAATACTACATCACAATACAAAAAAGCATATTTAAATACTATTTAATAAATTAGTGCAATAATAATTCAAAGAATGAATATAATGAAAGTTAGAAATATGTGATTTTATTATTATTAAATAACCAGCCAACAATCCTCCAATGACCTGCAAAACCCAAATACAATTAGGAATTTAAATCAACTTACAATGTAAACAGATAAAATTCAACAACTATTTCAAAATGAAATATAATCTATGCTGAATTTAATATCAACTAAATAAACCAAATAATAAACAGAAATTACCTTAGAGCCCCTAAAGCACAATAGTATGCAATGCTTTAAACATTACTATTATCAATGAAGAAAAGAAATATACAATTTAAGTGATAATCTGTCCCACAATATTTTAAATCTAAGGATATTTTGACCAAGATATTCTGGGGAGGCATTTTTTTTTGCAATCACCATTAAGATACCATCCTGTTATGATCAAACACAAGCCAAAAGGCCTGATTTACAGTTTGGTGAAGGCTTACTGTTTCACAATGGTGATGGATATCCTGTCCACCAAAATCCAAATTCCGTAGGACATAATGGGATTTAGATTTCGGTGCAGAGCATATCCGTTACTGTTGTGACGGAGTAACCCCTCCTCCAAACTCTAAATCAGGCCCATATTTCTTAATAAATTGACTCAATATTGCAAGCTTGAGCTAATCAGAGATACCAGTGAGTGTGGATGTTCCCTTTTCCACAATTTGTTAAAAACAGTAAATAGAGAACACCTGTATGATATTGTTTTGTATTGTAATAGTATTTATATAGCGCTTACTACCCCTGACGAGGCGTCGAAGCGCTTTTCGGTGAGTAGCACGCTACTCTGGAACCCAACAAGAATTAGTGATGGATTAGTATCGGGAAATATGAGTACAGTTTTAGTATTATTATGAGTTAATTTGAGCCGCGGATATGAGAGTTTGTTAGTTAGATTCACTGGAGTAATGGAGGGGTGGAGGAGGAAAGAAATCCAGAAGTGTTAATTGGGAGTATATCCCTCATTTACTGAACCCAAAGGCTTGGGATGAGTAAAGGGGGGTGGAGGAGGGAAGAGTCTGTGGAAGGGTTAGGGAGAGCATAGTAGCAGGGTGAGATAAATGAGGGAGAATTTAGTAGGTTTGTGTGGGAGGTCATGGTAGTAGAGTGAGGTTTGGTGAGTTAGATGTGGAAGCGGAGGGAAGAGCTTAGGCAGAGTTATTTAAGAGATGAAAGTAGTAGAAAGGGTTTGGGATGAGTCAGAGTGGGAATGGAGGATAGTTTGATACAGACATGACATATGATGATGGATAGATAAGTGTGATAAGATGAGAGCAGGGATTCATAGATATCTAGTATAACAACCCACCCAGGAGCCATGCAATGATCCACAAACATGCCAAGCACAGAAACATATACACATACATACATATATACATATATATACATACACACACACACACCTACAAACACACATGAATACACACATATATGTACATACACTACATTATTAAAACCATGGGTAAATATATAAGGTATAAGGTGTAAGTACCTAGGCTACCCACTACAAACCAGGCCAGCCTCCTACAACAGTACCTTCCGTTCGGTTCACAAAAGGCTACCAAGAACACAGTTTTAGACAGAGGTTTAGTGATCTTAGTTTAGAGTTTATGGGGTGCTTAAATATCAACTCCTGGCAAAAGATTTCAAAATTACAGCACATGGTGTGGGGTAGCAAATTTAGACCTGCATACAGTTTAAAGGATGGATGTGTATAAGTGTGCAGATTATATTGGCAGTTATCACATTTACAAGAGGCTCAGGAGACTGGAAAGCCTGATCAAATACCTCATACTAGATTATCAGTATTCCCCTTAGACTTTTTATGTGGCTACCCATTCAAATTGTTGGCTTCAGCTTCTGGTAAGACTTGTGTAGACCAGAGTGACCTCAATCAGTTTAGTGCCAACATTTGCCCTAGTCATTCATTCATATATGCTGAAGTTTTCTTGCATGCAGACAAGACTAAAATTGGGGGGCGTGGGTCAAATATCTTTACACAGAACGTAATTACAAATGAGAACCAACACATCAAAACGTTGGACTATTTTTTTAATAAGGCCATTTCCATGGCTCTATATAGACTTATCACAGGTGAGTGCGATACAGAAGTAACTGATATTTTGATCCTCTTTAGAAGGTTTTGAAGAAATTCTTTTGCCACACACTCAGGCAAGGGTTGTCAAAGTGTTTTTTTCATTTGGAAGGCTGTATCTCAGTAAGGAGAATACAATATGTTCAGTTTACCCAAGGCTAACATATAGGCTCATAATGCACTGGGCTGCCAATTGTGAGAGATGAATCCGGGTGTGGAATTTTATAAAATATTTGCTTGTTCATGGGACACGTAGCTTCATAATCTACTTGCCCTGTAAACAAAAAAATCCACTTGTCCCCTTGGTGCCATGTATTGTGGTGAAATATTATGGCAGCAATCTCATTATACAAGAGCTCTGAATGATAGCCTCTCCGATTATGCCAGGGCTCATATTTTTGTAAGGTTTGAATACTAGCAACTCCCTTATTTTGCCACCTTTCAATAGATCTACATACTGGGGCAGAAGATGGGGGTGAGTGTAAGGAAATGGCTCCCTATTGCAGTTACTCCCCACTTTTGGCCTGATATTGATGCTGACTTGACTGAGAAGTGTGCTGGGACCCTGCTAACCAGGCCCCAGCACCAGTGTTCTTTCACAAAAAAATGTACCATTGTTTTCACAATTGGCACACCCTTGGCACACAGATAAGTCCCTTGTAAAAGGTACCAGTGGTACCAAGGGCCCTGTGACCAGGGAATGTCCTTAAGGGCTGCAGTATATGTTGTGCCACCCTAAGGGACCCCTCACCTAACAGATGCACACTGCTATTGTAGTTTGTGTGTGTTGGTGGAGAGAAAAAGGCAAAGTCGACATGGCATCCCCCTCAGGATGCCATGCCCAGAAAATACTGCCTGTGGCATAGGTAAGTCACCCCTCTAGCAGGCCTTACAGCCCTAAGGCAGGGTGCACTATACCACAGGTGAGGGCATAGCTGCATGAGCAATATGCCCCTACAGTGTCTACGTCTATTCTTAGACATTGTAAGTACAGTGTGGCCATATTAAGTATATGGTCTGGGAGTTTGTCAAAATGAACTCCACAGCTCCATAATGGCTACACTTAAAACTGGTAAGTGTGGTATCAAACTTCTCAGAATAATAAACCCACACTGATGCCAGTGTTGGATTTATTAAAAAATGCACACAGAGGGCATCTTGGAGACCTTGTATTTTACTCAATCCTTTGGTGCAGGACTGACTGGTCTGTGCCATCCTGCTGTTGAGACACGAGTTTCTGACCCCCTGGGGTGAGAGTCTTTGTGCTCTCTGAGGCCAGAAACAAAGCCTGCACTGGGTGGAGATGCTTAACACCTCCCCCCTGCAGGAACTGTAACACCTAGCAGTGAGCCTCAAAGGCTCAAGCTTCGTGTTACAATGCCACAGGGCACTTCAGCTAGTGGAGATGCCCGCCCCCTGGACACAGCCCCCACTTTTGGTGGCAAGTCCAGGGAAGATAATGAGAAAAACAAAGAGGAGTCACCCACCAGTCAGGACAGCCCCTAAGGTGTCCTGAGCTGAGGTGACCCCTGCCTTTAGAATTCCTACATCTTGATTTTGGAGGACTGCCCCAATAGGATTAGGGATGTGTCCCCCTCAGGGAGGAGGCACAAAGGACAGTAACCATTGGCTATTGCCCTCCCAGACCTAAACACACCCCTAAATTCAGTATTTAGGTGGCACCCCAGAAACCTAGGAAACTAGATTCCTGCAACCTGAAGAAACAAGAAGGACTGCTGACCTACAAGCCTGCAGAGAAGGAGGAAGACGACAACTGATTTGGCCCCAGCCCTACCGGCCTGTCTCCAACTTCGAAAACCTGCTCTAGCAACACATCCAATAGGGACCTGCGACCTCTGAAGCCTCAGAGGACTGCCCTGGACTACAGGACCAAGAAACTCCCGTGTACAGCGGCCCTGTTGAAAACCAGCTACTTCTTTTCAACAAAGAAGCAACTTCCAAGGACTTCACATTTTCCGCCGGAAGCGTGAGACTCTACACTCTGCACCCGACGCCCCCGGCTCGACCTGCAGAAAACCCATACCTCAGAGAGGACTCCCCAGCGACTCCGAGCCTGTGAGTAACCAGAGACGACCCCCCCTAAGGCTTACACAGCGACGCCTGCAGAGAAAATCCAGAGGCTCCCCTTGACCGCAACTGCCTGTAACAAGGGACCCGACGTCTGGAACCAACACTGCACCCGCACCCCCCAGGACCTGAAGGAACCAAACTTCGACGCAGGAGTGACCCCCAGGTGACCCTCCGCTTTGCCCAGGTGGTGGCTGTCCCAAGAAGCCCCCCCGTGCCTGCCTGCACTGCTAGAGTGACCCCCGGGTCCCTCCATTGAAACCTACACAAAACCCGACGCCTGCTTTGCACACTGCACCCGGCCCCCCCTGTGCTGCTGAGGGTGCGTTTTGTGGGCCTACTTGTGTCCCCCCCAGTGCTCTACAAAACGCCCCCTGGTCTGCCCCCCGAGGACGCAGGTACTTACCTGCTGGCAGACTGGAACCAGAGCACCCCTGTTCTCCATAGGCGCCCATGTGTTTTGGGCACCTCTTTGACCACTGCACCTGACCGGCCCTGAGCTACTGGTGTGGTAACTTTGGGGTTGCCTTGAATCCCCAACAGTGGGCTGCCTACGCCCCAGAACTGCAACTTGTGAGTGTTTTACTTTCCTCCCAATCTAACCTTTACTTACCTCCCCCAGGAACTGTTGATTTTTGCAGTGTCCACTTTGAAAATAGCTTATTGCCATTTTTACAAAGACTGTACATGATATTGTTTTCATTCAAAGTTTCTAAAGTATCTAAGTGAAGTACCTTACATTTAAAGTATTAACTGTAAATCTTGAACCTGTGGTTCTTAAAATAAACTAAGAAAATATATTTTTCAATATAAAAACCTATTGGCCTGGAGTAAGTCTTTGAGTGTGTGTCCCTCATTTATTGCCTGTGTGTGTACAACAAATGCTTAACACTACCCTCTGATAAGCCTACTGCTCGACCACACTACCACAAAATAGAGCATTAGAATTATCTACTTATGCCACTATCTTACCTCGAAGGGGAACTCTTGGACTTTGTGCACACTATTTCTTACTTTGAAATAGTATATACAGAGCCAACTTCCTACATATGGTTACCTAGGGCCTGATTATGACCTTGGCTGATGGAATACTCCTTCACAAATGTGACGGAAATCTTGCCCGCTGTTTTACAAGTTCTATAGGATATAATGAAACTTGTAATACAGCGGTCTTGATATTTGCCACGTTTGTCATGGAGTATCCCATCCACCAAGGTTGTAATCAGGCCCCTAGATTTTGGAAATGCCCAGTGTTGGTAGGGTTCCTTGGGTATCAGCTGGCCTAGAGCCTGAATACTGCTACATTTCCAACGGCAAGTTAGAAGAAATTGGGTTTTCATTTGGCATAGTTGTGACATATATGGATTGGCAAAGTGGACATAAACACCCATTCTAACGTCACCTGAAAGTACAAATACTATCCAGTGCTCAGGGCTTGAACAAAATTCCTTTGTAGTTCAGTGCCCCACCTCATTCCATTTCCCATTTTTTTCAATGGTAACGTGATGGGCTTTTAGATGCCCTGGGACAGCAGACTATAGCATTTAATACCTATGTGCACATCCTGTGGGATCGCTCTGAAATCCCAGTCAACTGTCAGAGAAAGAAATGAGAAACACAACAGGGTGAAGCGATTGACAATCCTGGCAATTTAATGCAGTCCCATCCTTGGGCATGAGCCATCCTGTTCCTTTATTTGCAATACTGAGAGATTCACCACTTATTTTCCTTCCCTAGTGTGCAGAAAGCCCCCCAGACCCCCACAATTTGTGTCCAAAAAAGGAATGGTGTGGGAAATCTGCCTCTCTTGGCATTGGGTCCAACCCCCATGCATCATTTAGTATTTCTGCCACTTTCGGGAGGCAGAGTGGGGGTTTATTTCTCTGCTGGCCCATGTGTGAAAACTACACCCAAGGGAATCCACATTTACTCTCAGGTAACATGGGCATGGATGCTTAATTAGGGGTATAGGCCAAGGAGAGTACAAATCAGGCGGAGCCCATCCTTTAGGGCGGTGGGGCCATGCCCCCCCACCTTTTGTCCCTCAAGAAGAGTGTCTGTCAGGCTGTACAGAGGTCAGCCTGACAGACACTCTTCATGTTCAGGTCAGGCAGCCAGGAGCTGACGTGCGATTTGCGCAGACTCCTGGCTGCCTGAGCTGAACTTTGCAGGGCTGAGGAGGTCACAGCTCCTATGGGCATGACCTCCTCGGCTCAGCAAAGGTGCCTCGAGGCCCTCCATGGGTGACGAGGAAAGCGTCACCCATTGACTTCGATCTGGGCACTTCAGGTTTAAGCCCTGAAGCGCCCAGGGCGAGTGTCAATCAGTGACACTTCGTCACAGAGTGGGGTGGGGTCAGCAGTCTCACTGACCCCATCCCACTCTGTGACGAGGCGGGACTGCTGCATTCCCTCCTGGGACCTCCGAGGCTGAAGATAAGTGTGTGTGTGTGTGTGTGATATTTTAAAATGAATGTTTGGTGCGTGCATCAATGTTATGAGTGTTGTTAATGGATGTGCGTGCGTGCGTGTGAAAGAATGAGTGTGTGTGTGATATTTTAAAATGAATGGTTGGTGCGTGCATGCATGTTTGAATTTTATGAGCGTTGTTAATGAATGTGCGTGTGTGCGTGTGAAAGAATGAGTTTGTGTGATCTTTTAAAATGAATGTTTGGTGCATGCGTGCATGTTTGAATGTTATGAGTGTTGTTAAAGGATGTGCGTGCATGTGTGTGTGAAAGAATGTGTGTGTGCTTCCCGCCCGCCCCCCTGCCGCCACTGGTAGAAATAATGTCTGAGCTCCAGGGGAGCTGAAGGGCTTGATGCTAGGATTGACAAGCCACCAGCCTAATATTTAAAATAAATAAAATAATAATTGTGAGCTTGAATTACACTTTAGATGGACTGTCCCTGTTGGCCCTGCAGCACACCCTCAATTACTTGTGTCCGGTGCATTCTAGGACAGTGCGTCAGTTTGCAAAAACAAAAAAAAACACTGTCCTGAGCCCTCGTGCAAATGTTGACAGTTCATGGTTATGCTGACCAGAGGTGACTCCACCTTTCACTTCCAACTGATCCACAGTAATTTTTAGGGGGGGCAGGGATCACTCCTGCAGAGGGTGCTGTATTTATGGCACCCATCTACTGACGAATTCGTTGGGGAGGTCCCTTGGACCAATCTGGGCAGCCCCAGGGGGCCCCCTGACTCTGCATTGCTTCTCTGTGGCACACAGAAGGGTTCCTTGCTGCTGTGCCCAGATGTGTAACATGGCATGGGTGCCAAGAAAAGTGTTCCCTCCTTTGCAAGGAGCCACGCCCCCAGCCTGCTGGCAGATTGGGACATAGTGCACGGAAGAGCTGTAAATCTTTAATATTATTGCAATATTCTTTTTGCCTTTCGCTTCTCTATAAAGCTTCTTTCTGATTGAATGATTCTCACCACCACAGGCATGCTCTAGGTCTATAATGCGTCTTATAATTTTCATTTTTATGACTTAATTAAATTAGCAATAATAATCTGAAACACTTTTTAGAAAGTGTAAGCTGGAGGCGGATTGGCTAATCAAACAGGCCCATAACCGTAATGAAAAGCTTTTAGTTTTACAGTCAGAGAGTTAGTGCTTGGAGCTTAATTTTTAGTAGTGACTGAAATGATTTCTATTATTTTAACATACTCTTTGGAAATTATTGGATTGCTTTTTTCTGTGATTAACCAGCTTTTTTCTTCATTTATATGCGCAACCAGTACCACCCATCTTTAAAGCAGTAAAATCGAAACAAAATATGAAAGAATTCATGCAATAATTTATGTTTGATCTTTCTTTAGATAAACCATGATTTATTTATTAGGGGAACAACTAATATGTAGTCATGTTCTGTACTATGGCATGTAAAAATCTCTAATAATGAAGAACCCATGGTAATGCCAATAGGTGCCACCTTCAGCAGACCTACTGGCTTTGACAGTCATTTTTGCTAATGCTATTCAGAATTGCCAAAGTGAAAACGAGCATTAAACCTATTGGCATTGTGAATACATAAGTGGACTTTTGTTGCCACATAAATTATGGATTGCCTTGACTACCAGTGGAATTTCGAGGGGATCTGATCAGCGCGCTCTATTCATTGGTCTGTTACGCTGTAAATAACATTTTCTTCTGTCCAGCACACCACACAGCATAAGGCACCGGGTCCTCCCCCTACGCTTTGAGCCGCTGCTCAAAACATGTTCACACTGGTCACTTCCACAGTTAATTTCTCTCCAGAGGCAAGTCTGATTTAAATTAGTTTTATTTTATTACTTTGCAGATTAACTTGAAATACCAGCTATTTATTTTGTCTGAACTTTGCATTCCCAGTTATTTTGGGGTTATTTTGTGTCTGCTTTTTGAAGCTATGTGTTGAATATTGAAACCGTCTGCATTTTGGGTGCTTGCATGTGTGGATATTTATTCTTGTCGCCTCCACAAATAAATGCCCAGCATGGCAGAAAGACCTGTTTAAATAAAAACAAATACAAAGAAATCACTAGTTAAAGGGCCACATAATTTAATGTAAATTACATGTAAAAACTGTTAGAGGAAATATGCGGCAGCCTCGTTGAAATCTCATTTTTGATTTGTAGCATATGATAATAATGAAAACTAAATGTACTATTGTGAAGCTTGCCAGGGCGAAGCATATTAACTTTGTCAAAGCTCGTTTTAGAAGCGGTAGCAGGTAAAAAATCTTTGGTCCAAAGATAAAATCCCAAGTCCTTGACCAGGGCACTATAGAAAAGGAAACCCATGGAAAAAGGGTCTTAAGGTATCGATGTCTGGCAGAGCTGAGGCATGATGGAAGTAGGGTGCTACATATGTAGTAACGAAAGTAGAAAGTATCCTGTGCAGACCAGCTTTTACCACATAATGGCATCGGGCAGATGGGTGGAAAGAAGAACAAGCATTTGCAATGCAACGGGTCTCGCATTTCTCTGAGTTAGGGCTATTAGCAGTTATAAACTCCCAACCGGACTTTTCTTGCCTCATTAAATGGAAAAGAAACAAGTGCGAGCGTGCTTCTAAACAAGCGAGACCGCGCTGCAAAAAAAGAGAAAAAGTAGTCCACAAACCAGACGGAAAACAGCGAGCCTCGTATGTTTTCAGTACTTGGTCGATGCGCTCGAGGAGGGCTAACCACAGGAAGAGGCATGACGGATGCATGCCTTCCACTAATGAAAGCATGCAGATTGTAAAAGGCAAGCCCACGAACCAATGAAAGACACTGACGTGACATGGGCGGGGCTCCGAGCCCTTTTCTAACTACTACAGCATCTCGCAAGCGATACGCATGCACAAGCGTATGCGACGCAGGCTCAACCCTAAAAATGTGTGCAAAGTACTGAACACGACACAGAATGAAGGCCGATAGAGGAGATGCAGGTGACCCCATCTGGGTAGAAAATATCAGGCAGTGTAAAAAAACAAAACGAGTGTGTGGTCAACAGTGGGATAAGATGCATGGTAGGAGACAGATTCATAGAGGTGACGGACAGCACGAGAATGAAAAGAATATAAGTAGCTTACATCAATGTGGAAGGTGGGCGGCAAGCCGGGACGCCAAAGGAAGTTAAGTGCGATAAGGGGCGAGTAAAATCAGAAATGAGGGGATTAGAAAAGAACAAGGTGCATTTTAAACAATTGCAATATAAGAAGCAAGGATATGGCAGAAAAGAAGGTTGGAAGATGCTGAAAGCGTGTGAAACTCTTGAAATCAGCAGAGTAACATGCGGGGGAGGCCTAGAGAAAGCAGAGTAGAGGGTACAAATACTGCCCTTTGCGCTGTGTAAATCTTGAGAGCACCATGGCCGCCATTTGTGCAAAGGAAAAACAAAACAAACAATAAGTAGTAGCTGGTAGTCATGCAAAGTGCTCCGATACTGCCAATCAAAAAAAAAGTAGTCCAGAAACCATGCATAAAACATGGACGCTGCGTATGTTAACAGTAGTTGACCAGTGCTCTTGAGGAGGGCTAAACACCATAAAAGGCATTACGTATGGATGCCTTTAACAAATAAAATTAATGGAATTTTGAAATGCGAGCCCACGAACAATTGAAGGTGATGGGTTTGAGATGGGTGTGGTTAAAGCCCACAGAATAGATAACAACAGGTCAGAAGCGCTGGCACCCTCGACCTAAAAAGGGGAAAGCAACAGACCATATGGGGAGGGGGCAGCACAGAGTATAAAAGGGGTTGCAGGGAGTGGGTACTTAGCACCTCTATGGACTGCTTAAAGAGAAAGAAAAATAGATGCATTTAATTCATCCAAACAAAAGGATAGTACAGCAGCTATGCTCCAAGGGAGGGACAATCTCAAGAAGAAGGAAGGAAGCCATTCAATGAGAGGCAAGCAAATGAGATTTTAATTTACATAACTTCTTCTTGACGACATTTAAAATCTTTGTATATCTATGTCTAAAACAATCTATGTAGCGCCGTGGAACCTGGATAGGGC
The DNA here is from genome assembly GCF_031143425.1 of Pleurodeles waltl. NCBI lineage: Eukaryota > Metazoa > Chordata > Amphibia > Caudata > Salamandridae > Pleurodeles > Pleurodeles waltl. The sequence goes on along the minus strand of NC_090447.1, from coordinate 46,870,502 downwards.
AATTTAGGCTACACAGGGCAAAACATTAAAAAAAGGTTACAAATTGCTTCAGAGTTTTCTGAGGTCACAGTGGGGTGGGGGTCACAAAAACATGACATATTTCTTTTGGGGTGTCTGTTACTTTTCTTGCCTCACACTTCAGCACAGCGGCTGCTCCTATAAAGGTTTATTTTCTTCTCTCTGAGTATTATCCTAGTAGTTGTCTTCGTGTGCTTTATCTGAGTCTCCCTCCTTGTCTCTATTAATTTCTCGCTGCGCTGGCATTTTATTCTCTTCTGCTTGTCCTGATCGATGTATTTCTTCTCCTTCCTCTGCGGTTCGTGATATACGGCTCTGTGAGGTAATTTATCCAGAATGTCTCCTCATCTGCTTCTATCTCCTATTGTATTTCTAGCGCGTGGACTCTTCCTCCTTGGTGACAGCGCAGTTTATTTCGAGGTGACAAACAAGGAGGTTCATCCTTCCATGACCCGTCCACATCATCACGCGCTCTGAGGCTGCTGGTGCCTGTTCTGTGGCGATTCCCCTGGCTCTGCCGCGCAATGAGAGCCTTACAGTGGAAAACATCTTACTAATCACAAAATATTTACTGAACTTTTTTTCTCTCATTTCTCCTCTCACTCAATACCTCTCTGTCTCGCTTTCTATGACCGTTGTTGGAGTGTGTCTTTTAAAAGCAATATTAACATGAAAAGCTTGCAATATATTGTGTGATGAAGCTGCATAGAAAATGTGTTAACATAGAAAATAATGCACATGCTGAAATGTGCCCACGGGGAGTGGCTACCATTGTATACGAAGACTAATGAAAGGTATTAATGTTGAATTAATTATGTACTAATGTTTTGAATTTGTACTAGCATATCCTAATTAGAGTCATGTATTAGGGGTTTGCTCAATTAATCATTAGGCCTTAGCTTACCGAGGGTCTGGGCCTAGCTGCCTGGTCTCATATTAAACTGCATTTTTCTAATGTGCAATCTGCTGTTCTCCTGAAGGACACAAAGCTGTACTTTTCCAGAAGTTATGTGTGTAGCTGTAGTAAATTCTTTCTCATGAGACGCGACTTGCTCAAGGAGACATTCTTGTTGAATGCAACAATGTAATTCACAACAGGTGCAAGGCTGCCTGGAGTAGGAGAAAACAATGGAGCTACTGGCTGGAGCGTAAAATGTGTAACTTTTCTTACCTGACATTCCAACCGATGAAGACGTCAATAATGTGGGCCAATCAGCGAAATAAGAACTGTGTTTTGTGGAAAATTCTAGTGAAGCGCCTGGAGAATTATTGGACAGAGATAACGATGGACCAATTATTATCCAATGAGGAATTAAGAGCAAATTAGGCAGTTTTGATTTAACCGCACAACCCAAGGAGAAGGGGGTCCGTTTCTTTTGAGACTTTGCCGTTTGTTCGTCCTGATACTCTAAACCATCCTTTACTTACTTGTCCTCCATATGAGGGAAGATCTTATTCCTTAGCTATGCTATACTGAGACTTTGCCCTGTCCTGTCTTTGCTGATGATGAGTCGACTGATGTCCTGAGGACGAAGACTGACGCTGTTTGCTGAACTGTTGAATTGGTAACTATGTGATGCAGAATTGAAAAATGTCTGTTTGCCTTTTCTTTCTAGGTACCAACTGTTCTTTTGATAGAGGCCATAGTTAAATGTTTTCCAAATTTGTGTTTGCTAAAATGTTTTGCATGAAGCCCAATATGCTAATGCTACTTAGAGGTTAGTTAAGGTGTTCACAAGTATCCTACGCAAATAGATAAAAATGACTGAGTTCTTGCTTTGTTGTATCATGTACTACTGAGACTTTACTAAGTTGCTTCTTATTGATGACGTGTCAATACTGAATGAATATTCTCAATGCATTGACTAATTGCGTTCTAATTGCAAATCTGAAGAGTTACTAATGAGATTAATTGCTAATGAGATTAACAGAAATGATATTAGATTGTGACTAATAGGGAAATAAATATCCTAACACTTAACTAAATTGGTGTGGTTATTCATGACTGAAAGGTCATGGTGTGTTCTACTTATTGATTCTTACTAAAGGTTATTGATTTGGGTTGCTAATTAGTTAGTGAAAATTATTGATTGGTTTATTGATCTAGTGATTTGTGATGCCCAGAAGATACCTCGTACTGGGAAGTCCCCGAACGTGGTCCAAAAGTTCATCCTTGTAAGTTTACTTATCAAGGCTCTGACGCGCTAACACCATCTTTCCCTTTGATTCATTCCTCCCTTTCATCTGCCATTCATTCCTCACCCACCCATATGCCCCTCTCACTCCCACTATAGCTGCCCTTGTCCGGGTGTGTGTTTAGCCTTCCATCTCCATGTATGAAGGCGGTGCTTATAAGAGCACACAGGAAGATCACACAGGAAGATGACATGATGTTTGGCTGTGTCCCGCACACCACCCCAGTTCCTGTGGTTAGGGGTATGTTTTTGGAGAGGGCAAGTTTTTACTTTTGTGTGCTGCATATATTTTTCCTTCAATAGCAATGATAGCATGGTGACTGGACGTGAATTTGGGCACCTCCTTAGGGACCTGTGTTGCTTGGTTCTGCTGCTGGTGATGAACCTCGGTTGAGTAGACACTTAGGGGAATATTTATGAGAGGTTTGCACCATGCTTGCACTGTGCAACGTGGTATATGCGTGGTGCAAATCACTAAGTAATATTTTTGAAGTCACATAAACCCATTTTGCATGGCCTTGACTGAATTAAAACATATGGAGTAAGGCAACGCAGCGCAAATCGCTGCGCTGCCTTACTCTGCACTAGGGAGGTGTTTCATGGGCATTGCATGGGTGCTCCCACTCAAATCCCATGGTTTTTGACACGTTGCCAGATTTACCAACCATGATAAACCTGAGATTGCACCAAAATCATATCTATTTCTCCTCGTTTTGTCCTCATTTCTTCCAATGAGGAAAACACCTCTCAGGAATGTTTTTGTGCATGAAGATACTCCTTCCTGCACAAAAACAATCCTTCCTACAACACAGGCACCATTCCACAAAAAGGGCGCCAGTGCATGGGGAAAGAACAGTAATGCACCATATTGGATAAATACAGCGCATTCCTGCCATTTCCTTGTGACGCAGGTCAGCGCCGCAAGGTGACCTGCTGCGCTGACCTGCACCACAAAGCCCATAATTCGGGGCCTTAGTTTCAGATCTACTGTGATTTTGATTAAGGGTGCATCACTTTTATGGTGCAGCCTTGGCGCAAAATCATTTTTGCCATCTACTAAGCCAGTCAAAGCCATACACAGTAACGCAAACCAGTGCATGGTGCTGCCTTGCATTACTATGCATCAGGTAGGGGTTACATGGGAGGAGCATGGGAGTTTCCCTGTATCTATTCATTTATACTCATGAAAACCCAGATTCACAGACTTGTAAACCCAGGTTTGCACAAGATGGTGCACCTACCCAACAGAGGCATAACAAGGAAACCTATCTTTATTTCTCCTTGCTACTTTCTCATTTCATTTGTGCTACATTCTGCAGCACACAGAGAAAAAGGAATATACTTTAAGCAAGAGATTTTGTGCAGGAAGGTGTCCCTTCCTGTACAAAAGAAATTCTGCCTGTAATGCTGGCACCCTTGCAATGTGGTGCAAGTTGCATATTTTGATGCTAGGCAGCACACAATGCATCAGCGCTAGAAGGTTGCAGAAATGTTCCATATCTTTGTAAATATGGAACATTTCTGCCAAATCCCTTTAGCGCAATGTAGCACAGCAAGTTTCCTTGCTGTGCCATGTTGTATGAAATAACAGGATACGTGTCCCCTATTGATTGGTCCTGCTACAGGCGTCATTAATCCAATTACAAACATCTTGAGTCATTGTCATTATTTCCCCATTCCTGTGGGAGTCTAAAGGAGGTCTGCTCTTGGCAGGGCCTGTGAAACTCATGGACAATTTCCTGTGGTGGAGATCTGTAGAGCAGCAGTGTGGGGAACTCTTTACACATTTATTCTGCTCTACAATGACCCAACTATAATGGGGATGGGGCCAACAGACTTTGGTACCACGTCACTCTCTGCAATGGAATACAAATTATGTCAGCTGAATCATACTCAGCTTTAATACAAAGTTGCACACAATGGTAAATGTGGTGTATGCACCGCCCACCACGATGGAACTCCAAAGGCTCCCCTTGCTGTGCACAACACTCTCCAAATTAGCTGTATTCTCTGCAAAGCCTTCACAATTGGAAACAGCACCTGTGTGAATGACATGGCCACCACTTCCTGTGGCTCTCAGCACACAGCATCAGACTGAAGATGAAGAAGTGCAGAAAATAAAAAACAAGGCAGCATGCATCCTCCATTCATGCACCCAGGATGTGAAAATAGATCCCCATATCAATAAAGGCAAACCCAAACCAGCTCTGATTTAAAAAAAGAGCTAACGACATACCTTGTTTGAAGATTGTCACATCAAAATGAGGGAATAGTCCACCCCCTCTCTTACAACCCAGTTACCACTTTAACCACTCACAAACTGTACCCTTGACTTGAACCATGTACAGTGCTTATGTCTGTTTGTGTAATACACATCACACATACATAATACATACAAAGAGGTTTATTAAGTTGGAGTCTGTATTGTTTCTGGGACACATGTTTTCTTCTGTTGTGGCAGGTAAACTCATCAGTATGCATTAGATATATATATATATGTACACATACACACACACACACACACATATATATATATACATATATATATATATATATATATATATATATATATATATATATATTGGAAAAGACCCTTTTTGAAGACTTCTCCCCAAACCTTTTGCCTTTTTCCCCTTATTTTTTCAGGTCTGTTTTTGCTGGGTTATTGTCTCTGCACACTTTACATTGCTAATCAGTGCTAAAGTGCAAGTGCTCCCTAGATAAAATGTACTGTTGATTTGTTGATTGGTTTATCCATAATTGGCATATTTGATTTACTGGTAAGTCCCTGGTAAAGTGCACCAATGCTACTAGTGGGCCTGCAGCACTGATTGTGCCACCCACATAAGTAGCCCAGTAAACATGGCATAGACCTACCACTGCAGTGTCTGTGTGTGCAGTTGTAAACTGCCAATTCGACCTCCCTCATAGGTTAACATGAGGGCTGCCTTTAAATAACTTTAAAGCCAGATTCCCTTTGAGAGCAAATAGAAATTGGAGTTTGGTGTCTCTGAATTCACAATTTAAAAATACATCTTTTAGTGAAGTTGGTTTTTAGATGTTGAGTTTGAAAATGCCACATTTAGAAAGTAGGCATTTTCTTGTTTGAATCATTCTGTGACTGTGCCTCTTTGTGAATTCTTTGTCTGGGTCAGTTTGAAAGTTGGGCTGTTCACACCTCTTCTCTAGACAGTGACACAAAGGGAGCTGGGTTGTAGCCTGCATATCCTGATGAGCCACCTGGGCTAGAGTGGAGGGAGGAGTGGTCACTTACACCTGAAAGGACTGTGCCTGCCCTCACACAATGTAGTCTCCAACCCCCTGGTGTTTGTATGGGGACTGGCCTTGACAAGGAAGGATCTTGCAAACACTTGAGACTTTGCTTTGAAGTTTGCCAACTTCAAAGGCAGAACGGGGTATAAAAAGAAGAACCCAAAACCCCAGACTTTTAGAATCTTTCTGGAATCAAGAGGAACCTCTGCCCCGTAGAAGAGCTGAAGAGCTGAAGGAGGAGTACTGTCCCTTTGCTGTGTTACTTTGCTGGACTGGCCTGCAGTTTTTGCTTCTGTCTGAAAAAAGTGCAAAGGGTGAACTTTGCTGTGTGTCCTGCTTGAGAAAGTTCTCCAAGGGCTTGGAGTAGAGCTTGCCTCCTGCTGGAAGTCTCAGAGACACCAACGACTTCAGTTTCCTTGATCTGCAGCACTGGGAACTATGTGTTTTGTGCTGTTCAAGAGCAGAAACCACTGCAATGCCACCAACTACGCGACTGGCCTGCACCTGTGGAGAAGTGTGGCACAATGGTTAGAGCGGCAGACCTTGATGCAGAGCTCTGGCCCGGGACCAGGGTTCAAGTCCTGCCGCGGCAGGTCTTGGGCTCAATTCCCTTGGACCAGATAATTCTCGCCTCGGTGCCTAATCTAATTATTGGGTCCCACTCTGTAACTCTGGGCAATAGCTTGCTTAATCTCCACAACGGCCCCAACAGCGCTTGGATGCCTGGCTTCACCCTGGGGGTGCCCAGGAGTGGGCACCTCACAGGGAAAAGCCAGGAGGGGTTCCATAGCGGTATGCGTACAGCGTCTTGGGACCCTAACGGGTGAGTAGTGCGTTATACAAGTGCAAAGTTTACAGTTTACCGTGACCTGCCGACGCCGCACAGAGCCGCAATGCCCCACTTAGCACCGTGACCCTAGTCTCACTGATGCCATCATCGGACGACTTCACCAAGCCGCTGCTCGCACCGTGACCTGTGGGCCCCGCACTCTGGCATCGCCTGCTCACACCGCAGCCTGGGCATCTCTGACGACAATCCTCCTGCTGACACCGGCGCTGCTGCATGCACCGTGGCCTGTAGACACCGCTCGTGAGGTACACAAAGCACCGTCCCATCCCACACTGCAGCCCCGGTCCACCGACGCCAGCATCATCGACTCGAGTGTCGTCACCAGGAATCCTGCCCGCACCGTGGCCTATGGACACCGCTCATGAGGGTCACGAAGCACCGTCCGTCCAGCACCGCTGGCTTGGACCTACCGACTACAGCGTTCCAGTAACAATGATGCCGCTGCCTGCACCATGACCTGGTGACACCGCACGTCGCACCGCCCCACTTCACACCGCAGCCCTGGTCTGACCGACACCGCTGGACACTGTCACCGAGCCGTTGCCTGCACCGTGACCTGTGGGCACCGCATGTTGCATCATCCCGCTTCGAACCGCAGCCCAATGCCATCCACGCCAACGCTCCTGACTTCATCATCCCAGAGTTCGATCCTCAATGCGTGTGACTTCAAGGGCCCAACGACCCACACACTGACTCCGGAACCAACGCCAGGGACCCCCGCACCGACCTCCAGAATTGATACCGTGACACCAGCAACACCGCTCTCCGGATCGCATCGCGAGGATCACGACACCCTGCAATTCCAAAGGTACTGTTTGCGGGTGTCCCCAACACCGTAGCTGGCAGGCAACGACGCGGCTGGCCTGAACTGTTGGTTTTGTTGATCACGACGCCCTGATAGCCCCAGGTGGAGCTATCGACTTCAAGGAACTGTATTTTGAGTAAATCTTGCAGAATTCATATATCTATTTCTGTATGGTGGATTTTTATCGTATTTGGTCTCGTCTGATATAGATAAATATTGCTATTTTTCAAAAACTGGTGTGGTGTCCTTTTGTAGTGTTTTCACTTATTACTGTGTGTTATGTGCAAATGCTTTACACATTGCTTCTGAGATAAGCCTGACTGGTCGTGTGAAGCTACCAAGGGGTGAGCAGGGGTTATCAGAGCAGGTATCTCCCTTATCCTGACTAGAGTGAGGGTCCCTGCTTGGACAGGGTGCAAACTAGAGACCCCATTTCTAACTATATATATATATATATATATATATATATATATATATATATATATATATATATATATGGTTTTATATAGTGCATACCTAGTTACAAAGCAAGTGAGCACCGGCCCTTATATACCACACCAACTGTAATGGGGAAGTGGACACGGAGGTGCTTACCAGTAATTGCATTACCTAATCAATTTTCTTTGTTACATAGCATCATCGGTCCTGGACTGTCATTAGCTCAGCCCTGCCAAAAGACAATCCAGAATGTGTTCTAGTTGATAGTCCTAACATGCACTCTAAGAGACAGAAGGAGAAAAGACTGATCATTGTTGAAAATTAAATAATGGCATTAGAGGGTCTGCGTACAGTAGGTGTATTTGTCTTGACCCTTTCTCACTCTCCTTTTTTCTGAGCCTGTTTTTGTTGGCTTTTAGGACTCTGCACACTTTACTACTGCTAACTAGTGCTAAAACACATGTGCTGTCCCCTTATAACATGGTAGAATTGGCTTACACCCAGATGGCACATTTGAGTTACTTGTAAGTCCCTAGTAAAGTGGTACTGCCTGTACCCCAGGCCTGAATTAAATGCTTTGTGTGGGCCTGCAGCAATAATTGTGCCACCCACTTAAGTAGCCCTTTCAATATGTCACAGTTCTGCCATTGCAGCCTGTGTGTGCACTTTCAAACTGTCATTTAAACTTTTTTCCAGGCCCAAACCTTCCTTTTTATTAATACATATAAGTCACCCCTCAGGTAGACTTTGAACAGTACAGAGAGCATGGTGGAGTGAATTTAAAAAAGTGGGACATGTACCTTTAGGTTTTACATGCCCTGGTTATGACAAACCTGTATACTAGTTTTTCACTACTTCAAGGCCTACCTCTCTCATAGGATAGCATTGGAGATATCTTATTATATGTAATAAGCTATAACTTCCAATTGGAAGGTGGTATCCAGGTCGAGATTGGTGTCTAAAGATTTTTAATTAAAAGCCCTCTTTCCTGGTAAAGTCAGATGTTTAATCAACATTTTTAAAATGTTACGTTTAGAAAGTTGGCATTTCTGTGTCTTTATTATTTGGTGCCTACTGCCTGATCCTGTGTCAAATGGCTCGTTAAATCTGCAATTGGTCATTGTGAATTGTTCCCAGTCAGTGAGACAAGGGAAGATAGGGATCATCAGGATGGGCCACTCTGAGTTAACAAGGGGGAGGAGCCCTACCACACTTGCACATAACAAAGGCTTTGCATGAGCACTTTCAGAAAGGGTTTGTCACTGTTCTTTCTTTGACTCCAGACAAGCTGGGGCCAGGGTAGGGTGGAATGGGATGTCTAACACCTCAGGGAGGGTGGAAATGTCTAGAAGCTTCCTCCACTTCAAAGTGTTCACCTCAGCTCTTCAGCACACTCCTGTCCCTGTGGTCTCTGCCAGGAAGACAGACTGCTGTGCTGCTGAAAGAACTGCCACTCTGATAGACTGCTGCTCTGAAGGACTGCTGTCCTGCTGTGTTGATATGCAGCCCTCTTGCCTGAATGAGAAAGATTGGACTTGCGTCTGTGGAGCCCAGGAACACCAGAATGATACCAAAGGCTTGTTGGCTGGTCTTCTGGTTGAAGCCTTAGGAATAGAAGGTTCCAACAACCTTGAACCAAGCACCTAGACACTGCCATCTGTGAATCTTATCCAGTCAAGTGGTACCCCCTCTGTCCTGTTCCCCTAGGTGTAGGCATGAAGGAGCTCTGCCAGCCCTTCTGTGGATCCAGCAGAACTGACACATATCCTCTGCTGTGCAGTGCAACCCCAAGCAGAATCGATGCATCGCCTCTGCTGTGTGTACTTTCCTGGCAAAAGGACTTTGCATTGCCTCCGCAGTCTCTCTGTAATTACCACTGCAGAGCGCATCCCCTACACAGGCTCTTTTATCTCAAGCCTCTCATTGACAGCAGACTCAAAGATGATGCAGCACTCCACATTGTAAGCCCTGCAGTTCTCTAGCACCAGCTGATATGTGACTCATCCTCGAAGCGGGACTTCGCATCGCAAGCCCTCTCCTCAATGGCCTCCCTAACAATGACATAGGACCTCGCATCGTTGCCTCACAGCTTTCTTAGAACTGATGTTGCACGACACATCTCAGACCAGGAGCTCGTATCGCCTTGGCTGTACGTTCTCCATGCGAGACTTCGCAACCAGAATTTAAGGTACTCTTGTTCTGCAGGCCTAACCGGGTCCCTGTAACCGGCCAGCCCTCCATCTCGTTTGGCATGAACTTGTGACTTTGTGCCAGCATAGTGCGAACAGAAAACCACAGTTGTCATTTTGTGCTGTTCATAGCTATTTTCACCTAAATGTTTCGAATTGCATGTCTCCGGTTCTCCTGATTAGATTTTTGACAATTTGCTCCTGTTTTATATTAAAATCTACTCTATTTTTTCTAAACTGGTGTGTGATTTTTCTTGTGTGATATTTTTACTTTATTACTGTTTGAAGTGATGCATAAATACTTTACACATTCTCTCTAATTTAAGCCTCACTGCTCAGTGCCACACCACCAGTTTGATGAGCACAGGTTAATTTGGTGTTTGCTTTTGACTTCATCCTGTGAAGCACTGTGGTTGCTGCTTGAGTAGGGTTTCACCCCCCTCAACCAGTAACCCAATTTCATACAAGGTGCACACACCTCATCCATTAATGACTGTGACAACGAATAGTGGAATCAAAGTAATTGAATTATCAGTATTAATTAGTACTCCATTTTTGCTCTAATTTTTATATTTTGGTGACTCGTGGGCAGCACAAGGGGGAAATGTTTATAAGAGGTATAAAGGAATCATTGTTAATTTGATTTTGCAACATATTCCGCAAGAGCTGTCCCAAACAGAGGATAAACACATTTTTAATTGAATTTTGATAATAATATATGTCAACACATTTCCTATTAAATATAATCCAAAGTCACCAAGTATACATCGAAAGCAACATTGCATCTTTCCAGTTATAAGTGATAAATTCAAGGGTTGATGGAAGAGGAAAATCACACTATTTGTCTTAGTTCATGGAAAGTGGGATGATCAGACTTACAGGCTTACTAGTTATGAGCTAATGAAAAATATAGTAACATATTGTAGTAGTTTAGAAATAGTTCCCTATACATTTTTTGAAAAAGGCAAATACAATTAGGCAGCCATATAAAATATGCTTAAAAGAACCATAAACTGTGTTATAGTGCCAATAAAGTAGTCAAGAGGTTTAGCTTTATGTAAACATTCTGACATCCTGCAAATATTGTTAAAAATCCACACAGTTTGATAATTAGTAACAGGATCTAATCTCAATATATTATTGAGCCAGATTTTGCCATAATCCAATAGAATAGTTATTTAACAACTTTTCATTTCACATGGACGTTAAAGAAGAATGAGTAGTTCCATTATGGTTATTTAACGTTTTATATTTTTTAGAAGCAAGATGGCTGGAACTGGGAGAAATATAAAAAAACTAACACCGAATCTGGATTGTTTGTTATTGATATAATATTGGGAAAAGCCAACAAAATATAATCACACAAAGTTTCATGTTCAGAATGTTCAAATGAAGATAAATTGTATTCAGTTTGTAATTCATGAAAAGAGATAAAAACATTGCCTGGACGGATGTAATGCAGAAAGAAATTTAAGTGCCAATCAATGATTTCCAAAATAAAATATTGTGTCTTAATTGAAAATAAAGATTGTACTAAAGTGAGATTTCTTTGAACATTTAATATTAACTTAAAACCTAGATTCAAATTTCATTGAAGCTAGCTTTGAGAGTTTAATCATCTGTGATATATTATTAATCGGTAATTTCTTGATTCTTATTAGATATGCTTAAAATAGCTGACAGTGGAGCTGGACAGACTAATGTTTTTTACAGTCATAATCTATTTGGGTATTTCATCCAAACTTATCACTTGAAAACTTAAAACACTATCTTAGATAAGAAAAAAGTAATAATAATTATGAAAATCAGGCACATTATAACCTCCATTTACTTTAGCATCACTAAATTTATTATAGATTATTCTAGGTTAATTATTATTTCATATACATTTTGAAATTTGTTTATCTATGTCATAAAAGAAATTAACAAGAAATTGCACCAGGAGCATTGAAGTAAATATATAGGGGGTCATTCCAACCCTGGCGGTAAAAACCGCCAGGGCCGGGGTCCGCGGGAGCACCGCCAACAGGCTGGCGGTGCTCCGTTGGGCATTCTGACCGCGGCGGTACAGCCGCGGGCAGAAACGGAAAGTCGGCGGTGTACCGCCGACTTTCCGCTGCCCATGGGAATCCTCCATGGCGGCGCAGCTTGCTGCGCCGCCATGGGGATTCCGACCCCCTCACCGCCATCCTGTTCCTGGCGGTTTCGACCGCCAGGAACAGGATGGCGGTGAGGGGTGTCGTGGGGCCCCCGTAAGAGGGCCCCACTTTGAATTTCAGTGTCTGCTCAGCAGACACTGAAATTCGCGACGGGTGCTACTGCACCCTTCGCACACCTTCCACTCCGCCGGCTCCATTCGGAGCCGGCTTCATCGTGGATGGGTGTTTCCCACTGGGCTGGTGGGCGGCCTTTTGGCGGTCGCCCGCCAGCCCAGTGGGAAACCCAGAATGACCGCTGCGGTCTTTTGACCGTGGTACGGTCTTCTGGCGGTCCCAGCCAGGCCGGCGGCTACCGCGGCCGGCCATGGTCAGAATGACCCCCATAATTTGTGGCATAATAGCTATTTTTACAACTTCTGCTCTACCCCACTAATAAAGAATAAAGATACCCTTTTTTCAATTTAATGTTTTGGAAGAGGCCTTTGCAATCCTTAAAAACAGTACCTTTGATAGGCATGGAAAACATAATCCCTATATAATTTATTAAATTATGACACCAACAAATACCAGGGTTATGTAACATAACCATGTTACAGTGTATATACAATGGGAAAAAGCAGATGCATTTGTATTCAATGTATATCCAGACACTTTAGAGTACATATATATTAACTGTAATAATGTATATGCAATAGTATCAACTGGACTATTTAGGAACAAGAGAGCACAACATATGTAGGTGAAAGTTTTTTAATTTATATTTGCAATATTAATAATGTTACTAATCACTGAATTGGAAAATAAACATAATAAAGGCTCAATTGCCAACATAATTAGTAAGGGGGATAAAGGTAATTCTCACCCAGTACAGATAAATAAATTGGAAGAATCTTAAATGGATCCATTAATATATATTCTGGCATTGAGTTTAACCTGTAATGCTTTAGCCATATTGGAATGTATTACCAAAGTTTAAACGAAAATTCCAGTGAATTTTGTCAAATGCTTTTCAGCATATAGAGCCACTAGAACTATGATATATTTTTGCAACCTGCAAATTGATATAACAGAAACATTATTATTACATCATGAACTTTCAACCCTTGATAAAATCAATTTTGTCTCTGTGTATCATAGAATTTAACAGTTTTGAAAGTCTGTTAGTCAGTATCCGTGCATTTGGTTTTCAATCTTAATTGAGTAAAGCGATAGGCCTATGGTTTGAAATTAATGATCTTTGTTTGGTCTGGGCAAAACAATAATTTATACTTACTAAAGAAATCTTCAACAGCCATATTATTTTGAAAATCATCACATAAAAGTATTAGGAATGGAGCTATAAAATTAACAGATGTTTTACAAAATTCCACTGGAATATCATCTGTTCCAGGTTTTTTTTGCAGGTTTAGGTGTTTTACTTGGCACAAGCATTTATCTAATGTAAATGGTAAGTATAATAATTATTTATCTTGAAATTAAATATTTGCCAAATTACAGGAGTTTAGCAACCAATTTTAAAGAAATCCTGGGTGAAGACCTCTCATAAAGCATATAATAAATGGGCAAGAATGTTTTAGTCATATCTCACATGACTGTTAATAAATTGCCTTCAAAGGATCCTATGGTATCAACCTGGCTTTTAGTTTTTTTGATACACAAAAAATGGCTAAAATGTTACCAGATCTATTAGAGTTATAATGCTATTTAGCTTTTGTGTTAGATAATTGCCAATGAGCTCTTTTGATTAATACTGAAGTAACTTTATTTCAAAGTTTCTGAAAAATAAAATTAATATTTATTCTAAATAGAAAAGATGAATAATCTTTCATATGGATTGGTTTGTTTTACAAGTTTAAATAACTGTGAATTAAAATTGTTATTTTTGTGTACCATAATGGATATTAATTCAACATGAAAAAAGTGCATTTTTTTTGTGTGTAATCCAATATGTGCATTCATTATCCATCTATGTGAATAAACTGAAAAGTCACTTAGAGGAACATAACACGAAATTAAAGTGTGATATGAAATATCACTGTATTCAATTTTCAATTTGATATTAATTTGCATATGTTCCTAGATATTTAAAAAGTACCACTCCTTGAATTAGAAGCATATGATGTATAATAAAATGTAAACAAAAACAATGTTCTACCATTTTAAAAGTCGTTAAAAGGATTGAAATGCATTAGAGGATTTACAATACTTGAATTTAACAGTAGGCCAATTTGTCTAAAGGAGGATCATTACCTCCCGTCCCTCCCTCGCCTTCCTTTCCACCAATGAGGCTCCCTGCCTCCCCCAGACCCCTCCCTTCCCCTTAAACCCCCCCACCCCCACCACCTCCTGTTCTTTTTGTCTAGCCCCGCTAGACTTACCTTTTTCCTTTTCCTCCACGGTGGGGCCTGGGGGGACATCGGCTTGACTCTCGACGAGCACGGAGCTCCTCGTTGAGAGTTTCACGGCGGTCGCTTCTTCCGGGGGCAGGCGGTGCTGCCTTGGAGACGCATCCTTGGAGTCGGCTGACGGAGTCGGTCGGCTCTATGGTGGCTGGGGCTGTACTTCCGGATCTTCGGCTCGCGTTTGCTGGGCTGATGTGCCGGTTGTGATTTTCGCGTTTTGGACGGTAGGACGGGCGTTTCTGCCCACGTTTTTTGTAGTTTTGTGTTAATTGTTGCCCTTTTTTCATTTGCTGATGTTGTATTGGGGGGGGGGCTTTCTCCATTATTTTAATGGGTGCTGTGGCCTCTTGGGTACATTTCTTGTTGGTATCATGTCAAGGCAGGTTCCTTCAAAGCGGCGCAGGATTGTTTCCTCTTCTTTTTCTTCTTCGGAGGATGTTGCGGTTCCCCTTTCCACTCCTGGGGGTCACCAGGTTGCCGTAGGGGTTCCTGCACCTCTCATGTCCAGAGAGGAGGTTCAGGAAATGATTGAGGTAGCTGTGTCTCGTGCTCTGCAGACTGGAGCATCCAGGCCTGGACGTTCTATGACAGCCCATCCTTCGGGGCTGCGGAGGGGTCCTCTTCATCAGATGATGACGCTCCTTCTACTTCTTCTGGTGGGAAATATGTATCCAGGGAAGAGATGTGGGAGGTTCTGACACATGTTCGGGCCAATTTAGGTTTTCCTGTTTTTCAACCTACGGGGACTGATTCACACTTGTTCCCTCAATATCAAATGCCTTCAAGGTTTGCCATGCCTTTTCAGGGCCCTGTTAAGGATATGGTGCTCCGGGAGTGGAAGGATGTGGACAAGTTTCAGGTTCCGCGTTTCCTTCAGAAGCTGTACTTACTGGAAGGGGACGATGTGTTGCCACCTTCCGTTAAGCTGGATTCCATTTTGGCAACTCTAATTGGCAAGACGTGGTCAATCCGGAGGATTGTGTTCCTGCTGATGCCACTGATAAAAAGGTGGATTCAGGTCTGAAGAGGGCGTTTGGGCAGAGAATTTGGCCCTCAGGGCGGGTATTTTTTCTGCTTATTCTGCCTAATCCTTGGTGCAGGATTTTGACAAACTGGCGGTAGCTGTTCAGGAGGGTTCGGAGTGTTCGGAACTGCTGGCAGTTATGGAACAACAGGCCAGGTTGCTGGTGAACATGTCATCTGATGTTGTACGCACTTCGGCTCTGGCTTCGGGGGCTTTGATTGGGGCTCGTAGGTCCCTCTGGTTAAGAATGTGGAAGGCGGAGCCTGGGGAGAAGTCTGCTCTCCTGAGACTGTCTTTTGAGGGGCGCAATTTATTTGGGGATCAGTTGCCGTCCATGCTTTCGAAAGCTTTTAAGGAGAGGAAACACGCCTTGCCTTACAAAGGTGGTTCTTCTTCTGGCAAGGGTTGGCGGAAGCATTCTCGCTCTTCTCCCAAAGTTGATTCCAAGTCTTTTTCTTTCAGGAAGCGTCGTTTTCAGCCCTGTTTTTCTCCTAAAAAGTCTGCTCCTTCGGGGCGGGAGGATTCAAGAAGAGTTCCTGACAATCATTGTGGGCCTGGCAGAGGGCCGGTTGGGGGCGGCTGAGGCACTTTCTTCCCGTTTGGCAGGAGGATGTCAACGATCGCTGGGTGCTGTTCATTGTAAACAATGGCTACACCATAGACTTCGACGTAGTACCTCCAGATACCGGGTTTCGTCCTACTCCACTGCCTGCAGATGGGACACAGAGGCAGGCATTGTTGGAAGGGGTCTGGGACTTACTTCTTGAGAGGGCCATTTCCCATATTCCTGTGGAGGAGAGAGGTCTGGGCACTTATTCCATCTTGTTCCTGGTTCCGAAGGTGTCAGGGGGCTTTCGTCCTGTCCTCAATCTAAAGGGGGTGAATTCCTGGATCAAGACTGTACATTTCCATACGCTTTCCATTCAGTTGATTTTTCCTTTGGTCGGTCCAGGGGTTTTCCTGGGGTCTCTGGATCTGCAGGATGCTTACCTGCATGTTCCAGTGGCTCTGTCTTCTCAGAGGTTCCTACGCTTTGCGGTGGGCCAGGACCATTTTCAGTTTTGTGTCCTGCCATTTGGCCTCAAGTCCTCTCCACGGATTTTCACCAAGGTGCTGGCCCCTCTGGTGGCTCTTCTACATTCCGAAGGGGTTTTTGTCCATCCCTATTTGGACGATATTCTGATTTAAGTGCCCACTCAGGTTCTGTTAAGGAGGCATGTGGCCCGGGTTCTGTTGGTCCTGCAAAACCACGTTTTTTTGGTCAACTGGGGGAAGTCAGATTTGGTACCTTCCCAGGATCTGGTTTTTCTCGAGGCCCGATTTCTGACTCTTCAGGGCTTGGTGACTGTGTCAGAGAAGCAGTTGGTGTGCCTCCAGTCACAGGTGTTGTCGATATTGTCGCAGCCGCTCCCAGAGCCCTTCAGTGGTTACGTCTGCAGGGTCATTTGGTGTCGGTGGTTTTTCTAGTACTGTGGGCACGGTTTAATCTTCTTTGCCTGATGAACTGGTTTCTCGTTCGTTGGTCTACGGGGTCGAGTTCTCTTTGGACAAGGATTCCTGTGTCGGGGTTTGTTCGCAGGGAGTTGGGTTGGTGGCTGGTGCCAGCTCATCTTCGTGTGGGGGTGTCTTTGTCTCCTCCTCACCCGGTGGTAGTGACAACCGATGCCAGCCTCTCCGGTTGGGGGGCTTGGATGGAGTTGGCTCAGGTCCAGTGGTTTTGGTCGCCTCTGGAGGCCAGACGCTCCTCGAATTGGCAGGAGTTGAAGGCAGTGCTTCTTGCTCTGATTCATTTTCAGGATTCCCTGAAGGGTGTGGACGTTCTTATTCGGACAGACAACTTGGTAACCAAAGCTTACATGAACAGGCAGGGAGAGACCAGGTCGCGGTCACTGTTCCACATTGCGAGGGACATTTTTGTTTGGGCGCAAAGGTGGAATCTATCCCTGTGAGCACCTACATTCAGGGGGTGGTCAATGTTCGGGCGGATCTTCTGAGCCGGGTCATTCCTTCGTCTCAGCTTTTCTCCCTCCGGTGGTCTCTGTTTCGTCGCCTGGTTCACCTGTGGGGCCTTCCGGTGTTGGATGTGTTTGCCTCCCCAGAGAATGCGAAAGTAAGGCGCCATTTGCTCCCGGTTTCATTGTCCTCAGGCTTGGGCGGTGGACGGGATGTCGTGTCCTTGGCCCCAGGCTCTTTTGTACGCATTTCCGCCCTTCCAGTTGCTCAGTGCGTTTCTGGTGAGGGTACGTCTTCTGAAGGCCAGGGTTCTCTTGATCGCGCCCCATTGGCCACGGGTGAATTGGTTTCCGTTGCTTCGGTTAATGCCGTCCGGTCACATGTGGACTCTCCCTCTATGTCCCTCGCCTCTGGAGTTTCCTTACCTCCTGATGGGATCATTGAGGCGGTTGCACTTGACGGCTTGGAAGTTGAACGGAGGGGATTGACGTGCTTAGGGGTTCCGGTCACTTTGAGTTCTACTTTACTAGCTTTGTGGCGTCGTTCCACTTTACTGTCTTATGGTCAGCAGTGGAAGGTTTTATCTTCCTGGTGTTTGCGGCATAGGTTGGATCCTACGGCTGCTTCTCTGTTTGAGGTGATGCCGTTTTTAAAGGATGGGGCCCAGTTGGGGTTGTCTTTGGCTTCCCTTCGGGTGCAGTGGGCTGCGATTTAGGCTTTTAGGGGTCAGTGGCGTAATCTGTCTGATGAGAGTCATTTGATGCCTCGGTTTTTCCAGGGCCTTCTTAACTTGTTTCCTCGTCCAGTGAGAGCCTTTCCTTCCTGGGATCTTTCTTTGGTGTTGGATGCTTTGACTGTTCCTCCCTTTGAACCTCTGGATTCATGCGACTTACGTCATCTTTCTTTGAAGACCTTTTTTCTGATGGCCATTACTTCAGCCCATCGTTTGGGGGAGTTAGGGGCCTTGGCCTGCTCTTTTCCTTTTTGTATGGTTTTTCCTGATCGGGTGGTACTTATTCCGGTCCTTTCGTTTGTTCCCAAAGTGAATTCGTCTTTCCATGCTCGCCAGGAGTTTATCCTTCCTACTTTTTGTCCTGATCCTTCCTCGGATGAGGAGGTTCGGTTGCATTCATTGGATGTACGTTGGGCTTTGTTGGAATATCTAAAGGTGGTTGCTCCTTTCCGGAAAGGTGATTCTCTGTTTGTTAATTTCGGTCTGGCTCAGAAGGGGGAGAAGCCTTCCACTGCTTCCTTGATTCGTTGGGTTCGCTTTCTGATTTTGATGGCTTATTCTTTGAAAGGGGTTGTTCTGCCCCAGGGGATACAGGGCCGTTCTACCAGGGGTATGGCTGCTTCGGTGGCAGAGCTGCAGGGCGCTTCTGTGGTGGAAATTTGCAGCGCCACTACTTGGGCCTCACCTTCTACCTTTATTCGTCATTACAGACTGGCGGACTTGGGCAGTTTGGAGTCGTATTGGGTCACTGTGTCTTGTCCTCTATGATGTAATATGAGGGTGATTGTCCGGTGTCCTTTTTTGGTTGTGATTAAGCTTGTTGCAACTCAGTGTCTGTCTCCTGTTTTTCTCTTGCTATGTCTCATTGGTGGAAAGGAAGGCGAGGGAGGGACAGGAGGTAATGCGTCCATTACTTAACGGTAATGGCATTACTCCTAGTCCTACTCCCTCGCCTTCCTTTCCGTTCCCTCCCGCACTCCCGGTACGGAACGCCTGAGTTTCTGCTTGGGCTTGTTTCTGAACAGGAGGTGGAGGGGGTGGAGGGGGGGGGGGTTTAAGGGGAAGGGAGGGGTCTAGGGGGAGGCAGGGAGCCTCATTGGTGGAATGAAGACGAGGGAGTAGGACTAGGAGTAATGCCATTATCGTAATTAATGGACGCATTAGTGAGGTTCAAGTCATTACCAACTATAAAAGGCACATTTCCAAGATTCACAAAGTATTTCCAAATCTTTTTCAGAATATTGTATCATCAGCTGCACCAATTTTCACAGAGGTTTTGAAGTGAAATACTTCTTTATTTGTAGAAAACAAAGCACAGTCTCAAAGGTTAATGTTCTTGCTGCAGCCATTTGGTTACAGCGTTGTGACAGAAAGTAAACTCTGGGAAGAGTGCCCGGTTTCACTTTAATCTGTGGCATCAATTTATAAAGAGGTCTTCTTGCTCACTATCTGTTTAAACTACTGCAGAAATGTAAAGTTAAATACTTCATTAATTAAATACTGTTAAACTACATTTTCTCTTGAATAGCTCTACTGCTGTATTTAACTGGTCAACCTCTCTTAATGGTACAAGAATGCCAAATAAAAGGAAACAAGCTCCCTCATCAGTTCCAGTCAAATCTATAAATTGTAGAATCATGGGAAGGTTCGCTTTCAAAAATTCTGGAGGAAATCTATAAACCTAATATGAATACAGATGTTATAAGCAATGGCATTAAACATATATTTTCTGAAATTAATAACCTGAATGATTCTTCCAAGGTCTCATTATTTAAAATCTCTGTAAACGGATAGGTAGCTAGCTTAGCTGTCTAATGCCTGAACATATAATATCTCTGAAACCTGAGGTGTAGCTTTAATGCCAGGGCCCTGTGGCTGTCCAACATGAGAAACATCAATGATAGAAAGGATGTCTGAAGGCTTAGCCTGTTAGATCTTTGTAGTTATGCCGCCTGAATTCTGAGCTTGTAAAATATACACAACATCTCTTCTGTTACACTACTGAAAGTTTATGGATCTCTGCAGCCTCAGAAATAGGTCTGCTGTTCCCTTCAGTGCACCCTATATTCTCCTTCCCTTGCAAGGAGAGAGGAGCACCTTGTGACAGCCAATGGACTTGAACACCGAGCTCTAAGCTCCCTTGCACTCTCTGCTCCACACCATTTTCCACCTTCTGGTCCAACACATGTGTATCCTGCTTTCAATCCATCCTGGCTTGCAAATTGCACTTTTTCGTGCCTTGTATCCTGCACACCCATTATTTCCCACCTTGCACTACTCCTCCCTTGCACAGGATGATCCCTTCATCCTACCCCAACAAACAGGGCTTATCGTTTTGGCTTTTTACATTGAAATAGTTTATTATAGTTTTCTTGTAGAAGGGGTGGTGCCACAGGCTGTGACGAGCACAGAGGGGGGTGCACAGCTCTCCCCCTCAGTGCGCATGTATGTTTGGACCGCCATCTCCAGCCAGCCAAAATTACATGTGCACTGGGTGTGGTATATTGCCGCCGCTCCCGCGTGCAGCCGGTCTCCATGGAAACGCCGAGTGTGTTGATCTCGAGCGGTCTCCACGGAGAGCGAGGTTGGTCGGAGAACGACGGTTGAAGGCGGTCGGACGGCTGGGGTTTTAAAGATAATAAAGTAACCTTACTTTACCCGTGGATGGATCGTTTTTGTATGTTGGACCCATTCCACATTGGCGACGAGGATGGCTTAAGGTGCCCCAACATCATATTGGATATTTTTAAAGATCAAGGAAGTTCAGCTGATTTTTGTTAAGTTCTCCGTGTAAAACAACAGGCTGAGTTTAGCCCGAAGTGAGTGACGTGAGAAGCGCACAGCAGTGAGGATATTCAGAGCTGTTTTTTGTCGAGTGTTTCCTGGTATGCTGTTTCCTGGAGGCGTGGCCTAAGTTTTTCTTTCCCTTAAAGGGATGGTCTAAGCTACAGCATTAAAGGGGAAGGTGTTCATTGCTGTTCAGCTGACTTGGACATTTTCAAAGGAGAAGTGGCTGGATGGTGACAACTGCATACGGTGACAGGCACACCTTCAAGAACGCTTTAGCCTGTTTCGTAAATTATACAGTGACAGGCACACTTTGAACATCTATGAGCATTTTACATTGTTGAGTACAGTGTACAGTAACTGCAACGTAGTTGCATGGGGTGTATTTATTTTTGTACAAATACTCATTTAATGGAAAGTGTTTGATGTTATACTTGTATAGGGGGGTTTAGAATTTTATAATAGCATCAGTCTAGCAATATGTATGGGGAAGTGTTTTTGGTCGGTTACTGAAGAGTATTTTTTTTTAAAAAGAATAATGCAGAATGTAACACCCCCTCCTTTCTTCTTAAGTAGTACAGGAGATCCTACATATCCGTGGACTAAGTGGAAGAAAATGTTTGTTCATTATGCTAGGGTGTGTGGACCGACACTCAGCGCGGAGAGGAAACATGCACTTTTGATGCACTGTTTGGGGGGTGAGGGTCAAGAGGTACTGGAAAACTTACCAGATTATAGTATTGAAGAGTCTAGAAATCTAAATGAATATGAACCCTGCATTAAGAAATTAGACAAACATTATATTCCGAGAGTCAGTACGATAATGGGAAGATACTATTTTGGCAGAAGAGAACAAGGAAAAGATGAATCGGTGGAGGAGTACATTACAAGTTTGAGGAAACTAGCTGCATCTTGTAAATTTGGAACGCTAGTGGATGAAAGAATAAGAGATCAATTTGTACTAAGGTGCAGTAGCGACAAAATAAGGGAGGAATTGTGGTTAAAAGATGAACCACCTTTGGAAGAAGTAATGTTAGTGGCAAAAGGAGTTGAGCACATGCTTAAGTGTGTTAAAGAGTTAAATTGTAACAAGGGCATGACTGGAGAACTTCCGAAGGTGGATGAAGTAGTATGTGAAGTGAAAAGCAAAGAACTTAGGGGGTCATTCTGACCATGGCGGTAATTACCGCCATGGCGGAGGTCGGCGGTAGCACCGCCAACAGGCTGGCGGTGCACCGCTGGGCATTCTGACCGCGGCGGTTCAGCCGCGGCCAGAAACGGAAAGTCGGCGGTGTACCGCCGACTTTCCGCTGCCCGTCTGAATCCTCCATGGCGGCGGAGCGCGCTCCGCCGCCATGGGGATTCTGACACCCCCTACCGCCATCCTGTTCATGGCGGCTCTCCCGCCATGAACAGGATGGCGGTAGGGGGTGCCGCGGGGCCCCTGGGGGCCCCTGCCGTGCCCATGCCAATGGCATGGGCACGGCAGGGGCCCCCGTAAGAGGGCCCCAAAAAGTATTTCAGTGTCTGCCCAGCAGACACTGAAATACGCGACGGGTGCAACTGCACCCGTCGCACCTTCCCACTCCGCCGGCTCAATTCTGAGCCGGCATCCTAGTGGGAAGGTTGATTTGCCCTGGGCTGGCGGGCGGTCTTTTGGCGGCCGCCCGCCAGCCCAGGGCAAATGTCAGAATCACCGCCGTGGTCTTTCG
This sequence comes from Pleurodeles waltl, assembly GCF_031143425.1. Classification (NCBI taxonomy): domain Eukaryota; kingdom Metazoa; phylum Chordata; class Amphibia; order Caudata; family Salamandridae; genus Pleurodeles; species Pleurodeles waltl. Next base: position 46,847,964 of record NC_090447.1, on the reverse strand, counting down.
ACCGCGGTGCGGTGTTCTGACGGCGGTACCTTGGCGGACAGCCTCCGCCGTCCGCCAAGGTCAGAATGACCCCCTTAGTGTATTGAAGAAAAAAGAGGATGAGTATAAGTTTAAAGGAGAATGTTTTCTTTGTGGGAGGAGTGGTCACAAAGCTAATGCTAGCAATTGCCCAGCATTGAATGTGGTGTGCAATGGGTGTGGGAGGAAAGGTCATTATTATAAATGTTGCCGTAATAAGAAGAAAAGGAATGGAAGTAGCAGCATGACGAGAGAGATTAAAGAGGTGTCTCAGGATGTGGTTTTTCAAGTTAAAACACGTGGTAGGAATGAGGAACATCCGAGTGAGGTAGTGAATGTAGAGGGTGTTGGTTTGTTGATGAAGTTTGATTCCTGTTCACAGTTAACAATTATTTCAAAGAAGAGTTTTGATTTATTAACAAATAAGGATAGTGTGTTAAAAAAAATGGATGTACGTCCAGGAGGTTATGGTGGACAACCTATAAAAATGTTAGGATATTTTGAGGGTCATCTTGAATTAAAAGGGAGACATTTGGTTGGAAAGGTCTATGTGTCCAACCAGGGGGACAACCTTTTAAGTTGGACACATCAGAGATTGCTAGGGGTTGTGTTGAATCCAAATGCACAACCACAAGTGCAAGTGCAGTGTATTAACGGTAGTGAAGGGGAGTTAGTCTCTGAATTTCCTGAAGTGTTTGTGGAGAAGTTAGGGTGTTTAAAAGGATACAAACATAGAATTAAACTGAAGAAGGGTGTCATTCTGGTAGTATCCAAAGTGAGGAAAATTCCTTTGGCGCTACAAGATTTAGTAGTGTTGGAACTTAAAAAACTGCAGGATTTGGGTATTATTGAAGAAGTGGAAGCAACAGAATGGTTGGCGCCCATAGTTGTAGCAAGGAAGGGAGATGGAGACATCAGATTATGTGTGGACCTTAGAGCTTTGAACAGAGAGGTTGTTGTTGACAAATTTCCCCTTCCTAATATTGAAGAAATTGTGTCCACAGTTGGGGGAGCAAAATATTTCTCAACACTAGATTTAACATCGGCGTATCATCAGGTAGAGTTGGAGGAAAATTCGCAAGAGTTGACGGCATTTATTACACCTTTTGGTGCCTTTAAATTTGAGAGGATGCCTTTTGGACTCGTATCGGCAGCCTCTGTGTTCCAACGCATTATGCATAAGATCTTGGGAAATGTAGGTGGAGTGAAGTGTTATCAGGATGACATTTTGGTTTTTGCAGATACAGCGACAGAACATTGGGAGCGTGTGAGGGTGGTATTGAGTAGACTAAGTCATGCAGGTTTCTCTCTTAAAAGGAAGACATGTAGGTTTGGTCTAACAGAAGTGGAGTACTTGGGACATTTGATCACAGGAGAAGGTGTAAAACCCAAACCTGAGTTGGTTATGACAATAAAAAGATTATCAAGTCCTCAAACCAAGGATGAAGTGAGTTCCTTTTTGGGGATGGTAGAGTACTATGGAAGATACATCAGGAATTTGTCAGAGAAGACGGAGAACATGAGAGGACTATTAAAGAAGGGAAAGGAATTCATTTGGGACACTGAATGTGAAAATGAATTTGTAAAAATTAAGGAAGAACTGAATAATGCTCCGTGTCTTCAGGCTTTTAAACCGGGCAGACCTACTATTATTGTCACTGATGCCAGTGCCAAAGGTTTGGGTGCGATTTTGATGCAAGATGACAAGGGAAAGAAGTGTTTGATTGCTTGTGCATCTAAAGCTTTGAGTGGTTCCGAGTATAATTACTCAGTAATCAAAAGAGAGTCATTGGCTATACACTGGGCACTAAAGAAATTCATACATTTTGTTTTGGGTATGGAGTTTGTAGTGTTTTCTGATCACAAACCTTTAGTGGAGGTGTTTAGCAGCAAAGGTTTGAATTGTATATCTGCAAGGATCAGAAGGTGGATCAATTTTAGTGCGGATTGTTTGTCCAGATTAGTTGTGAAAGATGAGAAAGAGGGTGAATGTAAAGTATTACCTGGGCAGGAGGATGATGCTTGTGATTCATTCTGTGATGTATGTGAAATTTCATGTGGGGTGATAACTGAGAGTGAGTGGAAAAAAGCTGTGAAGGATGATGTTGAACTAACTGAGGTGTGCAAAGCATTAGAAAATGGAAGATTTAGATCACTGGATAGAGTATGGAATTTGATAAGAAATGAATTAGCAGTGGATAATGGTATGCTGTTGAGAGGCACGAGATTAGTGCCACCTGAAGTGTTAAGAGCTAAGATCATGAACCAAGCACATGAAGGCCATCTAGGTATTGTTAAAACAAAAGAAAATGTGAGGGAAAATTTCTGGTGGCCAGGAATGGATTTGCAGGTGGAACGAATAGTCAGAGAGTGTATCCAATGCTCACTGAGTGATAAAATATTAAAAACTCACAATGTACCGATGTGTTGTAGAAAGTTGCCATGCAAACCTTGGGATGAGGTCGCTATAGACATTGTTGGCCCATTATCAGGGGAACATTTTAACCCATATCTGATTGTGTTAATTGACTTATATTCCAGGTGGGTAGAAGTCAAAAATGTCGGTGATGTTTCCTCTTCCAGTGTTATAAGTTTTTTAGAAGACATATTTAGGAAAGAAGGTTTTCCAAAATCTTTGCTATCAGACAATGGTCCACAATTTTGTTCTACGATGTTTGAGAAATATATGTGTGAGTGCGCTATCAAGCACAAGAAATCAGCAATATATCATCCCGAGACAAATGGTGCAGTAGAGAGATTTAATAAATTTCTCAAAGAAAGTATCCAACTGGCAAAGGCAAACTTTTTGAATTGGCGAGTAGAGTTGATGAAGAGGATTACAACTTATCGGATCTCTCCGCATGCTACCACTGGAAAATCACCTTTTGTACTGTTCAAGAAAAGGTTACCTAATACCAAGTTGTGTCCCAGTTGGATGGAGTGGAAGAAAAATGGTTTCAATTTAGAAAATTCTGATTGGCGTGATAGAGAACTAAGACTCATCGAGAAGAGAAAACAAGAATTTGATGCGAGGAAAAAGGTTTCAAATGTGAACATATCTGTGGGTGATATAGTGAAGATAAGGGCACCTATAGGGTGTGTAAAAGGATCAAAATTCACAAGACCCTATGTAGTTATCAAACTATTTAAGAATGCTATAAAAACTTCAGATGGGAGAATTTGGAACATGAACCGAGTTGTTCGGATTAAGGATGTGGTTCAACCAGAATCGTATATGGAAGATAAAAATACAGGAAGATTTTGGTCAAGAACACATAATGACAGCTCTGATGGTGTGACAAGATGTGATGGGATGAGGAGAAGTAGTCGGAGGAAAGTCTCTCCTCAGCATCTTAAAGACTCTGGGGGTCATTCTGACCCTGGCGGTCGGTGACGCCAGGGTCACCGACCACGGGAACACCGCCAACAGGCTGGCGGTGCACCGCTGGGCATTCTGACCGCGGCGGTTCAGCCGCGGCCAGAAACGGAAAGTCGGCGGTGTACCGCCGACTTTCCGCTGCCCGTCTGAATCCTCCATGGCGGCGGAGCGCGCTCCGCCGCCATGGGGATTCTGACACCCCCTACCGCCATCCTGTTCCTGGCGGGTCTCCCGCCAGGAACAGGATGGCGGTAGGGGGTGCCGCGGGGCCCCTGGGGGCCCCTGCAGTGCCCATGCCAACGGCATGGGCACTGCAGGGGCCCCCGTAAGAGGGCCCCACAAAGTATTTCAGTGTCTGCAATGCAGACACTGAAATACGCGACGGGTGCCACTGCACCCGTCGCACCCCTGCAAATCCGCCGGCTCCATTCGGAGCCGGCATCCTCGATGCAGGGGCATTTCCGCTGGGCCGGCGGGCGCTCTTTTGGAGAGCGCCCGCCGGCCCAGCGGAAATGTAAGAATGGCCGCCGCGGTCTTTTGACCGCGGTGCGGTCATTTGTCGGCGGGACTTTGGCGGGCGGCCTCCGCCGCCCGCCAAAGTCAGAATCAGGCCCTATGTCTTAAATTGATTGTAGTTGTACTATGGTAATGATTGGATAGTTTACTTTGTATTTTTAGTGATAGTAGTGCATCCTCTATTTTATGGTGTGTCAAACTTTTGTATGTACGTAATGCAGTTTTTAATGTGAATTTGTTTGTTATTATAAAGGGGGAGATGTGTGGTATATTGCCGCCGCTCCCGCGTGCAGCCGGTCTCCATGGAAACGCCGAGTGTGTTGATCTCGAGCGGTCTCCACGGAGAGCGAGGTTGGTCGGAGAACGACGGTTGAAGGCGGTCGGATGGCTGGGGTTTTAAAGATAATAAAGTAACCTTACTTTACCCGTGGATGGATCGTTTTTGTATGTTGGACCCATTCCACACTGGGCTCTCTCCAATCCAGCAACGCAGGCACTGCGTTGCTGGGTTGAAGACAGCAGGCAGAGACTTTCAGTCTGCCTCAGAGCGCCCTGGCTGGGTGCTCCATCCAATCCTAATGCTGCTTTCATGCTGCCTGCAGCATGAAAGCAGAGTTAGGATTGGATGCAGGGCAGGCTGGGAGCCTGTGCCTGCCGTGGAAGAGAGGAGAGGAACGTCACGGTGCGCAAGGTAAGTTTCTTAAAAAAAAAATTATTATACATTTTTTGATGTCCCCCGCCATGTGCCACAATGCCCCACCCCACACCTTTTCCCTCCCGTGAGCCACCACTGAATATGCAGCACATACAGCTGCGAGCAATATGTTTTCTGTGTACAAAAGTCAAAATCAGTGACACTGCTCATTCTGTTTCTAGACAGATTAGTTTTAGGACTAATTACCAGCCATACTTGAGTGGATCGATACATTGTGCCCTCTAAGGGTGGCGGGGGTGAGTGGGGTGGCGTCACAGGTTTTGACACCTGTCAAGAAGGACATACTTAATGGTGCACTGTATATCAATTGTGCTGATAAATCATTTATGGAAACCCTGTGCGCGCTCCCCAGCTCTCCTCCAAATTTTCCAATGCCTGGATCACTTCCCACTTCTGGTGTTTACTGAAACAGGCGGCCCGGTTTAGCGTAATATTTGCCTCGAGCATCTCTGCCTCGAGTCTCCTCGCTCACTGGCATAGCTCTTAGAAGATCCGGTGTTTTACCTTCCAAACTTCAGCGGCAGAGCCGGTTGCAGAAATTGGCAGCAGAGTGGGGATATGAGCATTAGGGGTTACCAGGGGTCACTTCTGCGACCTCTGGCTTGTTCCTTGTGACCCCTGGCACTGCCTTTGCAGCCCCTGGCCTCAGAGGTGGCAAAATCAATGCCAGGATCACTGGTCAGCTCGTCCTTATGGACGCTGGGCCTGCACTTTCTTCATTTTCTGTATTTTTGTAATGACACTAATAGTGACTAATAAAAAAAAACTATGGTTCACTGTGGAATACATCAGCTGGAATATGACCCTCCCTGGCAGCTGTGGTAACGAAAAATGCTTTTAAATATAACTTGTGTGCGTGCTTGTGGGGGAGAGTGTGTGTATGTGACAGAGCGTATGGGTATGGAAGAATGTGTATGTGTAAGCAAGTGTGTGTGTGTGAAAGTAAAGGTCCAATTGCATGTAATGTGGCTTCCACTACCCCTGGCATTTTGGTGAATTGACGCCGATGGGTATGAGTCAGGTGCCACCACAGTTCCTCCCGGTGATGACTGCAAGTACTCAGGTGCAGAGCACAACCCTACTCTCCTTGGCCCGATTCACAAAGGTGAACTTAGATGTTTGGTTTAAACTTGGATCAAACATCTTAGTTTACAACTTTTGGAATTCACAAAGGTCCTTGAGCACGCAGACAACGTCTCATTTTTTGCTGCCTAAAGTGCATAACTCAATTTTATAAAAAAATAAAAAAAAGGAACCAAGATTTTTCTCCAGAGACGTCACTCAATACTTGTAGCGAGAGATCCGAGCAAGACTGCCTTCCTCAAAAGGGCTTCATTACTCCTGACAAAACTTTGAAAAAACTGAGTCAACAGGTGCATTGTATAAGCAGAATTTACACTTGAATTTGCTAAACAAAAAAAGCCATGGGTGCTGAGTTGAGGCTTGTGAAATAATCTAGTACTTTCATAGTCTTGTTTTGAGGGGGGCAAGGACTAGCTATGGTGTGTGAAGAGCTGTAATTTACCTTAATGTTGTCAGTAACATTACATAGCAGAGGTGCTAGAGTGCTGAGATGCTCTAGTTTCATGTTGTGACTCAGGCCTACTATGTACTTAAAGGAGTAGTACTTGCTTTTCACCTAGAGGCTGCTATAATTCAGTGGTACAGGTCCAACTTCTCCCAGTAGGCGGCCATGTTTGAACTACTACAATTCAAAGTTGATGCTATAAATGTGATGGGAGAGGACCAAAACCCTCTAATCATGGCAGCTATACTTTTCAACTGGCAATGCCAGAACTGATATTTGTGAAATACAGCAGTATCAGAGTTTGCCAGCAGGTGGCTATACAGTGACCTCTGGTCAGCATCTGTCTTTCCCCCACTGCGCACCTCCACCAGAGCCGCCATCACCCCCAAACTGTGCTGCACCATCAACTGCTCCATCGAGTCCACCACCTTCCTGGAAGACTGGAAACACGTGGAGATCAACCCTCTATTGAAGAAGCCCTCCGCCGACCCACAGACCTGAAAAACTCCAGACCCATCTCACTGCTCCCCTACCCATCAAAAGTCATTGAGAAGGCCATCAACGCCCAGCTCTGCGAATTCATCAAGACCAATCACATCCTGGACCCCTCCCAATCCAAATTCAGGAGAAAACACAGTACAGAGACCACACTCCTCCCAGCCATGGATGACATCTGCACCCACCTTGAAAGCGGCGAAACAGCAGCCCTCATCCTCCTGGACCTCTCTGCCACCTTCAACACCATCTCCCACACCACCCTCTGCACCAGACTCCATGACACCAGCATCTGCGGCAAAGCTCTTTAGTGCATCTGCTCCTACATCACCAGCTGAACCCAGAGAGTAAGGCTCCCACAATTCACCTCAAAACCGACAGACCAGCTGCGTTGTCCCCCAGGTCTCCTCCCTGAGCCCCACCCTCTTCAGTATTTACATGACCCTGCTTGCGAACATCGCCAGACACCATGGTCTCAACATGGTCTCCTACGCTGACAATACTCAGTTGATTCTCTCCCTCACTGACAAACCATCAAAAACCAAGAACAAATCCCACAACGGAATGAAGGCAGTGGTCCCTGGATAAAAGACAACTGTCTCAAGCTCAACTCCAACAAGACTGAGGTCCTCATCCTGTGCTCCACCCCCCCCCACCTGGGATGACTCCTGGTGGCCTGCAGCTTTCGGGCTCCACCCTCACCCACCGACCATGCACACAACCTCAGCATCATCCTCGACTCCTCGCTCTCAATGGCCTGCTAAGACAACGCTGTTGCATCTTTATGCTTCCACGCGCTTCACCTGCTCTGAAAGATCTTCAAATGGATCCCCATTGAGACAAGAAGGACAGTCACCCAGCACTCGTCAGCAGCAAGCTTGACTACGGCAATGCACTCTATGCCAGCATCACCAAGAAACTCCAAACAAGACGCCAGAGAATCCAGAACGTCGCAGCTAGACTCATGTTGGACATCCCCCGCCACAACCCCATCACCACACACCTGGCCACCGGACAATTAAAGACTCACCTTCAAACTTCTCATACACACATACAAGGCCTTACACAACATCGGTTCCGCTTACCTTAACCACTGCTTCTCCTTTTACACCCCCACCAGACTGCTCCACTCCGCCCAGCAGGCCCTCACACCACCCTAAGAATCCGTAGGAACTCTGATGGAGGAACATCCTTCTCCTACCTCGTGGTGCAGATCTGGAACACACTGCCTCTCCACCTCAGGCAATCCCCCTCGCTGACGTGGTTCAGGAAGGACGTCAAGACCTGGCTCCTTCCCCCCAGCGGCTTGAGACCCTCAGAGTGATAAGCCGCACATTACAAATACTTGATTGATTGATTGAATACTAACAGCTGCTTGCAGTCTCAGCAAATGGACCAATATTTGAATGCGCATGCACTGTTTACACCTCTTGTCCACTCCTACGCAAGTGAGATGAATGATAGTACAAGGTATGCCAGGCAGAGAAACCCTTCCCCAACAACCCCAGAAAATCTTGAGGTGACCCCGTCCCAGTCTCATCAAAGGGGACTTGAGCAAATAAATCTCTGACAACTTCCAGTGTGGGAACAGGTCCAAGCACAGTTGGTGCACGCATACAAGCACGCATGTTTGTGGCCATTCACGAACTTACAAGGCTAACCACCCCTCTCAATGCCCACTGCCCACCGCTTGTGTGGGATTTACTGGACAAACTTCTCCACACTCGTTCTGGTAAAAATCTGCGGTGGTAAATCAATTTACACCTGCCAGGAAATCCTATTGTGAATTATTGGCGGAGGTAAATGAAGTATTTTTGACCTTCAAGATAGGTTAAGAGTAGACCCAGTGGAAATGTCCACTACACGGGCAGAATATTCCGTAATTTTAGCAATTTTAAATTTTGTGTTATGATGCCACGTCAAACAATTATTCTCCATCGGCAGCAAAAAATGAGTAGCGCATACTGGAAGAACTGAAATAACCAGAATATGAGGGGCTGCTATTTGCGGTGCTTGTGTTTTTGTTCACTTGTTTTACGACGAATACATCTTTCCACCATAGATGCAGAAAAGCATGCTGTGCTAAAATGTAGCGCCAAATGCTGGTTTTGTGTTTTATGTAATTTTTCAGAAATTTCGCATAACTATCCAAAAAAAAACTATTATGCGAATTTCGCACACCATTAGTTCAGGGCCGAAAATACCTTTGCGAATTTTGCTTTGTAAGTTTGTGTATTGTTCATTCATGTACTTGTGAAATGTTTAGAGTAGTATTTAGCAGCATCAGGTAGAGAGTTTTGAAGGTTGTGGGACATAAATATGTTTCTTACATTGAAGTGCGTGAGTGAAGGTAATATAACCTTTTTTGAGATTCTTTTGAATTCTACAACTGCTGAAATCTGGAATAAACGAAGCCAAATGGTGCCTATTTCAGCAAAGTTTGTTCATAAATTGGCTAAAAATGCAGAGATTTAAAAAACGCACTAATTAAAGGCTCCAGTACTGATGTGGTGTGCCAAGCAAACACTAACTTACCATGTTAGGTGTTGTGTTTCACAAACCTAAAAAAAAAGTGGCCTTAAAAGCTGACTACACAGTAGAGGTGAGGGATGTGTTTTTAACATGCAGGCAGGAAATTCATGGAATTTGGGGAATTTCAAATTATGCCATATATGTATGCATAGTTTCGAGTTGAGAGAGTGAAGCTTTGTGAATGTATACAAGGTATAGTGACTTCATTGTACCAGAAATCATTGACACGAAAGAACTGCATAATAAACTGAATATACTAACAGTAGTTGTCTTGCAATTGTCAATGTAACAGTGATAGCTTCTCTTCTGCCTCTATAGTCTGTTTTCTCTCCTCTCCAGTCTGGCCCAGGAAGTTCAACATCCCACTTCCTGCTTACCAGCCACATTTATCTGACATCTTCTAGCTGCAGAGTGAGACCTGGCAGAGGTCTGTAGTTTTCATAGCAGACAGTATGCTAGGAGGGGCCTGAGCAGCACATCTTGGCGGAGCCCATGCATGCATGAGGCCTTCTTTCTTCAGTATATGATATTTCTGTCCCTTGTGCATGGAGCGGATCATTTAAATCAATCTTTATTATCCGATCAAATAATAAAATACATCAAGATACAAACCTAATAAAATCATAAAAACAACAGACCAAAAAAGTAAAAACTGTAAAACATAATGTTATACAACATTTACAAATATTAAGCAATCGCTCGAATATCCTGGTTCAGTATTTTACATTTTATAATCCATACTGAATGCAAAAACTTCGAGACAGCTAAGGCTACATGCATACTAGTGTCGATTTTGTAAACTCTCACAGTGTTGCCACGATTAGGTACCACCAACAGCCAACATAGGACACACCCCATCTAGATCTAGGAATTGGATAGGCAAAACATTGTTGAGGCACAAATGAGAAGAAGGACAGTTGTCATACTCGATCCTCTATATGTGTGTATGTTTAGGTATATCGTATCATTATGGTCCATACCTAGCCAGAAGGCACCGCCGAGTGCTGTACATGCTCAAAGACAAGTATAATTGTGTTGAGCTTTCAAAGAGGAACCCCATAACTGACCATAACTGACCAGAGTCAAGGAGGTACCTATTACTCCAAGCAACCAATCGTGGGAGAAGATTGTAGTAGGACCCCTCCCCCCCATAAAAAAAACAAAAAAACCTTTTGGGTCTCTGAGCTAAGCATGACGGAATTGTTGAATTCCCTCTTTTAGACCAAAAAACCTTCATACAGTTTTTAATTTTGACCTGTATGGTGATGATCATTTATGTGTCTTCTATGCAGGACCTGAAAGTGAACCTAAAAAAAACATGAAATGGGCCAGCGGAAATACATAAATATTAAAGAGGGTGGGGCTAAGAGATGATCTTTGGGGCACGCCATTGCTCAAAGCCTTGAATTAGGAATGAAAACGAGGAAGATTAAAAGCCAGAAAGTGGTTAGAAAAGCCTGAATCCTGCAGCTTATTAAGTGGGTGACAAAGATCTCTACAGTCTAAAAGGATCAAGGGAGCCCTTCCCATCAATCATGGCCATTTGGAGCTAATTCAAGTGAGTGACAAGTGCTACTTGGGCACTGTAAAGGGGTATACGGCGGACTACTGATGACCTTGAACATTTCAAGGTTCAAAACATGAGGTTAGCTTGTGAATGGTTTATTCATAACCCCTCCAGAGAAAAGGAGAGGGGGGATAAGATGAAAATTGGTCAATATGACCAGATCAGCCAAATGCGTAAAGCAAGGGAACAGTTGTTGCTTGATTCCTTGCAAGAGGAACCGTGCTGTAGTTAAAGAATTCATTAAGGCCAAGGCATACTGCTTCAAGGGGCAAAACAAATGCATCTGTGTCAAGAGTCGAGGAAAGTCAGGTTTGCTAGGGTGAGAGGGATTGAGAGATAAGACATCCTCAGTGTTAGAAATGGGGTTTCTGGTTGGCTGTGATGCACCCTGTCCAAGCAGGAACCACAATCCTAGTCTGATGAAGTCACGAACACACCCTAAATTAACCTGTGCTCGTCCCCTGGTAGCTTGGCTGAGAGCATTCAAGCTTAACCGAAGAGGCAATGTCTAAAGTATTTGTGCAACACTTCAAACAGTAAAAAAGGGACAACACCACACAAAAAGATACTGCACCTGGTTAAAGGAATAGAGCTTCATTTACTGAACAAAACAAGACCAAAACAACACGAATCCTATAAGTAGAATTTGAGATATGAATTTCTAAATAATACATTTTAATATAGCGCCTGAAAGTATAAAGTGCCAACTGCAGGTGTCTGGTCACGGTGGACTGGGTCAAAGTTAAAAGTTCAAGCTGACCACGATGGAGCAAGGGTCGGATACAGTCGCAGATTAGTCCAGCTGAAGTTTTAATTTCTTGAAAATTGAGCCAAGAGTTCCATTTGCAGGGCAGAAGCTTGCTGGGTGCAGGCGATAGTCGGTGGGGTGCAAAGAGCTGGGAGTCGCAGACAGGTGGGTTGTAGCAAGCAGCAATACTTGCTGAGACAAACTTGCGTCTGCACATGCTGAATTTCCGGTTGAGCGATTAGGTCCTGGAGCAAATGGGCCCATTCAGGAAGAGACCAAAAGATTGACTTAAAGAGCTGTAGAACCTCTTCCAAGGGCCCAGGACTTAAGAGGTGCCTCTTGGGGTTCAGGAGCTCATTGTAGATGGGTCCAAGAGCCCGTGGGGAGCCCAGATCAGGAGGCCAGCAGGCTAGCCCTTGGAGTCACTCTGGGGTCCTGGGAGCAAGATGGAGCTGCAGGTCTAGTCCTCCTTGTCCAGGCAAGGAGGGCAGCAGGCAGCAGGGCAGCACATTTAAGCAGGAGCCCAACGGAGTAGCAGTCCAGCAGAGTGGCAGTCCTTGTATCAGCACAGCAGTCCTTCATTGCAGAGTATCCACAGGTTCAGGAGTATACTGAAAAGTGGGTCTATGAGCACTATTTTTATACTCTGATCCCCTGCTCCTAGAAAGTGGGAGGTTCTTTGAAGATCTGGGAGTGTCCTGCCTCTTCTGCCCTGCCTTCAAGCTAGCTACAGTGACAATACAGGATCCTTAACCCCATTGTGAGGAAGAAGGGCACAGCCTATTCAGGTGCCAGTGGGGCCATGCTTAGCTCTGCCCCCAATCAAGCCAGTTAATGGCTCATTGAGGCTCTGGTAATCTCACTGCTAGCCTAGCAGAAATCAAAAAAGTTTAACTGTCAGCTACAGATAGTCATGTGACCCAAGACAGGCTGCATGCACAAAGTGTTAAGGCAAGAAAATGCCAACTTTCTAAAAGTGGCATTTTCAAAATTGTAATGATAAATCCGACTTTACCATTAAAGCAGGTTTATCATTACATTCCCTAGGTACCAAACATGACATATCTACCGCCTCTCATTTAGGATTTAAAGCTTATTAAATGTAATAAGGAATCACAAAAGTTATCTTACAGGATGAGTAGGCCTCACAGCAGCAAAAAACTATTTTGGGAGGTTTTTACTACCAGGACATGTAAAACTTAAAAGTACATTTCCTACCTTTTAATTACACAGCACCCTGCCCTGAAGGCTACCTGGACATACCTTAGGGGTGGCTTATATGTAACAAAAGTGGTGGGGTTAAGGCTTGGCAAGAGGGTTTGAATGCCAAGCAGACATGGCAGTGGAAGACTGCATTAAGGCTGCAATGGCAGGCCCGGGACAAGTTTTAGAGGGCTACTTAGGTGGATGTCAACATAAGTGCTGCAGGCCCACTGGTAGCATTTAATTTATAGGCCATTGTTATATGATGTACTACTCTGCAATGGACTTACAAGCAGATGAAATATGCCAGTTGGATTTAAACCAATGAAACCACGGTTTAGGTAGAGAGCACAAGTAATTTAGCACTGGTTAGCAGTGGTGAAAGTACACAGAGTTCTGAGGCCAAAAAGAGCATAAAGCCAACAAGAATAGGAGGAGGAAGGCAAAAAGTTTGGGTGTGACCTTGTGGAGAAAGCCATTTCCAACACTCAGCCAAGGGAGACGCAAAATCGATAAGCAGATTCGAAGATTGACAGGGTGGCCGATTGCACTATTCAAATCATTCTCCCTCTCACTTATTCAGACTATCCCCAAAATCTGGCACTTTACTTATAGAATGCACAGACCTGTTGGCTTTGCTAGCATGTGTTTATCTCTGGTCTCCAGATCCTGGAACCTTGAGCCATTTTCCATGAGGACCGCCCCAAAGCTGTTCCAATTAAGGAAAGAGTTGAAGACTCACCTCTTTAAAGAACACTGCATCACAATGCATTATCCATCCATACCCACCGTCCTCTTCTCATACCCATTGACTTTATACTTGTCTTTGACTGTATAGAGCATTCTGTCACCTTTTGTCTAGTTTTGAACTACTGAAATACTGTATACATATACATGTGTACCTGATTTCATATATTTTCATTTCTTTGGGTAGCCCTAGATATTTAGGGGTATATTTACAAGCCCCTTGCGACTCCTTGTGCCACACTAGCATCATTTGTTTATGCTAATGTAGTGCTAAGGATGCTATTTCCCCCAGCCATATTTACAAAGTGGTGCAATGCATGCATTGTGCCACTTTGCAACCCCTTGCGCCAGGCATAACGTATGCAAGGGGGGGCGTTCCCATGCATGGAGGCCTCTAAAAGTGGCGCAGTGAAATTTATGAGCATTCACTGCGCCATTTTTAGCATCATTTTAAAAGCGTGCCTTGTTTTCAATTGGCTTTCCTTGACTTTGCAGGATTAGTGCCATAATTTTTAGTGCTAATCCTGCAAAGCTCCACAATAGCGTCAAAATGTTTGACGCTATTGTCCTAACGTGCGCCATGGTATTGCAAATACGGCTCACACATAGGGCCTGATTTATACTTTTTTAGCTCCGCATTTTCGACATTTTTTTACACAAAAAAGGCACAAGCTTACAAAATTCAATTATATTTTGTAGGTTTGCGCCGCATTTGCATAAAAAAATGGCGCAAATGCGGCGCTAAAAAAGTATAAATCAGGCCCTTAATGTCACTAAGGAGGCACAGGGTGACGCAAGAAAAGTGGAGCGTCAGAGCTGATGCAGCACTTTCTTGTCAACAGGCCCCTTAATTTTACTATTAAAGTGAGCAAGTTAAAGAATCAAATGAGAGAGTTCATCTCACATCTCTGTTTGAAAGCTACATCGAACAATACATCAAGACAGCCCGCATCTATTGATCAAACACTTGGAAACAATTCATAATCAACCATATCAGCTTTGTAATGACGCCTGGCCTTTTGTTATTGATGGCTGCATCATAATTTGAAAACTTAACTAGTTTCAGGTGACTTTGCTACTGAATTCCTCAATAAAAGTATCACTTTCTTAGCCAGTAGGATTGACATTTTTTTGACGGCCAGACAAGCTCAGTTGTTATTTTTCGGCTCAGGATTTTTTATGCTTGGGGGCCCGAGAATGACATCCTCTCTGCACAGCAACACACCCGCCCAGAGTCCTAGCAACATTCCACAACGCCACAAAGAATGTCAAAAACTGCCACAAGCCGTGCAACATATATGTAAACAAAGGAATGGTCTAAAGGTAAGGATAGATTAAATATCTATTTTAGAAACACAGTGCTCAATACTGTTTTTATGGATTAATTATTTTCCAATATTTATTTCAACTAATTATATGCAAGGCAAAAAATGACTCACTGGTGAATCATACAAAATACCAAATCTTTACAACAAAAAACATTGCACACATGAAATCAAATTCAATTTTTTTTACATGGTTCAACTCAGGCCAGCATCTAGCTACTCAAAGCCTCAAGACTGACTGTACCGTCAGTAGAGGGTTGTGCCTGACAACCTTTCTTTATAAGAAACTGGTGGTCAAAGTTATGATTGTAATCCACTCTATTGCGATGATCGATAGTTCCCGTACAAGCAACTGTCAAATACCTATCTGAATTTCTTTGAGGTATTTTGTAGTGCATATAAAATTACTTTTTTTATAATGTTGACTTCAATTAGAGAACACAATCTCGCCGGTATAGCTGTCAACGCGTTTCGGCCTCTTCAATCGGGCCTCATCAGGACTATCGAGGGGCAACGTCTTCTCTTTTAACGGTAATGACTATATTCTCCGTCGAAAGGCGGTGTGTGCCTCACCAGGTACGGGAAGCACTCCGTGCCTCTTTACATAGACCGTGCGCACGTCCGTGACACTTGCAATCAGGGCGGGTTAATTACTTGGCGCGACTTTGACACATAGTGGAGATTCCGGAGTGGGTGCTCCTCACTTAGCGGTACGGTAAAAATTCAGTTTCCGTCTCTACCTTGCCCGTGTTTCACCTCGTCTTAGCTGAGGCAGCATATCTTCTCAATCCGTGCAACAGGCAGAGCATAACTTAATTCCACAGAATTTTTTAATATTACACCTTATACTCACAGCGCTTAGAAACAGCAGGAATGTCGGAGTTAAGTGCTGCATCGACATGGAGGCAGCAGGGAACCAAAGGGGAAGGGCACCCCCCACACACACACTTATTCTGCTGCACCTGGAAGTTCTGCCCTCTCTGGCCAATTTCAGCAGTGAATTGTCTTTGCTTTTTTAGATGATTTCCTAGATATAAAACTATTATCACTATTTTCAGTATGTAGTATAATTATTCGTATTTTTATTATTGTTTCTGTGACCACTGAATTACTAACATCCAGTGTATATTTGAACATGCAAGACTCTGATTCAAACACTTCTTTCTGCTTGCTCACTTCTGTGGGCCTCGCCTGGCATTTTAGATGAATTACTCCAATAAAACACAATGCTGCAGTGAATCAGATTCAACAGTCCCTACAGAGTGCTGAAAAAGATGCCGTGCTATAAGGCAATGACCGAAGCACGCGTCCGAAGGCTGCATCCCAAAGGACACTGCTGCTTATCCTCAACGCAACCCTGGTGAAATAAAACACATGAGCTCTCTCCGTGGCTCTTTGTTTCAATTGTCCACATTGAGGGCATATTTACAAGCCCCTGGGTGGTGCATCACTTTTTGTGACGCTCTGGCGGCGCGTAGTGCAGACCCATATCTACGAGGCCACGCAAAGCCATGTTGCGTGGCATTTCTAGGCCTCGTCGATATGATGTGAGGAACGCAGCACATGTCGTTGCTTTGCCTTACACTGCGTCAGGGGGCGTTCCATGAGCGATGGATGGGTTTTCCCATTCCCAGATTTACGCATTCCCAGATTTACAAAGACGTGCAAACCTGGGAATGCGTCAAAAGTGTACACCCCAAGGGAGTTGTAATGAGGATAAACATCTTTGTTTCTCCTCATTTTTTCCTCTTTCTATGTGTCCTGCATTCTGCAGCATACATAGAAAGAGGAAACAACTTTCATGGATGGTTTTTGTGCAGGAAGGGCATTGTTTTGTGCAGGAATGTGCTCCTTCCTGCACAAAAACAACCCTTCCAACTACAAAGGCACCCTTGCACCACAGTGCAAATAGACTGCGTTGGTGCAGCACTAGGACAAAGAAAAGGAATGCACCACATCTCGTAGATGTGATGCATTCCTGTCCTTTTGAATTGGCAGAGGGCAGCACATTAAATAGATTTGCAGCACTGCCATACGGCAATTCCTTGTAAATATTCCCAAATTGTTTGGAGAGCTCTATCAGAAAGGCACAATCTGAGCTACAGTAAGGGAGATATGAATGAATCAGTGTGTGAGTGAATGAACACATTACTTACCAGTAATCTTCATTACCCTATGTTGGAGTCCTCCAGGTCCCAACCATTACCGAATGAGACATTTCTCCCTCCCACAGAGATTAAACCACACTTATTGGATCGCAATCTCATCTAACATAGTCGTTCTTACATCTCCATGATATAGAGCGGAAGAATGTCCCTCGCTCAGGCCCAGCTCCTCGATCTCACAAAAACCAGAGGTGCAAGTGTCAGAGGGGTGGAGGGATGTGAACTGGGACAAGGAGGATTCTATATCGGCGTAATGAAGATTACTGGTAAGTAATGTGTTAATTAACCCGTCATACCTGGCCGCTTCACCCCAGTCATAACCAAATGAGGAATTACTAAACCCCAAGAACTTGCACTAACTCTGAACTGATGCAAGAAATTAATTTACTTAGGTGTCAATTACTTAATTGCCACCTTCCACCCTGTACAGGCAAAGTTACAGTTTTGGTTATCCCTCACGTCTAAACTCATTGATTCACAAATGTTAAATGCGATGACCATGTAGTAGCTCTACATATTTCCTGTGGAGATGCACCACCCAAGTCTGCCCAAGAAGTAGGAGGCCTGGCTTTGACAAATGCAAGAGAAGACATTCTAACGCTCGTGTATGATTGCGAAATAGCTTTTTAACCCACATAATGATTTTTGGGCAGCTGCCTTCTTGCTCTTATTTGCAGAGCAATACAAAGTTAATAAAGAATTTGATATTCTGAACCTTTTAGTACACTCTAAATAGAATGATAAGACTCTCCTAACATCTAGAAATTGAGGTATTTTGGAACCTCTTTCTGATTGGAAAATATAGAAATAGCTGCTCAATGTGTACCCTACTTAGGACAGTGAGAAACCTTTCATGGAACCATCCCTGAGGAAATCTAGGACATTGAAAGAATGTAGAGTCAAGATCTCCTGATACACACCACTTCTGGAATGACCCACAGTGCTTCTTGTAAGATAGTACAGGAGATGGCTTTCTGGAGGACTGAATGTTTGTAGCAACTTTCTTAAAACAGCCTACATATTGTAACAATAACCTCTTAGATTCCAAGCTGTCAACCTTCAATGTTGAATTTGGATTTATAGAAGTAAAGAGAACTGAAGAGGGGAAGGCTGCTGTCAGGACCCATCTGGCCCCTGTAATGCACTCAGCCATCTGTGGCCTACTATGTACCAGATTGGTGGGGACCAAGAACACACATTTATTACATGCGCTGAACACCACACATTCATTACATGCACTCCTGATGCAAACACACCCAGGCACATGCACAATACAAACTCATCCATCCCACATCACACACGCCACCTCACATTGCAAGCACACCCACTCACATTGCAGACATGCCCAGGCACGCTACAGACATTCCCACTCACACTCATGCTTTAACCCCTCCTAGTTCCTGAGACAGAGCTACTAAATAAGTGTTTTCAAAACCTTACAAGACTTGGAAGTCTTGGTGGCCATCTTGGATGGCAAGGCCATAAAAGGCCATTCCTCAGACCACGTAATGCTTGGCAATCCGGCTCCTGCAGCATGGAGACCTCTGAGTCACCGACTTACCTGCATCAGTAAATCCAAATCCTGTACAGCACCAGCATCACTCCTCCAGTTCCAGCAACAGTAACCCTGGGACCCCGACGCGATTACCCTACAGGAGAATAAAAAGAGCTATAGTACACATTAAGCAAGCATGCACACATTTCAAAGACATAGAAAGCAAATCAATAAGGCACAGATAAAAGACTGCAAGCATTGTTATTTGGCACTGATAAACAACTACATACATTGCTCCTTGGCATAGATAAAAGACTGCAAGCTTGAAAATAGAAATTGGTGGAACAGTAAAGTGCAGCACAGTTTGGGGCCATTTGAATACCGCAAGGAGGATGGTAAAAGGGTTGGTCCTTCCAAGATACAAGATTATAAACCAAGCCAAGTTCAAGCCACGCAATAACAAGAGTGTATCAGTAGGACTGTGGTGGGTGGCAGCATCCATGTATGAATGACTAGTGTGAATTACATTGTCCGTAGTGTGAATGAGCTGAGAATGAGAACCAGTGAACCCAGACTTCAGCTCTGAAAGAAGAGCTTCCAACCATAACCTACCCATATCCCACCAATCAAGTTGATTCCCCTACAATACTAAGCCCTTGTACGCCACAAAACTGAAGAACCTAGTAACATACACTGCAACAGTCCCCCAGCACCAGGTACTCAGACTCATTAGTAAGAATTCCTATTGCAAGTACAATCAGGTATAGATCAGATGAACAAATACTCTCTTTTCCTGAATCTGGTGACTCCAGAGTACCAATCCACATACCTGGGCACGATGTGGCGTTTCCTAAGACCAAGATCCCAAGAGGGCAGACACAGGCAAATGGGAGCAGGCACTCAAGTGGTTTCCCTTCCTCTACTTACCTTGTTTTCTTTCCCCCCTTTCCCCTCAGTTCTTCCTTTGGGTGGGTTGTTTGAACACTCACCTGGGTTAGCACAGTGGGGCACTGGTGGAGTAATCCTCAGACCATCGGTCCTGCTGGGAGCGAAAAGGCAATGTCAGTGCTTCCTATTAAGTGTTACAGCACTGAATAACCTGACAGCTGCACTGATAGCTGAAGACAGTCTCCCCTGGACAGGGACATTAGGAAGGAGAACCACCGCTGGTGAGGCCAAAAGGCTGCCATGAGAATTACTGAAGTTCTCTTTTCTAGGAAACTGGAGTTCTTTGTTCCCTCTTGCTGATTCAAACAGACTCTTACCGCCTGATTGTCAGTCCTGACTACAATATTAGAATCCTTTAACCGGTGACCAAACTACTGTACTTCAACCACCGGCCCTCTAGTTCTAGGTCCTCTAAGGTCTCACCCCACCTCCATTGACTTGCATCTGTGGTAATCTGTCACAGCAAAGACAGAATACCAACACTGCTACCAATATTAACACAACCACCACCACTATCACATCACCATTACAGTCAGAAAGCTCTAACCTAAAATCCGGACCCAACAGGAGCAATTTACTTTTTCACACTTTACTATGACCTTGTTAGAAATGGGGTCTCTAGTTGGCAATCGGTTTGCACCCTGTCCAAGTACGGACCCTCACTCTAGTCAGGATAAGGGAGATACCAGCTCAGATAAACCCTGCTCACCCCTTGGTGGCTTGACACGAGCAGTCAGGCTTATCTCAGAAGCAATGTGTAAATCATTTGCACATAACACACAGCAACAAGTGAAAACACTACAAAAGGACACCACACCGGTTTTAGAAAAATAACCAATATCTATCTATATAAAACAAGACCAAATACGATACAAATCCAACATACAGTAATAAATATATGATTTTTGCAAAAGTTACTTAAAAAAGACAGTTCTTTCAAGTCGATAGCTCCAACTGGGGCTATCATGGAGTCGTGATCAACAAAGCAACAGCTCAGGCCGGCTGCAGCGTCGCGGGCCAGCTATGGTGTCGGGAAGACCCGTAAACAGTCCCTTTGGAATTGCAGGGCGTCGTGATCCTCGCAATGAGATCTGGAGAGCGGGGATCGCTGGCGTCATGGTATCAGTGCTGGAGGTCGGTGCGGGGGTCTTCGGGCCCTTGAAGTTACACGCATTGCAGATTGAACTCTGGGCTGATGAAGTCAGGAGCGCTGGCATTGATGGCATCGGGGCTGCGATGCGAAGTGGGACGATGAGACGTGCAGTGTCCACAGGTCACAGTGCAGGCAGTAGCTCAGTGACAGGGTCAAAGTGGAGTCGATGAGACCAGGGCTGCGGTGTGAAGTGGGGCAGTGCGACATGTAGTGTCACCAGGTCACGGTGCAGGATGTGGTGTCATCGTTGCTGAAGCGCTGTTGTCGGTAGGCCTAAGTCAGCGGTGCAGGACAGGCTCCAGGCGGCATCCATGTGTCGGAGTGCAGACAGGGATGCCTGGTGACGACAGTGGAGTCGATGGTGCTGGGGTCGGTGGACTGGGGCTGCGGTGTGGGACGGGACGGTGCTTCGTGTACCCAACGAGCGGTGTCTACAGGCCATGGTGCAGGCAGCGGTTCCGGTGTCAGGAGGAGTGTCGGTGGCGGGGATGCCCAGGCTGTAGTGTGAGCAAGGCGATACTGGAGTGCAGGGCCCACACGTGATGGTGCAAGCTGCGGCTCAGTGGCAGCATCAGATGGTGGCGTTGGTGAGACCAGGGTTGTGGTGTGAAGCGAGTTGTGCTGCTCTGTGCAGCGTTGGCAGGTCACGGTGCAGGCCAGCGGCGTTGTTGGCGGCATCGCAGTGGTTTTTATTCCTGAACAGCACAAAGCACACAGTTCCCAGTGCTGTAGGCAGATGAAACTGAAGTCTTTGGTGTCCCTGAGCCTTCCAACAGGAGGCAAGCTCTTCTCCAAGCCCTTGGAGAACTCTCTCAAACAGGATACACAGCAAGGTTCACCCTTTGCTTGCTTTTAAGGTAGAAGCAGCAACTGCAGACCACCCCAGCAAAACAACACAGCAAAGGGGCAGTACTCCTCCTCCAGCTCTTCAGCTCTTCTCCTGGCAGAGGTTCCTCTTGATCCAGAAAGTTTCTAAAAGTCTGGAGTTTCGGATCCAATACTTATACCCCTTTCTGCCTTTGAAGTTGGCAAACTTCAAAGCAAAGTCGCAAGTTTTTGTAAGATCCTTCCTTGTCTAGGCCAGGCCCCAGACACACACCAGGGGGTTGGAGTCTGCATTGTGTGAGGGCAGGCACACCCTTTCAGATGTGTGTGACCACCCCTCTCTAGCTGAGATGGCTCACTAGGATATGCAGTCTACACCCCAGCCCCCTTTGTGTCACTTTCTAGAGGGAATTCACAACCGCTCAACTGTCAAAATAACCCAGACGGGGAAGCAGCCACAAACAGGCAGAATCACAGAATGGTTTAAGCAAGAAAATGCCACTTTCTAAAAGTGGCATTTTCAAACTAACAATTCAAAAACCAACTTCAGTAAAATATGTATTTTTAAATTGTGAGTTCAGAGACTGCAAACTCCATATTTCTATATGCTCCAAAGGGGAATCTGCACTTTAGTACTATTTAAAGGCAACCCCCATGTTAACTTACGAGAGAGATGGGCCTTGCACAGTGAAAACTGAAATTGGCAGTATTTCACTGTTGAGACATGTAAAACACATCAGTACATGTCCCACCTTTAACATACACTGCACCCTGCCCATGGGGCTACCTAGGGCCTACCTTAGGGGTACCTTACATGTATAAAAAGGGAAGGTTTAGGCTTGGTAAGTGGGTACACTTGCTAAGTCGAACTGGCAGTTTAAAACTGAACACACAGACACTGCAGTGGCAGGTCTGAGCCATGGTTACAAGGCTACTCAAGTGGGTGGGACAATCAGTGCTGCAGGCCCAATAGTAGCATTTGATTTACAGGCCCTGGGCACCTCTTGTGCAATTTACTAGGGACTTACCAGTAAATCAAATATGCCAATCATGGATGAACCAATCAACAGTACAATTAAGATAGGGAGCACTTGCACTTATGTAATGGAAAGCAGAGGTACAGTGTGCAGAGAAAATAACCAGCAAAAACAGAGTCCTAGTACACCATAAAAACAGGAGGTCGGAAGGCAAAAAGACAGGGGAGACATGCCAAAAGCTGCCAGGTCTAACAGACCTTGACCAATTTGATACAATAGTAATATGTTGGTTATCAGTAGACCCACGGATAGAGCAATAGAATAAAAAAGAGAGAAACAGAGACACTGGTTCTCACCATTTTAACTTGTCACTGTACTGGGCACTGATGTTGATTGCGTTTGTGTTAAAGTCAAAGTGGATATCTACAGACTCAATCAATGTATTTAATACCTTATCTCTGGATAGTGTAATCTAATAATTGCTGTAAAAAATGATATGCCTCCACAATATGTTTATGCCCGAGACACTCTGGGATCATGAAGGAACTGTGACATTCCTAAGACTGAAACATCTAAATAATTCATAATTTCTGGGTTTATCATCTTCTCCCTCTCTTTTCTGTGAGTTCACACTCTCTGGTTCTGATACACATTCAAGGTTGTTTCTTAAACATTAATATAAACAAACATTCATCAGTATTTTGTAGTTTGCTCTGATGCCAAGTAATCACTATTCCTAACAATATATTTTTTCCTTACATAAAATATATGCATCATGAAAAATATTGAGTCTTTAAGAAGATGAGGACTCTTTCTATGCTTCACAAGCTTGTATCCTTTGTACACAGAAAATATAAATGTATACTCCTACAAGAATATCTCTGAGACATTATGGGCCTGATTTAGAACTCAGCGGAAGGGTTACTCCGTCACAATGGAGACGGATATCCCGTCTGACAAAATCTAAATCCCATAGGATGGAATGGAATTTAAAATTCAGCGGATGGGATATCCGTCACCAATGTGATGGAGTAATCCAACTGCTAAGTTCTAAATCAGGGCCTGTGTTGGAAATGTCACTTTATGCAGGGTCGCTCCCAAACATTTTGCCTTTCTACTCCTCTTTTTCTGATATTTTCTTGTTGGCCGTAGGACCTTGGGAACTTTCCCACTGCTGACCAGCACTAAAGTGCAGGTGCTCTGTACTCTAAACATGGTACCCTTGGCTTCTCCACAATTGTCACATTTATTTTACCTGTAAGTTCTGAGTAAAGTGAACTGTATGGGCCCAGGGCCTGTGCCACCCACATGAGTAGCCCTGTTACCATGTCTCAGGCCTGCCACTGCAGAGCCTGTGTGTGCAGTATTAAACTACTATTTCCACCTGGCAAGTGCACACACTTGCCAGGCTCAAACCTTCCTTTTTATTACATATAAGTCACCCCTAAGGTAAGCGCTGGTTATTCCCAAGAGCAGGGTGCAGTGTATTTAAAAAAGGTGGACATTTAGGGCCATATTTATACTTTTTGACGCAAAACTGCGCCACCGCAGTTTTGCGTCAAAAATATTACCGCCAGCTAACGCCATTTCTTTGCGCCGTGCGGGTGTCAAATTTATACTTTGATGCATGGCGGCGCAAACCACAGGTCTGAGTCATTTTTTACTCAAACCAATGCGTCACGTCGTAAAGGAAAATGACGTTAACGCGGCGAAAATGACTGTGAGCTGGTTTACGATGTCGCAAACCGGTTACGCGCCATTTTTTTACGCAATTGCCTCAAAAAGCGCCGCAAACACTGCAAAATGTGCATAGGAGAGCCAAAATGGATCCCAGATGCTTGCACAGACCCCAGGAAGATGACAACAGACCAGGAACCAGCCAGGAGGACCCACAGAAGTCCCAGGACAGGGAGAAGAAGAAAAGAAAGTGTCACTTCAGTGCAGAGGAGCAGGAAATTCTGGTTAAAGAGGTGTCGGAACACCAGCACCAACTGTTTGTCACCTCAAAGTTGCCAATCAGTAGAAGAGAGGCAATATGGCAACAAATTGTTGACAAGATCAACAGTGTGGCAGAAGTACGGAGAACAGTCATCGAGTGCAAGAAATGCTGGCATGACTGCAAGCGCAGGACCAAGGAAAAGATGGCCAGGAACAGGAAGGCAGCACTGCAGACTGGAGGTGGGAGTCCAGCACCGCAGGAGGCCCTGGACCACATGGAGGAGATGGTTGCAGCCGTCATCCCTGAGGAGATCGTCACAGGGATTCAAGGACAGGACAGCGCAGACTACCAGGAGACAACACACATGCAGGGTAAGTCGCATGGGGAATTAAATTGCACAAATGTTAAATGTAAGCAGGGTGGGGTGGACATACCTACTACACAATGCATGTAAGTCCTGATATTCAGGGAGTGGAATGGGTAAAGGGGCACGGCACGGGTGCATGGCCCGTTCAGAGGAAACCTGGGGCACACTACTACACAACACCAACAACCTTTGCATGGGGGTATGCTGCCATGCCAAGGATGTTGCAAAGGTAAAGCCAGGCCAGGAGGGCAGTGTACAACGTAAAACTGGCATCCCGTCACACGTCAGCCAGTATTCTCCCTACAGTAACTAGGGCCCAATTAACAACATCTGGCCATACCTGCAAGTGGAATGTAACATTGACAACAGTTGCCACTACCACATCTGCTGTGTGTGCAGGTCAAGTAGCTAATGGTAGTAACGTCCCCATGGATCAAACACACCCAAATTAGAGGGTTCAGGATGACAATGTTATCAATCCCCTGAAATCAATACAAATGTTCCAATCCTGTCAAATGTGATTGTCCAAAGTTGCTCCAAACATATGCCATTGTCATTAACGTTAGGAGGTACACAGCACTAATGCCATAGCCATGCTGCATATGTCAGGGTCCACCCTGTGCCTGGGTCACAATAGCTCCAATGCCACCATGCAACATTCCAAATGTCATACTGCTCAGACAACAGCATTGAGGGGGATGACACATGTAACTGGTTACAGAAATACACCTGCAGAGTCAGAGGATGAAATGGAACACTGCTAGGACTATCAGTGCAATCCAATGTACCACACATTCCCCAACATCAGCAGTACACATTACCAATGCTGACATCCACGTTGTGCCACAACAAAGCTCTACATAGTATATGCTAGATCTCAACTACATATAGGTGGATGTGAAAGATCAGAGACTGGGGCAGGTCCAGATTGTTACGTGTGGTGCTAGTGCCATCAGAGCACCCACAGCCAGTGAAAGGCCTCACCATGAGAATAGAAGTAGACGGATGGTTGAGTAGGACAAGAAAGTGGCAATTCACAATTTGGCCTGAACCAACACCTAGAGGATGTGGTGCAGACAAGTCCAGAAACTGACCACAATACATGTGACATGAACAGGAACCAAGATCACAATGTAAAATTAATCGGAAGGCAGGCATGTCACATTACAAAGCACACAACACAGACACACTAATTGTACCATATCTCACTGCAGAGGACAATGACTCTCCTGCGGATATGCCTTTCCAGGACTACCCTGATGACATGGATGATGAGCTGACAAACATCAGCCAGCAGACCCTCCAAGATGTCCCTGGAACCCTCCGGACCCCACCTTCAGTCACAAGGAGGAGCACAGAACTAGCAGCCATCACAGAGGACCCACCCACCACCACAATTCTACGACCTGCCAGCTCCAACACAGCTGAGGACTCTGACGACCCTGGCACCAGCTTTGAGAGAACTGTAGTTGGAGTACAGCGGGAGCTGGCCAAGGAGGTGCGGTGGGGATGCAAACTATGGCAGCCTGCCTAGAGGGGGTGCGTTCGTGCATGATGTCAACTGAAGAACAGGCAGCAGCTATGCAAGGGCGCACAACAATCTTGCAGGAACTTGAAAAAAGTTTGAAGGAAATCAGCATAGCTGTAATAGAGTTGACCCAACACCCACAACAACAATCCTGTCAACGCATGCACGAATGCAATATTGAACCCCTCAGGGCCGACCTGGCTGCCTACCACCGTGATGTGTAAAGAACCAGCAGCTCCTCCTTGCTGCAGTACTGCCCTTAAGAGCCCCACAGTTAGCAGCTACTGGGATGTCTGACTCCACGTCTTCAAACACTGAGGTGTGTGTTGCCCCTTCACAACCACCACCACCAAGGGCAGAGGAGGAAACACAAACATCAGAAGATGAAGACGTGGAACAGATCACCTTCACCCGTAAGAGTACCCGGTAGCACTAGGCGCTGCCACGTGGCCACCTATTACCAAGGTCCTGTGCTTTGTAACATGCCAGTCTTGCAACAACTGTACTCAAGCACTGTTCTTCAACCCACTGTTTATCTTGTCATCCTGCCCTGTGATTGTCTCTCACTAACTCATTGGCAAAGCCTGTCCCTCTGCACTGTCTGACACTTAACCCCCCGGCATGTCCAATGACATGTCCTTTTGCACTTGTGTAGGATCACAATGGAAGATGTCACACTAATGGACTCACAGTCATGGACAATGTACATATCGCACTACAGCACTTTCAAATAAATAACACTTACACAACAACTTTGTCTCCGTGTAATGTGACATATCAACCGTGACGGCCATCAATGATGTTTACCTCAGGTCAATGATCATTGATTGTCATACACCTGACCTGAACGAATCTTGGCTGATAACTATGCACAGTGGCCTGGATTGTACCATCATCTGCCCTCTCTGATGGTTATTTCCTAGGAAAATATAAACTATACACCAAAATGCTGTGTGGTACAGAGTAATGCTTCCTCAAGGGATGTCTAAGCCAGAAAATAGTGCCTTCAATTTTTACTGAAAGTCAAAACTTATGTATGTGACATTTGCCCCAGTTTTTAGCTAACACACACCAAACAGCATGAATGGATGTGTATGAGTTTCCATACAAATAAGTCAACGGGCTGAACATTGTAAAAAATGATAGGTGTGAGTTGTGTATACCATACTACATGAGAGCATACTACCACTCACCTTATAAGGATTCGCTTGGACATCAATACCAAATCTGTTAGCAAAGTATGTGACATTGAAAACATACATCACAAAATAACCACACTTTGGGATCCATAGTAACCGTGAGTGGTGGGTGCAATGGATGGCTGAATCTTAGCTAAGTAGCTTTGGTGTAGCTGCCAATGTAACAGCTTAGTTGGGATATGGTTGCAGCATGGGACACAAAAGCTAATACAAAATAGACACTGTTCACTCATGGCAAGGCCCTGATCTACAAGCATTTGACACATACTGTAAAGGGTTACCTAGATATTTATCAAACAGTAAAAACAGAAGCTAAAACCATGGGAAACACCTAACCTAACCTATTCTACTCTAACTACACATTACCCACAACTGTCCCTAACTAACCTAAGCTAAACATACTTATCACATTTAACGAAACGATCTAAACATCGACCCGCAAACCCCTTATAAGACAGGACACATAGAGGACAACAGATACTAACCTAAACACATACTATCTTATACTAAGCAAATGTATATATATTTTTTTTACTGTTGTTATAACTGTTTTTTTTTTAAACATCAAAACACCAACATCGGCCCCCAACACACATAATAAAAAACAGTAGTAAAAAGTATAATACCCCCACTCACTACTACTAACTAAACAGCCTATACTAGCCTAACACTAAGCCCCCTAAACCCACTAATTTAAATAACCAGGAAAGAGGAGGGAGGGGAGGGAATCATGGCTGAGTATAAGCCTACAAGTTGGCCCTCCGCAGGGTCTTTTTGATGGCACGCACCCTCTGATTCACTTGTGCCACCTCCTGTTGCAGTCTGGATATTTTAGGTAACACACGGTCCAAGTTCCGTAGCATCTGGTTAAAAGCTGCAGGGTCTATGACTGCAGCAGGGGTGGTCTGGGTGCCAGTGGAGGAAGTATGGGCCCTTGTCGGTGCCATGTCCGTAGGCTGAGGTGCAGGTGGTGCTGTGACAGGTCCTGGAGCTCTCAATGTTTATGTGATGGTCCAGCAAAGGTCCCTGCTACCGTTGGTGCCACCTGGGTGGTAGTGGTGGTGCTGGTGGCTGTGGTGGACACAGAAGGGTCCCCTTGGGCAAATGCCCTCCACACTCCGGAGGCTCTTTCATGGCGGTAACGCATTGCCCTGGGCTGAAACTCTCGAATCTGGATGGGAGTCATATTGGCAGCTGTTAAGACAAATAGAAAACCAAACATTAGGTACTTCATTGTGTGAAATGGCTCAAGAAGTAAATCAGACAATACATCTAATGTACCTGAAACAGCCCATATCATCACACAGATCACTGATTGTCCCTGAGGAAGTACATGCCAAGCCAGCCTACACATGTCCTATCATCAAACAGCACATCAAAACCCTAAAAGATGGGTAACAACTGGAATGACTTTGGCATCATTGTTCAGCCACTTGTCAGGTAAAAATCATGCTGCAAATCCTCCAACACTGACAGGCCAACAAATTACTATGTTCTTGATGGCAATCTAGGGCCACAAGATCTGCAAGTTGTAAATGGAATTGCCAGTATAGAATGCAGAGCTAATCATGATTGGGTATCCTAGGTTTGGACAAGTGATTTACAGATTTACATGTCTGTGTACCAAACTTAGATCATCAGTCCTAGGTACACTATTCACAACCCTACGCCTGTGCCTGGGGGGGAGGGGACAAGCAACTAATAATTTCTAACAACAAGGACACCCTGGAAGCTTTGGAAAGCTGTAAATGGGTTTGGCCAGCACACCACAGGTAAGGAGGAACTCCAAATAGGATACACCCAAACCGTGGACAATCCCATCAACACTTATCTTTGGAAATGCAGACCATTGTCAACATCATTTCCTACCAGTAACCCATTACTTACAACAAACAGATAGATGCAAGAACACCTCTGACCATGACCTGCATGCATGCTCAGGCCATTTTACTCAAGTGCGTCATACTCGTAGCACAGCATGTGGAGCTACATGCTGCTAGGAAGTTAAACATACAGTCAAACATGTTCATTAGTGAATAGGGAAGCTGAAGTCTGTGGGTAAGACTTTGGCATCCCTATTCTGGGAGAATCAGGGTCTGACTGGCTGACTAAATCACTAATATGGTCCACTGCTACATTTTCTGATTTTATCCACATCACTCATCCCTATTCACATTGCGTGCCTACAGGACTGACCTAGAACCCCAAATTATGACAATACGATAAGGATTGGCCAACTCAAAGATGGGGAAAAAATGATACTCCACTCAAGGAACAAAACAGATCATTGACCAGCACATCACACCTTGCTATGTGTCCAACACACAGGAGTCAATCACACATCATCAGCAAACACAACACAGAACAGAAATATCAACACTTACTGGAGATGTCTGGGTCCGCAAATCGAGCCACCTCTCCGATAGTGTAGGGTGCAGGTCCATCTGTAAGGCATGGAAGGGGGAAATGTGCTCAATGTCTGTGCACTGTACAACACTTCAAAATACAAATACTATGTGTAATATTAACTCAGAAAGTAAAGCCTCTCAGACACAATGAAACTGCATCCTACATACCACTGCAAACATGTACAGACCCGGGGACTCCAGTGAGTGGTACACACATATCTGCAAACATGCAGTGGCCCTAACTATCATGTGGTGGCAAACATGCTCCTTCATTAGTGAGCAGACAAATTCATGGAGTGTATTCCTCTCATACATATACACATATACATATCATGTGTATCCATGAGAGACATGCAAAGCCACTTTCCGTGAGGACTGCAATACCAGTCACCCAGACATTGTGACTAAGACCAATTTTAGACACATGTCCCTGACCCTCTGTACAATGTACAGAGGGCCAGTGACAGTTGTTAGCCCTCAATATGTATCATTTTCTTCATTTGATGTGCCACAGCTATGGTAAGTTGCATCAACCATAGAGCTATGAACCCGTGTGCATACCTTTTGCCAGCCATCCCTAATTTAAATGTGGCACTACAAACTCAAAATATCAGTCTAAGATGTTACCTGAGGTAAGCTATAACTTGTTACGTATGTGTCAGAATCCAGTTCAGACATGTATCCGAGAACAATTGAGGGACACATTATTTCTTGAAAAATTCTGGATTTCCAAGATATGTTTCCTGATACACTCACAGACCACACATGAAACATTTGTTTGAGCCACATTGCAATCATGAATTGAAGTGAAGGCAGCACTAATTTACAGGCTCCTGTTGTGTTTTGAAAGTTAGTCTAGCTGTTGCGTCAACAAATGACGGTAATGTGTAGGAAATATTGTATACTTTACAGGCAACTGTGGCCCATATTTATACAAATTTTGCACCACATTTGTGTTGCTGTTTGACACAAAGGTGGCGCAAACTTGCTTCAAAACAGGCCGCAATTGCAGTGCTAACAAAGTAGAAATATGGCCCTGTATGTTTCACTAGCATTCCACATGTTCAAAAACATTGACAGCAGTATATGAACAAATCAGCTATTTTCACTAAAGAGCATTTAAACCTGCACATTACTCTGATTTGTACTCACCAACAGGGCCACCCAATCACAATCCCCTGGTGGTCCAGCAGGTCTTGCTCCCTGGCAACAAGGTCAGCCCAGCGGTGCTTCAGCTGGTGGTCACTGGGCGGTGTGTTGTATATTCTCTGTAAATGGTACAAAACCTTTGCCCACCGGAGCCTCCTTGCCTCTGTGTGATAGCCTTGGATCACATGACCACCTGCCTCTATCATTAAGGGTAGGAAGTGGCACACCAGCCAAATAAACCCACCCAGCTCCTCCTCTCCCATCCTGCCAAGACGAGGTCTACCCAACATTATTGCACCAAAAAAAAGAGGGGATAAAGGGGTACAAAGGAGAATAGAGGGAAAGTAGGACAGGAATACAAACTACCACTGCTCACAACAGACTCCCAACACAACAAAGACAAATGTTGACACCACAAATGACCAAAAAAACACTCAGGAAGGATAACACAGACAGTTATGAAACACAAAAAGACAATTTAAAGACCACACTGGAGACAAAATGCACAGAGAGACAAGTCTACACACAGCCACAGTCAGGAAATATCACAGACTGCAAAGTGAAAGTGAAAGTACACCCACTGTACCAATTCTGTAAACAGGATATCCTATTACATCACATTCCTGCCTCAAATGCGGTGCGTTTTTCTTGTTATGCGTCAAAATATTATGACGCTTACAGTGTGTGCGTCATTTTTTTTAACGCACATGATTAGAAATAACCCTGCATCCATATTGTTAAATATGTTTCATACTTAACCAATTTCCGGGGGTACAGTGTGGGAATTACCGCTCAGGGCCAATGAATGTTTCATGGCAATGTGCGTCATATTTCGACGCATATGCATCATTTTTTGACGCATGTGCATCTTTTTTTGATCGTATGCGTCAACATTTCTGTCATTAACTGGGTTTGGGTCATTTCTCATTTGTAATGGTACATGACAGTTGTGACAATACAGAGATAGGCTGATTGCACCCACATTGGGCATTACGGTGTATGGGCACATGTGACAGATTATACTACTGCGGACCTTGATCCTCTACTTGTTGTACCGGATTTGCACTCTTCCCTGACGCAATAAATGGGCAAACGATAAATAAACTGATTATGCTATACAATGTATTTGAGTATGCATTGTAGACCCACCTGACACAATGCCCCAGGAGGAATATGAGGGTTGGGAAAGCAAATGTAGGCACAAGGAACCTTTAGGGTAAAGCAAAGACAGGAGCCAGTCAGACTAACAGGATGCAGGGCCAATCAGGATCCAAACATTTCACATGGTAAATACACAGTGGTCAGACTGAGACTGGTCAAAGGTGGAACAAGACTGTGGAAACGGAAAACTGTGTTTGTCCTGTGTGTTGGAACGTAACACATTAACCCAAGGGCTGTGCTACACAGCTGATTTATACGGCAATGCATAACAGTGTTATAGATAAAATGGCTGCTTCTATGCTGTTCCAGGCAGCTGCAAGGGCAGTGCATTTTCAAATGGCTGGTCTCCGTGGAGGTGCTCACAGGTGTGTGCAGCATCAGTCTCTCACAAGTCCTGTAGGTGAGATTCAAGTTCAAAGGGCCAACAGTACATTTCACATGGGAAGCAATGTACAGGTGATTACAGGTCCTACAGACTACAAGCCAGTGCATTATTTAACCTGACACCCATGCAGACAGAAGTACAATGACTATGGCATACCATACTAAAGAGGGAAGCACACAGGATTAACATTGTGAGTCTGGGTGTGTGTAGAGGAGGTATTATCTGGGGACACATATTCCCATTCCAGGGACCTCTGAAGAAGGGTGGGCTGAGACAGGGAACGTGGGTGTGGCTGGACTTAGGACATGGGCTGCCATGTGCAGGGGATGTCATGTGAGCAATGCTAGTCATTCCTGGGGCACTTGTGCTATAAATTTGCTGCCTATATGTAAATCTTGTCACACTTAGTCCTTGCAAAGATAAGTGATGTAAACCTTACTGCTGTCAAGGGTCTGGTCATACAGTCCTGTTACCAATGCAATAGCACATCCACTGCCTCATGTATGAGGCATTTTTTTCACTTATTGACTGATGGTGTCTTAGTTGTGTACCATATGCTGCGATGAACCATGTTGCCAACATGTATGTGTGAAATAGGTGTGTTCCTCTGCTGCTGCCCTTCAAATGTGAAATGTACAGGATATATGCCATTTACAGTGTGAGTGAATGTGGCTGTACATTCATACGCATCAAACTAGTTTTGGAATTTTCTGTGTCCTAATCGGTATTTCAGCAATGCTCCATGAGGCTACACTCTGATTCTGATAGTTAGAGATAATGTTATGCTAAAATGATTATCCAGACCATGATATAGTGATTAGTATAGGTGTTTATTTACATATGGTAAGACAGTGGTGATGGATGAGTGGAGTTAAAAGAAATTTTGGACAATATGTTGTCTCCGACGCAATCCTGCAGCTGTGTTTGGATGGACCCCCTCATGTTGATGGACAGCATCCTCCTCTAAGTCCTCTTCAGGCATTTGTGGATCGGGTTTATATAGGGGAATGTTCCTTCTTACACATATGTTGTGCAGGATGGCACAGGTCAAAATGATTTTGCACACCATTTCAGGTGAATATTGGAGGCTGCCTCCGGTGATGTCTAGGCACCTGAATCTTGACTTCAGGATACCAAAGGTCCTCTTGACTATCGTGCGTGTCCTCCTATGTGTCTCATTTTCGGCAAGCTCTGCTGCAGTGCTTGGGTTTGCAAATGGGGTCATGATCCATGGCTGGATCCCATACCCCTGATCAGCTGAAAGAGAAAATGAGTGAGAACATGTTGATGTACCTTGCACCATAAATATCACTTTGCATGGCAGTTGTTCTCTTGTGTTGTCTGTGACTCATCAGTGTTTGTGTTACTGTGTGGAATCCTAGGCTTCTAGGATGTACCATCAGCACTGGGTTGTTTCCTTATCTGAACAGGTGTTTGGCTGATGACTGGATGTGAGCAGTATTTTTGTAGAGTTGCAGTACAGTGTGTACTCCCTTGCATTGTGATTTGTGAAATAGGTGTCCCTGTGTCTTAACTGGGGGTGACATCATACTTCCATACACAGAATCAATTCAACAGTGGTGGTAACACGGTTGCATCTATATACCCTGGACATCCCATCCAATTTCACATATGCAATGGAATTATTTAACCATCAGTGAGACCCTTAGATTTTGCAAGGTGACAATGTGCAACACATGTCCGTACGTTGTGAGCACTGACGTGTTAACAATTGACTATGCACTAATTTCACGTGTGACAAGTTCACTGCAGACCTATTTCTCTGCCCTTGCCAAGTCGACTCAGGTTGTAACGTGTACCTACACTACTGAACATGTTCTAGTTCAGATGGCTAACTTGGTTGTGAGGTTGTCATTTAGAGTTTCAGAAGGTCCGTATGCTAGTACATCTGTTGTGTGTGTGTTAATTTGTTGCAATGCGTATGTGTAGGAATGTGCACTTTCAATATTGTCCCATCAATATGTGTTCTTCGCACAGTCTACTTGCTTATTGGTAGTGGGCAATGTAAGAGCAGGAGTGATGTGAGATATTGGTACAGCCTCAATGATTGCATGTGACCTTCATTGGAGTTATCATCATGCTATGTGTGTCATGGTGTTTGACCTGCAGCAAAAAACATTACACACCCCTCACACAGTACGTATTGGTTTGAAGGGTGTTGGATTGAGTGTTATTGATGTGATATTGAAAGATTAATCTTCCAAATTGTACTGCCAGTTGGGGCCATGTCTTTGTCAGTGTGTTGTTTTAAATTGCCCCCTTGTGGCTCTGGAGTGACATCTGTTGTTATTTGGAACTGTCATTTGTCCCTAGGTGTGTCTCCCATTGGGTTAGGATATCAAACATGCCTAGCGGTGTCACAACCTCAATGTGTTCCCGTCCACGTGTCGATGTCGTGGTGTATGTGTTGTGTGTCCTAGAGGGTTGCTATGCAGTGTGTATATAACTGGGTTTCTGTACTTACCAACAAGTAGTCCATTTCCATATCGTCCATCCTGGAAGTGTTGATTGATGGTGCAGTGACGGAAGATGAATGAATCATGTACACTCCCAGGATACTTTGCCACGATGTTGGTGATCAAACCCCGGTGATCGACAATGGCCTGCACATTGATGGAGTGTGTGTGCTTCCTGTTGCAATGCGGACATGTGTACAGTCAATGGCACCAAGAACATGTGGGAAGCCATTAATTTGGTAAAACCCCTGTTTTGTCTCCTGCTGCTTCGCCTGGGTGTTGGGGAAGCTGATGTGGCGGGTGTGAGGGAGATGATGGCATCCAGTACCTTGGGTAGGAAGGTAGAGAATGATGGCTGTGAGATCCCAGCAACCAGGGCGCCAGTGGTTTGAAAGGAGTCACTTGCCAAAATGTGGAGTACAGCTAGCAGCTTGGTTTCTGGTGGAATGGTGCGGGTTGTCTGCAAGCTGGGTGCCAACTGTGGCTCAATGTTGCATAGCAGCTGCTGAATGGCTTGCCAGTTAAGCCTGTACCTCTGAATGATGTCTTGTTGGCGGAGTCCCAGAAGGGTTGTCCTGGTGCGGAATATCCTCTCCTGCCTTCTGCGTAGCCTTTGGGGTCCCTGCTGGTGTTGTGGAAGCTGCTGTTGTTGGTCCTGTGCTCTGCGTCTGTGTGCATGCTGGATATAAAGCACCTTCATGTCTTCCTTTTGGAGCTCTGCTGTTGCTTCTGTCTGTTTTCATTAAGTACAGGTGTGTTTGCCCCATTTTAACGCCTGCCCTGACCCAGGCGTTATTTTTTTACGCAAATCGGGCTGTGCGTCATTTTCCGACTCCGCCTCCTGGCCGTGCGTCATTTTTGCGCTGTAGGATAAATAAGGCGCACAGGAGTTTAAGTCATTTTTTGGACAGGAACGCCTACCTTGCATGTCATTAACGCAAGGCGGTTTCCTGCATCCAGAAAATGACGCACACGGCTGAATTTTGGCGTTTGTGGGCTCGGGTGTTGTGAGAAAGTAGCCTCTTTCTAGCCTTGTTACCCCCACTTTTGGCCTGTTTGTGAGTATATGTCAGGGTGCTTTCACTGTCTCACTGGGATCCTGCTAGCCAGGGCCCAGTGCTCATAGTGAAGACCCTATGTTGTTAGTATGTTTGTTATGTGTCACTGGGACCCTGCTAGCCAGAACCCCAGTGCTCATAAGTTTGTGGCCTATATATGTTCCCTGTGTGATGCCTAACTGTCTCACTGAGGCTCTACTAACCAGAACCTCAGTGGTTATGCTCTCTCTGCTTTCCAAATTTGTCACTAACAGGCTAGTGACTAAATTTACCAATTCACATTGGCATACTGATACACCCATATAATTCCCTAGTATATGGTACTGAGGTACCCAGGGTATTGGGGTTCCAGGAGATCCCTATGGGCTGCAGCAATTCTTTTGTCACCCATAGGGAGCTCTGACAATTCTTACACAGGCCTGCCAGTGCAGCCTGAGTGAAATAACATCCACGTTATTTCACAGCCATTTACCACTGCACTTAAGTAACTTATAAGTCACCTACATGTCTAACCTTCACCTGGTGAAGGTTGGGTGCAAAGTTACTTAGTGTGTGGGCACCCTGGCACTAGCCAAGGTGCCCCCACATCGTTCAGGGCAAATTCCCCGGACTTTGTGAGTGCGGGGACACCATTACACGCGTGCACTGTACATAGGTCACTACCTATGTACAGCGTCACAATGGTAACTCCGAACACGGCCATGTAACATTTCCAAGATCATGGAATTGTCCCTCCAATGCCATTCTGGCATTGGGGGGACAATTCCATGATCCCCCGGGTCTCTAGCACAGAACCCGGGTACTGCCAAACTACCTTTCCAGGGTCTACACTGCAGCTGCTGCCAACCCCTCAGACATGTTTCTGCCCTCCTGGGGTCCAGGCAGCCCTGGCCCAGGAAGGCAGAACAAAGGACGTCCTCTGAGAGAGGGTGTAACACCCTCTCCCTTTGGAAATAGGTGTGAAGGCTGGGGAGGAGTAGCCTCCCCCAGCCTCTGGAAATGCTTTGATGGGCACAGATGGTGCCCATCTCTGCATAAGCCAGTCTACACCGGTTCAGAGATCCCCTAGCCCTGCTCTGGTGCGAAACTGGAAAAGGGAAAGGGGAGTGACCACTCCCCTGACCTGCACCTCCCAGGGGAGGTGCCCAGAGCTCCTCTAGTGTGTCCCAGACCTCTGCCATCTTGGAAACAGAGGTGTTTGTGGCACACTGGACTGCTCTGAGTGGTCAGTGCCAGCTGGTGACGTCAGAGGCTCCTTCTGATAGGATCTTACCTCTCTTGGTAGCCAATCCTCCTTCCTAGGTAGCCAACCCTCCTTTTCTGGCTATTTAGGGTCTCTGCTTTGGGGATCTCACCAGATAACGAATGCAAGAGCTCACCAGAGTTCCTCTGCATCTCCCTCTTCACCTTCTGCCAAAGGATCGACCGCTGACTGCTCAGGACGCCTGCAAAACCGCAACAAAGTAGCAAGACGACTACTAGCAACCTTGTATCGCTTCATCCTGCTGGCTTTCTCGACTGTTTCCAGGTGGTGCATGCTCTGGGGGTAGCCTGCCTCCTCTCTGCACCAGGAGCTCTGAAGAAATCTCCCGTGAGTTGACGGTATCTTCCCCCTGCAACCGCAGGCAACAAAAGGCTGCATCACCGGTCCTCTGGGTCCCCTCTCAGCACGACCAGCGTGGTCCCTGGAACTCAACAACTCTGCCCAAGTGACTCCCACAGTCCAGTCACTCTTCAATCCAAGTTTGGTGGAGGTAAGTCCTTGCCTCCCCACGCTAGACTGCATTGCTGGGTACTGCGTGATTTGCAGCTGCTCCGGCTCCTGTGCACTCTTCCAGGATTTCCTTTGTGCACAGCCAAGCCTGGGTCCCCAACACTCTAACCTGCAGTGCACAACCTTCTGAGTTGTCCTCCGGCGTCGTGGGACTCCCTTTTGTGACTTCGGGTGGACTCCGGATCACTTTTCTTCTAAGTGCCTGTTCAGGTACTTCTGCGGGTGCTGCCTGCTTCTGTGAGGGCTCCCTACCTTGCTGGGCGCCCCCTCTTTCTCTTCATCCAAGTGGCGACATCCTGGTCACTCCTCGGCCACAGCAGCATCCAAAAACCCTAACTGCAACCCTTGCAGCTAGCAAGGCTTGTTTGTGGTCTTTCTGCGTGGGAATACCTCTGCAAGCTTCTTCACGACGTGGGACATCCATCCTCCAAAGGGAAAGTTCCTAGTCCTCTTCGTTCTTGCAGAACACCAAGCTTCTTCCAACAGGTGGTAGCTTCCTTGCACCCTCAGCTGGCATTTCCTGGGCTCCTGTCCACTCTCAACACTGTTGCGACTCTTGGACTTGGTCTGCTTTTCTTACAGGTACTCAGGTCCGGAAATCCACTGTTGTTGCATTGCTGGTGTTTGTTCTTCCTGCAGAACGCCCCTATCACGACTTCTGTGCTCTCTGGGGGTTGTAGGTGCACTTTGCACATACCTTCCAGGGTCTTGGGGTAGGCTATTTTTCTAACCCTCACTGTTTTCTTACAGTCCCAGCAACCCTCTACAAGCTCACATAGGTTTGGGGTCCATTCGTGGCTCGCATTCCACTTTTGGAGTATATGGTTTGTGTTGCCCCTATACCTATGTGCTCCTATTGCAATCTACTGTAACTTTACATTGCTTGCATTACTTCCTTTTGCTATTATTTGCATAATTTTGGTTTGTGTACATATATCTTGTGTATATAACTTAGCCTCATACTGAGGGTATTCACTAAGATACTTTTGGCATATTGTCATAAAAATAAAGGCCCATATTTATACTTTTGACGCACAACTGCGCCAACGCAGTTGTGCGTCAAAAAGTTTACCTCCGGCTAACGCCATTCCAACGCGCCATGCGGGCGCCTTATTTATGGAATGACGTTAGCCGGTGCTGCGGACTGGGGTGCGTCAAAAAAAATTACTCACACCAGGCAGCGCCGGCGTATGGGAAAATGGGGGTTGTGCGTCAAAAAATGGGGCAGGTGAGGTCTGAGGCAAAATTCAGGCCTCAAACGGGATTTGCGCCATTTTTTTTTACGCCCAACCTCCATTGACATGACTCCTGTCTTATCAAAGACAAGAGTCATGCCCCCTTGCCCAATGGCCATGCCCAGGGGACTTATGTCCCCTTGGCATGGTCATTGGGCATAGTGGCATGTAGGTGGGCCCAAATCAGGCCCCTCTATGCCACAAAAAAAATCTGAAAAATATACTTACCCGAACTTACCTTTACTTCCCTGGGATGGGTCCCTCCATCCTTGGGTGTCCTCCTGGGGTGGGCAAGGGTGGCAGGGGGTGTCCCTGGGGGCAGGGGAGGGCACCTCTGGGCTCCTTCCGAGCCCACAGGTCCCTTAACGCCTGCCCTGACCCAGGCGTTAAAAAACGGCGCCCATCAGGCTGTGCGTCGTTTTTTAAGGCCCACCCCCTCCTGTGCGTCAAAATGACGTCAGAGTATAAATATGGGGCACAGGCCTTAAAGTCATTTTTTGGAAGGGAACGCCTACCTTGCATATCATTAACGCAAGGCTGGTTCCCCCTTCCAAAAAATGACGCACATGGTGGAATTTTGACGCCCGCGGGGTCGGACGTCAAAGTATAAATATGGGGCAGGGTTTGCGCCGATTGTGCGTCAAATTTTTTGACGCACATTCGGCGCAAACAGAGTATAAATATGCCCCAAAGTACCTTTATTTTCAGTATATCTGTGTATTGTGTTTTCTTATGATACTGTGCATATGACACCAGTGGTATAGTAGGAGCTTTACATGTCTCCTAGTTCAGCCTAAGCTGCTTTGCCATAGCTACCTTCTATCAGCCTAAGCTGCTAGAAACACCTCTTCTACACTAATAAGGGATAACTGGACCTGGCACAAGGTGTAAGTACCTCTGGTACCCACTACAAGCCAGGCCAGCCTCCTACAGGCGTCAAAGTTTAAATATGGTTTGCGCTGAATGTGCGTCCAAAGTTTTTATGCACATTCGGCGCAAAAAGAGTATAAATATGCCCCTTACTTTTGAGTTTAACATGTCCTGGTAGTGAAAAGCTCTTCATTTTGTTTTTCACCTCTGCAAGGCCTATCTCTCCAATAGGTTAACATTGGGATTATCTTGAAGCATCCTTTAAATGTAACTCCCCGTTTGGGACACAGGCAAGGGCAGACAGGCAGTCTCTCCCCGGCAGGGCTTCAGTGGCTTGCGGACTGTGGCCTGGTGGATATATGGAGGGACGCAAACCCAATCCTCCGAGATTACACTTTTTATTAGGCAGCAACAAAAACATACACAGGCATAGACTACTTCATGGCCTCCTCTACTTTCCGAGCTCACATTCGAACGGCTGTCATTGAGCCTCGTACTCTTTCAGATCATGCGCCCATCCCCTTAACAGCCCAAGTCGCTATGAACCACTCTTGTGCCCCCAGCTGGAGATTTCGGGATGCAATATTACAGACACAAGGCACGGCGGAGGCCTTGAGACGCATGATCAAAGACTATCTTAGCCAAAATGATGACGAACATACCTCCATAGCGACACTTTGGGAAGCCCATAAGGCAGTGTGCGAGGAGAGGTGATCTCTTTATCTGCCACAGAGAACAAAGCCCAGAGAGAAAAGAGAACGCTTCTCAAACGGAGCGTGACTGAAGCAGAATGCATTCACAAATGCACGGGAACTCCAAGGGTCTGGAGAGAGTTGGAGAAAACTCGTCTCCAACTAAGACGACTGGATTGGGATCACGCTGAATATGCTATTATGCGGCTTAACCAAAAATACTACATGGGGGGCAACCGTTGTGGGAAGCCCCTAGTTCATAAATTAAGAGCACAAGTCCAGTCCAACACCATTAAGATGGTGCGCTCCCCTTCTCTGGGAGAAGCGTGCACAGATGCACAAATTGCGATGGCATTCTGCGAATTCTACTGAGCGTTATGTGCGGCAGACACCTCCATCAGTTCAGATCCCTCCATGTACCTAGACACCTGTACACTTACTCCACTCCCACTAAAAGATGCAAGTTACTTGCCAAACCAATCCAAACAGAGGCAGTGGTATCAGCCATCTCCTGCCTAAAGACAGGGAAATCACTGGGCCCAGATGGCTACACCCCACTTTTTTATAAAACTTTTTGCTCCGAAATCGCCCAGATACTCACAATGCTATTCAATTTTTTCTCAGAGGCCAATTCCCTCACCACCAGTATGCTGGACGCGACCATCACTGTAATCCCCAAGCCAAGCAAGAGCCCGGAGGAGTGTGGCTGCTATCGGCCCATCTCACTCCTAAACATAGACGCCAAGCTGTTTACTGGCAACCTAGCACATCGCCTCAACGCCTACATGCTCAGGCTTGTTGATCCTGACCAAGCAGGTTTTATACCACATCGGCAATGTGGAGATAACACAAAACAACTCTTACACCTCACAGACAAAACACATAGATTTCAAAAGGAGGCTCTACTACCCACTATAGATGCAGAAAAAGCATTTGACAGAGTGCATTAGCCCTACCTCTTCAAAGTATTGGAACGCTTTGCTTTCAGACTGACACTCCTAAAGAGGATAAAATGCGTATATAAAAAGCCCAAAGAAGCTGTCTGGGTTAATGGTACATTGCCTCCTCCTTTCCCAATCCGGCAAGGAACGAGACAGGGCTGTCCACTGTCCCCACTCCTCTTTGCCCTTTATATGGAGCCTCTGGCACAGAGCCTGCGGGCAAATCCCCTCCTAACTGGCATTAAATTAGGGGGTGAATGCCACCTCATTAGCCTCTACGTAGAGAATGTGTTCCTAGCACTGACGGAACACATGGTTTCACTACTGGCTCTCATGGACGCTCTTCAGGAGTTCGGATCTACCTCGGGCTTCAAAATGAATATACAAAAATCACAAATTTTGAACCTCTCAGTGCCCCCCACACATGAAGCAGGGCTTCTTTCAAAGCTCCCCTATGTTTGGTCCTCCTCTTACGTACCATACCTTGGCACTGAACTGGCAAACAGGAATACAAAAAAAGTTAACAGGAATTATGCCACCCTCTCCAAAGCAAGGACTTGGAAACCTGGAGCAAACATTTAGGTAGAGTAGCAGCAATAAAGATGACGACCCTGCCATGCATTCTCTATCTATTCCAAACGGTCCCTCCGCCCGCCTAAAGCCTTGGCTACATTGCAATTGGCAAAACTCAAATTTATCTGGGACCGGAAACCTGCGCATATACTGCGCCAAACCCTGCATCTCCCCAAGATAAAAGGGGGACTGGCAGTACCTTGCCTTCTGAAATATTATCAATCTGCCCAACTGCGGTTTGTACTAGAATGGAGTTGCCCATATACTGAAATACACTGGTGTTTCATGGATCAAGCAGTTGCAGGGTCACATATCTGGAAGGAGCCCTGGCTGCAACGCAGACACAGGGCTACAGGATTGTACTTCTCACCGGTCACTAGCACAACACTCCGGGTCTGGGACTCAGTGGTGGGTAGGAATAGTCTGATGTCCTGCCCCTCCCCCGTGATACCGATCTGCGCCAACCCAGATTTCGCCCCTGGCCTGACTACAGAGCGCTTCCAAAGATGGCACGCAGGGAGTTGCGTTAGAGTGGGGAGCTCATTTGACCCAGACGGCATTATCCCCTTTGACCGCCTAAAAGAAGATTGTGGGCTCATCGAAGCAGATAGAATGTCGTATTATCAGGTCAGACATTGGGTGCTCCAACCGACCGTTAAGTCTCTAGTAGCAAGACCGCTCCCAGCATTTGAGAAATAGTTAACACTTAGAAGGGACTAGAAACGTCTGATTTCCGAGCTTTACATATACCTTATGACTGCCACACAAATACCCAAAACCAAGGAACAAAAAAGATGAGAGGCCGAATTGGGGAGGGACCTAACAGAGGAGGAATGGGGTGATATACAGTACAGGACCCACCACACAGCCCATAGCATGTCAGGCACTGAAACAGCATATAAAATAGAAACATATTGGTACTATACATCCGCGAGAATCCATACATGGA
Organism: Pleurodeles waltl; assembly: GCF_031143425.1. NCBI lineage: Eukaryota > Metazoa > Chordata > Amphibia > Caudata > Salamandridae > Pleurodeles > Pleurodeles waltl. Next base: position 46,804,923 of record NC_090447.1, on the reverse strand, counting down.
ACCCCACAAAACCTGAGCTTTGCTGGAGAGGTTGCGGTAACACTGGCACTCTGATACCCCTGCTATGGCACTGTCCCAAGTTGAAAACATACTGGAGTAGCATCCTAGATGAAATTGAGAGAGCATTCCACACAGAGATCCCTAGACTGCCAACACATACCATTCTTGGCCTACCCAACCCCCTCACCTTCCCTCTACGATCACTGAGAGGCCATCAAATAGTTCTTGCCCTTAATGCTGCTCACCAGACAATATAAGCACAACGGGGCACAGACAAAACTCAAACCTACACCTTATGGCTACATAAACTTTGGTTTATTTTGGGGATGGAGAAACTTTCTACTGCAGCGGAACAACGATCAGCAGAAGTTTCCACATGATGGGCATCCTTCATACAAATCTCATCCACAGAATTCAATGAAACCACATACCCTACATATTTGAAAATCCTACACCTGCTGAGGGACTCTTGAACTCATCTCTTACACTTAGAGCTACTCGCTCAACTGCCGAGCTGGGAGGACAATAGAGCAAATTAGCTAACATATCTATGGGAGAAGGACATAGGAGTTACTTTGGCATAGACATGGTGGGTAATGGACCAATTTTTCTTTACCAAATTTTTCTGTTTACTCTTCTTGTATATGCAATGCTCATGTTCATTGTTCTCACTGCCGACCTTCTAAGGCCGGATCAGTATATGCTGCACTTGTTATGAGCGTTATTATCGCTGCCGGCCTGTATGGTTGTGGGCATAAAGCTGTGTTCTTCTTCTCCCTTTAAACTAAAATATCAATAAGCAGAACTGGTCCATAAATGTAACTCCCACTTGGGTAAATATAGAAATTTGGAGTTTGGTGTCTCTGGACTCACAATTTAAAATCACAACTTATGGTGAAGTCAGATTTTAACGTGTAAGTCTGAAAATGGCCCCGTTTGAATGTTGGCATTTTCATACTTTAATCATTCTGTGCCTCTGCCTGTCTCTGAATACACATCTGGGGTTGGTGACAGTTTAGCTTTGTGCATTCCCTCTAGACAGTCACACAAAATAGGAACTTTGGTGTGACTTAACAGGCTCTAAAGGGCCATTAACTGGCTTGATGGGGGGTGAGCTTAGCTCTGCTCACTTATACTTGAATAGGGCAGTGCCTCTTCCCACACAAAGAGCTGTATAATCCATTGTAGAGTGTCTGGAGCCAGGGAATGAAGGGAAGGGATATTGTGATCTTCAAAGGTCTCTTTGAAGTCTCACCAACTTCAAATGCACATTTGAGTATAAGTACTGGGCCCCAAACCCCACCAGATCAGAACTCTACTGGAACCAAGGGCACTCTGTCAGGAAGAAGGACTGCTGTGCTGACAGGAGGGACTACACTATGCAACTGCATTGCTGTGCTGGAGTACTGTTTGCTGTGCTGTAGGAGGGACTGCCACTTTGCTACTTGCTTTGCTGTGTTGACCTGCCTCCTTCTGCTTATTGCCTGGAGTGTGAAGGACTGGTCCTGTTTTCTACATCTTTGAACCCAAGGTTCTTCAAAGGATTGATGGCCTGCCCCCTGTTCTCCACAATTTCGGGCACAACAAAGACTGCCTGCAACGCTCCTGGTGCTACTTGACTCTGCCATCTGTGGGCCCTACCCTTGCCGGAGGTGTCCCCTCCAGTCCTGGTCCTCAGAAGTGGGTTCTGCATCTGGTTTCTGCAAAAAAAGACACATCGTACCCTCAACTTCGATGCTTTGCTCCATCAAAGGTAATGTTTCAGTGGGCCCTGTATGGGTTCTGTAACAGGCCTACCTTCAACGCTGTCGGCCTGAACTTTGAATTTGCACCGGTCCCTAGCAACCTCAAATAACCTTTTGACTGCTTGTGCTTTCTAAAGCACTGTTTTCACATTTAATCTTTAAAAATTAATATCTAAACTTCTACTCGTTGGATTTGAGTCATTTTGGTTTTATTTTATTCAGATAAATGTTGAGTTTTTTTGTGGTGTTTTTCAAATGTACAGTCCCTGTAAATTACTATTACTGTAATGTAAGTGTTGTACAAATACTTTACACATTGCCTCTTAAACTAAGCCTGACTGCTCTGTGCCAAGCTCTAAGTTAATTTAGGGTGTATCTGACTATCTCTAACTAGGATTGTGGTCCCTACTTAGAGTGCATACCTCTGTCAACTAGAGACCCAATTTCTAATACATTACTTTTAACTATTGATATTTATACCTATAAAACAATTGAAGTTCTTAGAAGACTTCTCGCAACTCTGCTTCAATCTCAAAAATGTTCTCAAAATGAAGTCCAACAATCTCCAATGTTTTCATAAACATCCTGAATGCAGCAACAAAGTATCTTTAATGCCTACACAGGCCACCTTCAGCTGTGTGCAGTGGGAGGCAGTAACATGGACTGACCTGAGCCAGACCAGACACCCAACTCTGAATGGGTTGCTAAACTCTGCTGTGCACAAATTCGCACTGTCTGCAGATGGGGTTGGCTGTAGGGCCCAACCTTAAGTGAGAACTAGCATTGAATGTCCATGAGCAATAAATCCCTGCTGCACACGGCCTATGGCCAGGCCATCCATCCAACCCTTGCATGCTGCCACCTCACTTGGTCAAGGGGCCTGGTGATAGCTAGATTCTATACCAAATCCTCTACATATATTCAACTGCTGCATACAGCAGTAGGCCTCCTTTTCTCTATTTTTTTACTTTACACTTCACATTTCTTTAACAAGGCTCTTCACCCACCATGTCATAGGTGACCGAACTGCTGTGGGTGCCCAAACCCCACCATACACAAGCTTCAGCCATGTGCAGGAGGGGTTGGCAGTAATACCTGGCCTTTAGCAAGCCCCTGTGCCCAACCCTCCATGGATGGCACAACCACGTAGCACACAGCCAAAAGTCATGTGCAACAGTTTTTGGCGAAGCTCTGCTGTGAGGTATCATATTCTTTATGAGAAAACAAGGCTGTAATATTTGAGACTATAGGCAGTGCATGATGTGGTTGTAGATTACAGTTAGCTGACTAAATTATGAGTCAGTAGTCATTTCAACACATACCTATAATGTCGCTTTAAACTTTGTGTTTTCCAGTTAATCTTTTTAGCAAAAGTTAAGGTCTTAGGATCTAGCCTAAGCATCATTTTAAACTAAATATATGTATGGAACGTGGGTTTCAAGGAGCTGCTTGACTTTCAGTTCTGGATTAGCTTGGGTATGTTTCGAGTCACTGAAGTTCATTGGTTAACAAGACTGCAAGGTTGAGATCAGTGTCATTGGCATTTTGGTTTTTTTTCATGTCCTTCTCAGTGACTGAGAATTCAAAGGGCTCCAAGAAGGGAATGGAGATAACAAGAGGATTGCTTTTTAGCTTTCAGGAGACACAGACTTTCTTGCATCTTGCTGTTCAGAACAAGAAGCATTGCTAGAAACTGATGAGGTAGTAAAAAAACTGTTGTTGGACTGTGTCAGAGAATTTTTAAGGCACTGATTAAATGCTTGGTGGTCAACAGTACTAACGAATGTAGAGAGGTCAGCCAAGATTAGGATTTAATGGTTGTTTTTATCATTGGTAAGGATGGTGTCACTGACAGTAGATTAGCTGATAGTAGAGTGGCTGACAGAAGAGTAGCTGACTCAGTAGTGCAGCCAGTCCTAAAGCCAAATTGGAAATTCTGTAGAACGCTGTGTTCTTGTTGATATTCCAGTTCTGTGGTTCGTTATGTCCTATAGGCCCATGGTTAGTTTCTTCTGAAATGAGTCCTAAATCTAGGATGTCCTGGAAACATCTTACTCTGAGTGATGAATTGATGATGTTGAAAAGGTGTTAAAGGGCATCTCAGAAAAAAAGATTTTACAAAGCTTGTAGGAAGGATATTGTGCTCATAAAAAAGCAACCCTTCAGTGAATGCAATTTGTTGGTGGTTTCGGAATGCAAGAGGAGTGTGAAGGCTGTTTAATCAAGGATAAAGCATTTGCAAATAAGAAGTGTGGGTATTATCATGTTGTCAATGTAGGGTCTGATTTTGACGATCTTCACAGTGAAAAGTGATCAATTGTGTTGCACTTGCCAACGGACTGACTCATGGGATGAGGTAAGAGAGGAATGCCACCATGCTTTACAACCTTGAAGAGTGCTTTTTACCTGTCATTTACTTTGTTGATGGCAGCTCTATAGAATGTGGCTTTGGTTTGTGGGTCATTTTAATAAGATGAGATTGAGTGTGTTGTCTTTGGAATGGGTGGATTTGATGATTTGCTGCTTGATGCCCATAATATTAAGGAATGTATTTAAGAGTTTCCCATTGTCAAACTGCTGGGCGCTTCGGACAAGTTGAAGTCTCCACAGAATGAAGACTAGAGACTAACAGAGGTGGAGGCATTAAGGACTGATATTTCTTCTAAAAAGTACCTCATGGGTCTGGTGGTCTGTACACTGCATTCAAAAAGCCTGTCTTAGACTCTGAAAGAGGGAAGTGGTAGGTGAGTATCTCAAATTACTTGTCATTGAGGGTGCAGGCCATCAGGACGGGTGGCTCGTCCACCTCCTATCTTGTGTGTGCTGTCCATGTTTTGGATGACAGTGTCTAGGATTTGGGTAGAAGTGAGAATGAGCTAGGTGTATCTAGGTTGTGTTTCATGATGACATCAGCTATGTAAGGAGTGTGGGTGACTGCAAAGTGAGAAAAGTGTGAGAATATTATTATTAGCTCATTTCCTTGGGTTTCTTCATGGCAGGTTTTGTGCAGAGCCATCAAGTGGGGACCAAAGAAAAATGGGGGTCACAAAAGTTAAATTTCCCCATTCAATTCTCACAGGATTCTTTTCTCCTTGCAACAGAAAAAAACAGCTGAATGTAATCATACCAAATTCTGTATGTAGGCAGAACTTTATACAAAGAAGTGCATTTTCTTGATTTGTACAAGTGTGTTCAATAGGTTTGCAGAAATTAGCTGTATAAAGGTACTCCACTGAGCATGAAGAGGTTACAATTTAGAGCTACCTGGACCATTAATTCTCAAAGCCTCAGCTGATTTGTCATCGAGAAGATAGTCAACAGCCAACTATCTCGCTACCTAGAGGACAACAGCCTACTCAACATCTCCCAGTCCGGCTTCCGCAAGAACCACAGCACCGATACCGCTCTCATCGTTGCGACCGACGACATCAGGAGCAGGCTCGACAAAGGTGAAACCATGGCCCTCATCCTCCTTGACCTTTCTGCAGCCTTCGACACCATCTGTCACCACACACTTCGCAAACGCCTCTGCCACGCTGGAATCCGCCACAAGGCCCTGGACTGAGTCACATCCTTCCTCTCTGGCAGAACTCAGAGAGTCCGCCTCCCTCCGTTCCTGTCAAAAGCCACCAAGGCCATCTGCGGAGTTCCCCAGGGATCCTCTCTCAGCCCCGCCCTTTTCAATGTCTACATGGCGCCACTCGCCAACATTGTCCGATCCCACGGCCTTAACATCGTCTCCTACGCAGACGACACACAACTGATCCTCTCACTCACGAAGGACCTCCTCACCGCCAAGACCAACCTCCACACCAGACTCCACGCCATTGCCAACTGGATGGAGGCAAGCAGCCTCAAACTGAACTCAGATAAGACTGAGATCATCATCTTCGGCTCCAACAAATCAGCATGGGACGACTCCTGGTGGCCTGCCACTCTAGGAGCCGCTCCAACTCGCACCACCCACGCACTCAACTTCAGCTTCATACTGGACTCATCGCTCACTATGACCCAGCAAGTCAATGCCATCTCATCCTCATGTTTTAACACCCTCTGCATGCTTCGCAAGACCTTCAGATGGATCCCCATTGAAACCAGAAGAACGGTCACCCACGCCCACATTAGCAGCAGACTGGACTACGGCAACGCACCCTACGCGGGAACAATGGCCAAGCTCCAGAGAAAACTCCAGCGCATTCAGAACGCCTCAGCACGACTCATCCTTAACCTCCCTCACCACAAACACATCTCAGCCCACCTCAGAAACCTTCACTGGCTCCCGTCAACAAAAGAATCATCTTCAAACTCCTGATCCACGCTCACAAGGCTCTCCACGATGCCGGACCTACCTACCTCAACGAGCGTCTCAACTTCCACGTCCCGACATGCCAACTCCGCTCAGCCAACCTCGCCACCGTCCCCCGCGTCCTCCGTACCATAGCCGGCAGCAGATCCTTCTCCCCGCCAAGACCTGGAACTCCCTCCCCGTCAACTTACGGATGACCACAGCCGGCGGCAGATCCTTCGCTCACCTCGCCGCCAAGACCTGGAACTCCCTCCCCGTCAACTTACGGATGACCAAGGAACTTCTGACCTTCGGGAAGCGTCTCAAGACCTGGCTTTTTGAGCAGTAGCACCCCGCTCCCCCCCAGCGCCTTGAGACCCTACCGGGTGAGTAGCGCACTTAACAAATAACTGATTGATTGATTGATTGGTGAATCCATGAGGATTTGAGTCTCAAACTGAAAAAACAGAGGCACACCTTTGGACAAGGTAGCTTTTCCTTCTATCCTGAATTCTCCAACTGTGGATTCGCAAATCTACTGTGTTCTTATTGGCTGCCCATCACAGAAACATTTATGCTGCAGCCGTGTTGGAACAAAATCCAAAGGGAAAACACATAAGCAGGTAGATTGAGTACAATCTGAATACCAGGCCTAAATAGGGGAGGGTGGGGGGCATTAGCCCCCACCTGTAATAAAATAATACCCAAAAATATTTTTTATTGCAGAATTTGAGATTTTTGGAAACCAAAATCCTACACCTTTCCTGAGTCACCATGGGTCCTGCTGAGCCAGGGAGTGTCCAGGAATCACAAACTCAGTGCCACAAATCCAACCCAAAAAATGGAAACAGTAGTCTGTGCTTTTCCGCTGCATTTGGCTAACAGCCCCACGCAGAGATTGGCCACATGTGGTGGGTTGAGATCAGGGCCTAGCCGTGGTCCAGTAACTGAGGTGTACCCCCGCCATCCAGGACCAAAGTTTTGTGTGGCTGTTCTTGGCTGACTGCTTCAAGTTTAGCGCAGGGCCTGGCCAGAAGCCACAGCCTGCAAAAAAAAAACTGCTGTGCACAGCAAAGGCCATGCACTCCAGGAATATATCAGCTTTGGCAAGCTAGGAAGACTTATTCAGAGTCCTTTGGGGCAACTTAAGTAACCTGGTTTATGGGCTGCCAGACATACTTGCAGTTTGCTATCTTATCTTAGCTCATACACCATCCCTAGATTGTCTAGCACTTAGCAAGTCCGTTCGGCCTTTCCTAGCCTGTAGCCTGGGTGTTACAATCGCACTCTAATACATTTTCAGCTTTCTGAACAGCAGCTTCACTTTTTCCTCTGGTTAGCAATCACTCTTCATCATTCCCCAGTAGTAAAGGTCAGAGTGACAGCGACCAATAGGAAGCCGCTTGACAGGTGAACGCGTCAAGAATTTATTACATTTGCTCAGTATGTTGAGTCTTGCGGTATGAAGACTTACAGGTGGCATGGAGGTTTTATTTATAAGCAGATTCCGGTGCCCTGCAGGGAAAATGTGGAATATGAGGTATAGACTGGAAGGTTCTGCTGAACTTTCACAAGACAGGAATGTTGATTGGGAGAGAGGGGTTTTAGAAACATTCCAGTGTATATTCTTACCTTTACCAGTGAATAAATGGACACCTTATGATTGAAGGTCTGCAGCATCAATGTGCGGTGTACACTACACTCCCGTGAGGACAGCATTTGGAAAGGAGCCATGTGCCATGTGCCCTGTTGCTATATAGCGTACCTTACTCAACATTGGGAAGGCATTCCATGGGTGGAATGCAGGCATTTCAATGGATCCATCCATGGATGTTGGTGTAATTCCAGATTTACTAAGAGAATAAACTTTTGATTGCATCAAAATGCTATGCCATCCCAACAGAGGATTAACAGGTAGAAATATGTTTATTTTTCTGATTATTTCCTTTTTCTACACGTGCTGCAGTCTGCTCCGGTAAACATCCTTTATGCCGAATTTTTTATAACGAAGTCCTGGTTAACGAAAGCGGAACAACGCTTTCTTTAACCACGACTTCGTTATTTTGTGCCTTAACCACGCATGTCCTGAACAACGAACATGCATGGTTAAGATACAAACAAGGGAGTCGGCTGAGGAGGACGACGCAGATGACAAGGTGACGACTCAGGTAAGTGGGGGTTTTAGGTTTTGGGGAGGGGGTGGGGGGTCAGGGGGTTTTAGGTTTTGGGGTGGGGTTGGGGGGTGGGGGTTTTTTGATTTTGGGGAGGGGGTGGGGGGTCGGGGGTTTTGGGTTTTGGGGTGGGGTTGGGGGGGTGGGGCGTTTTTGGTTTGGGGGAGGGGGTGGGGGGTCGGGGTTTTAGGTTTTAGGGTGGGGTTGGGGGGGTGGGGCGTTTTTGGTTTTGGGGAGTGGGTGGGGGGTCAGGGGGTTTTAGGTTTTAGGGTGGGGGTGGGGCGTTTTTGGTTTTGGGGAGTGGGTGGGGGGGTCAGGGGGTTTTAGGTTTTAGGGTGGGGTTGGGGGGTGGGGCGTTTTTGGTTTTGGGGAGTGGGTGGGGGGTCAGGGGGTTTTAGGTTTTGGGGTGGGGTTGGGGGGGTGGGGTGAGGGATGTAGGGTGAATGGTGCCTATTGCTAATGATTTTATCAGGAATGCCTTTACAACGAAATATCGTTGTTAAGGCATTTATGGTAAAATCATTAGTAGTAAAGACAAGGTCGGTGTTCCGACCTCGTTGTTAAGGTTAGTAGTAGTTTAAGATTCGGTGTTCCGTCATATAACCAAAAAAATCATGCCTGTAACTCAGGCACCCTTGCACCATTGCACAAGAGTGCCTGTGATGGTGCTAGGCAACACATAGTGCACCAGTGCAGAGAGAGTAGGAATGTGCCTTATCTTAGTAAATATAGGGGCATATTTAAGAGCCCCTAGCACCATTCTAATGCCACACTAACATATTTTTTATGCTAATGTGGCATTAGAAGGACAAAAACGTTGTCACATATTTACAAAGTGGTGCAACACATGCATTGCACCACTTTGTAACCCTTTGGGGTACATTATGCCTGCGCCTGTGCCATAATGTATGCAAAAGGGACAATCCCCCATTGGGGGGGGGCGAAAAAATGGCCCAAGGAAATCTATCAGATTTCCTTGAGTCATTTTATTCGGCACTTTTAACGCCTGCTTATATCAGGCGTTAAAAGGGTGCACGCCATTGAATACAATGGGCCCCTATGCACTCTGCAGGAGTAGCGCCAAAAATTTGCCACTACTCCCGCAGAGTACATCAATAGCGTAAAAAAAATTATGCTGTTGGCCCCTACCCTGCACCATGGTGCATGGTATTTTAAATACGGCGCACACATGGTGGCAGTAGGGGGCGCTAAAGAGGCGCAAGAATAGTGACCCTGCACTCTGTGCAGCCCCACTTTTCATAAATATGCCCGATAGGTATTCTTGCTTTCTCGATTTAACGCAGCTCTGCAAGTTTTCTTGCTACATGACGTTGCATCAAATGTTGGTAAATCAGTCCCGCAGTGTGGTACATACCTCCTATTCTCAGTTTGCTGTGGTGGAATGAGGCGTAACACAGAGAGTCGGTGTTTACTGCACAAATCTCTGCACAGTCTGTCTGCAGACTGTTTTGTCCAGACAGATTTGGCCAGATTTTTCTGCCAGACTCTGCCAGGGGAACATTGCCACGGTGTAGTAGTTATCGCATGGAGAAAATACCCTAATTTTGTATTTACGACACAACACACAACTTCATTCTCTGTGCAAACTCTCATTTGCTCAGGAATCAGATTTTTTTCTGCTGCTCATAGCCATGGCCTGTTCTTCATGCTGTGCTATAATGCACAAAGAGGCTCTGTAACTGGTACAATTGCAGAGAAAACTGAGTATAAATTTGTCGTTGTGGATAGAAAAGCTTTGCAAAATGTAAACGTGCTCAGGTCTGCCTTCACCTGAGATGCTAAACTGGGAAAGTTTGCAGTCTCTGAAAATCTGAAAACTGAGAGCACTTGAAAACGTCCAGGGCGAAAAAAACAGAAACAAAAACGTAGCACTCCCTGAGTCTGTGCAACTTATCGTTGCTAGGGGGACAGTAAACGAAATCCTTTGCAAACGAGATGCACTCTCACACGGACCCTCATTGGAAGTAAGACGTCATCCCGATTTGGCTGCAAAAAGCCAAAAGGCAGGTTTGATGTGTGGATCAGCACCACATTCGTGAGGTCTCTCCAACGGGAGATATGTTACTAAAAAACGGGTATATTCCGGAAATTATACAACTGAGCCAATTTCCCAATGAGAAGGTTTTTGGTTTGAAAAATGGCCCAATACATAATCCAAAAAGATTTTTCTGCCTTACATTTTATGCAGCAGGTGCAGTTTTTACTGAGTGTGATATCATTTTTTTCACTCAAAGTACTGGAGGTTGAAATTGGCTATAACGTGGCAATGTGGGATCAGCTAAACGTTCAGCCCTTTTGGCCAACAAAACAACCTGCACGAGCCCAGCTGTGGCAGCCACTGACAAGTTTGGTTTTTGATGAATTGTTAATAATTATAGTGATAGTTTTAATCTTATTTTTTGGGAGGACAGCTGTTGTAAAATACTAATATTCGTGTGTACTACTTCAGGTGTTCACTGCAGGGCTTTACATTATCACCTGCAGCTCAGAAATTCTCTGACAGGTTTGTCTTGCTCCTGAGACCACATGTGTAGGAGGGGGCACTGGTGGGGTGAGAGCCACCTGCAAGTTTCTCGTTTATACAAAGAAATCAGAAAGTCCTTTGCAAGTTTAGGGTACGTACAGGGTGTGATCCCCAGTAATGTCAGGGAACATAACCCCACTCTCACTCATAATATTTAGGATATATAATGGCACCAGAAGTTATATGATAAACTTATCAGAGGTGCATGTGGTTCACGTTTTCACTGGTGCAATCCGCCCACACCAGCAGCTCACTAGCTCCATGTCTTATATTGTATAGCACTGCTGTCTCTGAAACCCCACAGGGCCTTTTCTTGTAACTACCAGGTATTCAGAGCTGTCTCTTCCACCTTACTGAAGGTGCAGGCCCTGTCCAAGCACAAGCACTGTACCCCACCTGCTCTCACCCCACCCCTAGAGGAAGAGTCCTGTTGTCCCAAGCGGCCATCGTCTGCAATAGCTTTCAAGTCATTGCCACTAACTACTCACTCGCTAAGATCAATGTTAATGTGGCCAAGTGGTTAGGGTTGCTGACTTTGAAAGATGGGTGTCTAGGTTCGAATCCCAGCTTCTGTGCAGCATCCTGTGATTCTGGGAAAATAGCTTAGGGCCAGATGTATGAAGAAACCACTTTGCGATTATCTAATAGTGATTTTTAGGAAATCGCTATTTCTGATTCGCAAAAAGGTATGTATCATATTTGCGATTCGGTAATAGCGATTTCTTAAAAATCGCAAATGCTATTACCGATTCGCAAATAGCGATTCTGAGCCCATTTGCACCTATGGGCCGGTAGGCCCATATTTGCGAATTTTTTGCATTTCCCAAATTGCGAATTCCTAACTGGAATTCGCAATTTAGGAAATGCAAAACCCCAGGGTGCTGGGGGACTAACGCCCCCTCTGCTCCAACCTTAAAAAATGTTTTAGGACATGTAAGATGCACACATGCCAAAGGGGCATATGTGTGTTTCATGTAAATTTTAAAAATGCATTTTTAATGCATTTTTTTAATTTGGACATCGTTACCACCAAGTTTTACTTGGTGGTAATTGCGATTCCTTAATGCCCAATTCTCATTAAGGAAAAGCTTGATACAAGTGCTTAAGAAATCGCAAATAAGGACTCCTTATTTGCGATTTCTTATTCAGAGAATCGCAATTTGTGATTCTCTAAACGGGCTCGCAATTTTAAGGAATCACTATTTTAGCGATTCCTTAAAATTGCATAGTGAATGCCTTTCATACATAATGAAAGGCATTTTTGCATTTGCAAACGGCCATTCGCACAGTTTGCAAATGCAAAAACGCTTGATACATGTGGCCCTTAATCTCTTTGTGCCTCCCGAAAGAAATGTGTAGCGTAGGTTGGTTCGATTGTAAAAAGAAAATACTGCAGGAAAGGCATGTTCTGTGTAAGCTTTGGATTACACTACATTCGGGTGATTACATCACAGGAATGTTTTAAGAGATACCAGTTGCAGGACATTGGCGGTAGAATGTATGTCCCAATAAAAATTAATGTCATGAAATGCAACATGTCTAATTTACCATAAATGATTAATTGTGAGAGCCAGAGTCTGTATCCCATTATGACACCTAATGACTGCCATATTTAGAGATTCTGTTGCTATGCTTGTTGTGCCTGTTCATCAAACATTTTGGCCAGAATTTATACTTTTTGGTGCAAAACTGTGGGAACACAGTTTTGCACCAAAGAGTATAGCGCTGGCTTGCGACATTCCTGAGCGCCAGCCGGGCATCAGATTAATGGAATGGCGCAAGCCAGCGCTCAGCTTGGGCTAGCGTCATCTAAAATGACACTAGCCAGGTGTGGGTGGCGGTAGGGAAGGAGAAGCTTGTGCTCCAAAAAATGACGCTAGCCTGATTAGAGGCAAAAAAAATGCCTCTAACAAGACTAGCGCCCTTTCCTGGCACACAACCACCAAAAACATGACTCCTGTCTTAGTAAAGACAGGAGTCATGACCACCACCCCAATGGCCAGCACAGGGGACAAGTGTCCCCTGGGCATGGCCATAGCACCCTGTGCCATACAGGGGGCCCCAAGTTAGGGCCCTCGATGGCACTTCAAAAAAAAAAAAAAAAACATACTTACCAATACTTACCCTACTTACCTGGGATGGGGTCCCCCATCCTCCGGTGTCCCTCTGGTGGGGGTGCTTCTGGGGTTTGGGGAGGGCACAGGTCCCTTGACACCTGGTCTGACCCAGGCGTTAAATAATGGTGCTAAGCAAGCTTGGCACCATTATTTAGCCTTGCCTCCCACCCGTGAGTTATTTTAGCACAGGGGATAAATATGGAGTTATGGGGATAGCACCATTTTTTTAACGTGAATGCCTAGCTTGCATCTCATTGACGGAAGGTAGGTTCATGCATTAAGTTTGCACCGCATTGGCAGAAACAAATGACGCAAATGCAGCGCAAAAAAAGTATATATATGGGCCTTTGTTTTTCAAGAGTTTACTTCAAAAGCAGGATTTTGTCGATAAAAAAAAAGCAATTACTCTGATCAGGGAGTTTTACTTTGCATGTTGAAGGCATTATTTGATTTCACTGTGCAGGACTGTCAAGCTTTGTATGGTGCTCCACACCAAGGTAATCAGTCATCCCTCCTGATGCATGCCTCCTGGATGCGCCATCAGGTCAGAAGATTGATATGGCAGGGCCCGCTGAGGTTGTGCTGTCAGAAATCCTGTGCTCCACCAACTTGTAAATGGGATAGGTGAACTGCAAGTTTGGAGGAACAGGACATGCCCTTGCCTGTCACTCCATCAGACTTTCTCATAGAAAGAGAAAAACACCTCTCAGGATTGTTTTGTGTGCAGGAAGGTACCCTGTGGATAACAGAGAAACCCTTGCAGCATGGTGCAAGGGTGCCTGCTTTGAAGCTAGGCCGCCAAAATGGCACCAGCACAAACAGAGTGCAGGAATGCACCATATTGCATAAATACGTTGCATTCCTGCCCTTTCTCTTTGGCTTACACCTGTGCACTAAGGTGACTTGCTGAGCTGCCCTGCGCCAAAACCCCATAAATGAGGGCCTCAATGATTACTTTAATCTGCAATTGCTTTTATATTCCATGAGGAGCATGACAACATTAAGATATTCATGGAACCAGACAGGGGGAACTCTGATCCTAGGTCAGTTATGTCAACCCCTTTCAGGGCCGGCTTTAGGGCAGTGGGACTGGTGCAGCCGTACTGGGCACTGATCTGGAGTGGGGCACTGACCTCAGGGGAGAGGGGTGCTGTGTTTAGCAATAACTTACAATTTAAAAGCACCTGCTGCAGAGTTCCTTGTGTGTCCAGCTTTCAAGCAACAATAAACATATCTAAATACCTCTTGTTATTAACGTTCCTGCTAGAGAGATTGAGCAGAGTTTTGCCTCGACATAAAGTAGCGCAGAGGGTTAATATGTCAGCAGCAAAGAACAGATCTGAGTAGATTAGTAAAGCCAGACGTTACCTGCGCTTTAAAACAAATGAAATATATGTGAGAGAGGGGCTATGGCGAGATGTGGGGCACTTTTGCCGCGTGGCAGTGAGGGAAACCGAGGAGGAGGGCATGCTGGGGCACCTAACAAGATAGTCGCACCGGCCGCCATCAGCGGTAAAGCCAGCCCTGAACCCATTATTTGATCTGTCAATTGTTGCATTGTCAGTGACATTCATATCATATCAATATTGAGGAATTTGCACCAATATGGTAATAAGGCACAGAATGGAATCCTTTTTGACTGAAATCCATGCTGAATCAAAACAGAAAACATGCCACCACCTAACCGTGTTGGCACTGTGCTTGCAATAAAAACATTACTTTAAAAGAACAGTGCATAGAATATTAATAGAACAGTAGAGGTGCTTCTTAGAAGGCAGGTATATAAAATGACTAGAACTCCTTATGTAATTTTAATGCACATCATGGGAAAATATTATTCTTATTGGCACTATAGACTTCAAATGATTCTAACTTAAAAAGACTAAGGGCTTGGATTAGAGTTTGGTGGGTGTGTTACCCCATCACACACGTGTCGGCTAACCCGCCCTCCGTATTATGATTCCCGTAGGATATAATGGGATCGTAATACGCAGACAATATGTCTGCCACATTTGTGAGGGGGGTAACTCTATTCAACAAACTCTAAATCAGCCTCGTAATTTAAATACACAAAAAAAAAAGAAAACTGAAACAGTACATTAAAAAAGTAGTATGTTGGTCCACCAGCCTTAAGTGCACTTAAAATGGGCAGATGTGTACGTGTGATCAGGGAAATAGGCTGTCAATCAAAGTGCAAGAGAGCAAGGGCTCAAGTGAGATGATTAATTATCTCATGTTACACAGTGTGGTGGGGGAATTATAACGTGAATGACAGCTGAACAGACGTATAGATGAAAAGGGCTGATGCAAAGCTCATCTGCGACTGTCCGTATATATGTGTTTTGTATTTATGATTCTTTTATATGAGGACGGCAAGAAAGCTAAAGCTACCAAGAGCTAGGAGGATGGTAGGATGAAAGATAAAAAATAGAGAATGGCACTTCAGCCATTCCTTTCTAAAAGCCTCTAGAAAGCTTTCATCTTCTCTATAATTAATGCCAGTATAGGGAACAAGTATGTAATTTGGTTACATTTGTGTAGACATTAAATCCATCTCTAGAGTCTGTTACTGTCATGAAGTCCAACTGAGTTAAGTTGGAGTTTTTTTGAAGGCACCTAAATGTTTCAAATAGGGTGCTGTAAGCAATTGGGTTATTAGTTGAGAGGGGTGGGAGCCCAGCCCAAAACATAAACACAATCCTTGTCCAGGGTGAACCACAAAAGTCACTAAATACAACTGTCCTTAACCCACACAGGGAGCTGCTGTTGGCATTGGCAGAAGTCTCAAGGAGGTATGTGTCAGCATGAGGAGCAGCAAGGGCATTGCAGGCAGTTCTTACTGTAGCATGAAGCTGGTCATCGTTGGTGCACCGCATTGGCTTTTGATGCAGACTGTCACTGTCGGTAATAAGTGCAGGTCTCGCTGGAGCTTTGCATTCAGTCATGCTGGGCAGTCTATTCTTAGCGTGAATACGTCACTTTATGGGGAGCCTGGGTTTAGGGCAAGCAGCTCCCTTCCTAATTCTTCAGACAGCAAAGGTGCAACTTTTATACCTGGTGCTAGCCTTACCTGGGGTACTCCCAAAACTGGCCCTGGCCAGTCCTTCCCCTGGACTCTAAACTGTGTAGGGCCACAGGGGCAGGCCTTGTGTCAGATCCCTTTGTGTGTATTGCAGGGGGGGTCATTTGAAGTATAATCAGGGCAGGGCACAACTCCTTCCCAGCCATCCTGTCAGGAAGACCCTTTCCCTCCACACCTAGGCCTCTTTTGTCTCTATGTCTGAAAGCAATGCACAAAACACCACAGTCACGTGACCCCGGACACAGGCAGAAAGGCACATTTTGGCTTAGACAGAAAAATGCCAACTTTCTTAAGGTGCAATTTTCAGTATATTAACTTACATCTGGCTTTACCAGAGAATTTAAAATTATAATTCATTTTGGTGGAAGAAGGATTTTTCTGTCCCAAACTGAAATTATCACTTCTTAAATGTAATAAGGTAACCCAGTGTTGGTCTTTTGCAAATAGCCTTCCAAAAGTGAAAAAACTACTTTGGGTTTTTTTCACTACCAGGCCATGTAAAAATGAAATACACATGGCAAACACCCTGCCCTATGAGCTCTTTGGGTCTTTCTTAGGGGTGACTTATAATTATTACAAAGGAAGGTTTAGGTCTGGTAAAAGGCTACTGGGTGGCACAATGAATGCTGCAGCTTACCAGTAGCATTTCATTTACAGGCCCTGACTGCTAGTAGTACTGTTAACTAGGGATTTACAATTAAATTAACTCTAACAATCAGGTGTAAGCCAATTTTACCATGTTTTAACAGGAAAGTGCCAGCACTTTACCTAGTTACCTCCGATTAGTGGGGAAAAAGTCATAAAAGGCAACAAAAACGGATTAAGCAAAGGGTAGCAAAAATATGGTGGGACCAGCAGAGAGATCCACGTCCAACAGGCACAAATGGTTTTAACACCCACTTTGAAATTATGAGCCACGTCACTCAATTTTGTTTTTGCCCATGTAGATGCCTTGTAGTTTCTGTACAAAGCTGCTTGACACAAACAGTGTCTAAAGTGAAATACTGTCTGATAAAACCAGTTGCAAAGTCTGTTTACTGCAGGCTATTACCTAATGCATGTGGGAACTCTTACAATCAGGTGCAAAATGCAAACATAATAGGGTGCATTTAAAATATTAAGTGCACAGTCTTTTCCTTCACACTGCAAATGAGGGGCTAAGATAGAGAGTAAAGACCATCATGTGCTATGATTGGGCATACTGAAAAAACTGCCTCCCTAAGGCAAAACCGTTGAAACAGTGTATGCAGAGTCATCACTGAAACCAAGATGCTACACCAATGAAATCATAAAATAAATGTCTGACTTCTCCCATAACTCACCTACAAGTTAGTAACTAACCTATGAGTTAGTACTCTTGACACTCCAAGCAATTCATGGCTGGCTCATCATTTGCTGGTCCAGGGGTTAAGTTGAGTCTTAGGTTGACCACTGATTATATTAAGGAAGCACGTGTACATGTCTATGCGTAAATATATTTTGGGGATATTGTGCTTGTTGCTAGCTACTACCTCTTTGAGCTCGATTAATGCATAAGTGCAATACTCTGATCTGCTTACTGATGCACGCATTGAAAAACAGAAAAGGCTGGCAGTGCGGGCAGGGTTGGTGCTACTGGGCAGATACGTCGCATCTTCACTGGACCCGCTAAGCGAGACATCTGTGTTCAGTCGTCCTATGGAGCCACAGAACTCTTAGGAGGTGTGCAAGCGGCGGCAATTATTTTGATGTCACAACATAGTTCACAGTGCTCTTTACAGACATTTGAGATACATTGTTTCCTCAGCCAGAATTTGTTGCTAGAGAAGCTTTGAAGGCTGGATGGATTTAATTTAAAACTTGATGAAAGACCACACTGGATACAGCAGAGCATTCTAGGACACCATCCGTTTTTGAAGATTTGGACTGCATTTTTAAGCACTTGCTTCAGCATCTATCTTTTAAGAATTGTGAAATCATATTTTTGAACGTTGATTTTCCATCTGAGGCACAGAAAGGATCCTCTTCTTTTCACAGACTTTGGAAATGTTTATTTTTAATACACATATCTCGAGAAACACCCAATCTAGGTTGGGAAAGGGACTGCTTGTTGCCAGGTGAACTTTATAATCATAATGTGTGTTTATTACAGTGTAGTTTATTAACCTAATACTTTAAAAAATATTTGAACCACAAAACGTGTTCATTTAATAAGAAAAGTAATTTCATGTTGTAATAAAAGCATAAAAAATCTGAATACTTTTGACATTTATTGCAAAGGTAATGGTATCTCAGCCATAATAAAATTCTATGTTTAATCAAGGTTTAGAGAGTTGGGAACACAAAGATATTCAGAAAGTATATCACACGCAATATCAGGTCTTCTTTTCATTAAATTTCTACTCTCCCACACTTGAAGACAGTGGCCAACGTTCCTTCCCATTGTCTTCTCTTTCCTCTCATTCTGCAGCACACTTAGAACATGAATATGCCTCTGAGAATCTTTTTCACCCCTTCCTGCACAAAACCAAGCCTGCCTACAACGCAGGCACTAAAGTGCAAGTGTACCAGCGTTGGCACGAGGCAGCCCATTGCGCGCCAGGCCAAGGAGAGGATAGGAATGTGCCATATAATGTTAAATATAGCACATTCCTGCCCTCTCCCTTCCTGGCATTGCAGCACACTAAGGCGTCTTGCTAAGCTGCCTTGCGTGAAGCCTTGATAGATTTGCCCTTGACTTTGCATCAAATATAGCTCCACCTTTGTTAGGTGGAAACAAAAGAAATACTGTGAAATCAGTCTGTGCCATATTTATAGAGGCAGGTATTCTTTGCCTCAGTTACATTTACATAAGCAGCAAAAATGCTGAAAGAATGAATGTGCCATGTGTATTCACCTTTGTGAAGCATCTGCAATATGGTCCTTGGTCTTGTGGCACCAAAGTAGGACAGAGTTGCTTTGACAGTAGTCGGGTGAGCGGCTATGAACTGCTTTATGTACTATTTACCAAAAACAGCATTTCAATGTTACCCTTCGTATAATCAGCAGCACCCCCGCTCCTCCCATGAAATGCCTCCCTGGGGCAGAGTAACGCAAGGCAGTGACTCGTGTTCCTCTGCATTACTCCAAACTTACTAAGCCATGCAGGGCCACGCAAGGTGGTCTCGCGTGGCTTAATATGTATTGTTCTAGGTTTTGTGTCCCCCTGCCATCCACTGTCGAGCCACAAGGGTGACATAATCCATGATAAATATGCTCCTGGTCTCTAAGGAGCATATCCATGAACATGGCCCGTTTGCTTTGTAGCTAAGATAGCTCTATATAAACAAATACACTCATAACTGCATAGATATATGTCTATCTCAGACTACAATGCTTCTGAAATTAAATCAAGACCACTTGGTTCCTGTGTAATGAGCTAATGGCATTTGCACTAGAACAAGCATGACACAAACACATTTCACACTATTTTTGCTGCATTTTTATAGCATGATGGAGAGAAAATATATTTTACTTCACTTCCTAATGTGAAGCGTTTGTTTATGTTTGACTCTAAGTAAGTTTATTCCTTTTTTAATTGCATAAGTAGCAAAAACTGCAAAGTCAGGTCACTTTCATAAAGAAATCGTCGTTCAGGGACTAGGGTTAGTTGATATTGGAATAATACACATACATTGATTAAGAAGCAAGCACAAGTGTGTTATGCATGTCAAGCAATGGTTCGGGAATCTACATTAATTTTTGCCCCGGTTCAAAAAACTTTAAGTAACAAAGATTGTGGCAACATTTCTATGCACAATTCAGTTTTACAGGACTAGAAAGACAGGGCAAAATAAATGTGTACTTGTTTTGCACTTGTGTTAAGTTTATATAATATTGAATCTGGTCTCTCAACACAAGGAACAGGAGAGTCATTACAGTAGACATATACCCCCATAACGATCTCAGCTGAGGTTTCCCATCTACAACAGCCTTGCAGGCTTTAGCGGAGCTTAATTTGAGCTGGTGGTTTCCAGTGCTCAGCACCGGCACTTAATTGTCAACACCGGCACTTATGATAGTCTGCTACAATGTGCGTCTGTTTGCCTATTTTAGAGCTGAGCACAAGAACAGTTGTTTGTTAATTCAATATATCTTAAACAAGACTGATACCTGTCTCCCAAGCCATTAGCATAGCCTTAGGGGCCTGGAGTAGTCTGGTTTGTCACACTTGGCGGAGTGGGAGTTGTGCTGGTATTGTCACTGGCAGGACTGGTATGAGTAAATGAGTGATGGAAGCTGCAGCCGGCTCCTGACAAGGGCCCCAACACTTATTTTCCCACAAGTTAACTACTGGGGTGTAGTGCAAACTCCAGCCCGCCTCCCCTCTGATAATTTCATGCTACAGCCTGTCACTGGGCAGGACATCCAGGAGGAGAAGAATTTCAGAAATATATGGGTTACGCTCATCATGTGGAAAGAGGTGATTTGGGGGGCTGCTCGGGATTGTGTGGGTGGTTAGCATGTCAGACTGAATACCTCAACCAGTGGTGTAACATAAGCCTCTGCTGCACCCACGGTGTGGAGTGGGGGTGCTGAGATCCAGGGTGTCCCCTCAGCAAAAGAGGTAGGTGGTGGGTCAGAGAGGGGGGATCACCTCCATCTACTTTGCAACGGGGACCCCTCAAGTTTCATTACAACACTGACCACAACACAATAGGCAGGTCACATCTCAGTTTTGGGACCAAGGGATGGCTGCAGCTCAGAACTGGACTTTTACCATGAGGCGCAGAATAGCGAAGGGTGAAGCCTGCCAAATAGCAACCATCCAACAGTTGCCCTGAGGACAGCTCATGGCAGAGGAATGTTCAAAGTCTTCAAGTCTCACTCATCATGAGTGAGAGTTACAGAGGCCGTGCTGAAGTCTCGCTCAAAACAGGCAGAATCTCACACTTGCTAAGGAGAGCTAAAACAATAGCTCCACCTGTGCCTTATCTCAGATGTCTGATGTGCATTGATCAGAATACCTATCTGCTAAAGAATCTGTTTAAGTTTTTCTAATCAGTTAATTCCACCACCAAGAGGAGGAACTGTGCTCCAGGTCAATTGTTCAATATTGTGGTGATAGTACCTGCAAGAAAAAGGCTCTTTTTGCATGATCACCCTATAACCTTTGGACTGATGCTGCTGTTGTTTTACTCTGAAAGTACACTGAATCCTGCCAAAAAGGACTCAGTGCCACGGCCCTGACCATTAAAAGCTGTATCTATAATTGATCTACTTACAATTGGCATGTTAAATTACCTATAGGTCCCTGGTATATGGTTCCAGGGGTACCCATGGCCTGTAAATTAAGTGTCTCTTGTGAACTGCAGCTCTCACTGGTGGACAAAGGAAACATGTCCCCCAGCCTGCCATTCCAGGCTGGCAGAGCAGTTTAAAATGGCTAACTGCTTGTTGATGACCACCTAGGTATAGACTGAGAGACCAAGTCCTAACAGTCAATAGTTGCACCCAAGTATGCTAAACCCTGGAGAGTCATTGGAGTGCAGTTTGGTCACACAACATGAAGTTACTGCAAGTTAAAGGGAACCACTGGCTGTGCTGTACCCGGAGTCCAGTAGACCAGGTCAGGACTTTATGAGTCATCGACCCCTCAGGCAAAGTTGCCCCCCCCCTTGCTTGAGAACTTCAGTGTGGCCACAGGAACCAACTGACACCAAGTGACACTGGCTCCATATCCCCCTTAAGCATCTTTAGCATCCTGCACCCCGTGCATTCCGACCACTCCATTGGTTCCTACAATTCTATAGGGCATGGTACTACACTGGAGACTGCACTTTCGGATATCTCTGGTCCCTGTGAATAGCTCCCAATCAGAGATAGCACCCACAAGAGTGACATAGTGGACTATGTAGTAGGCCTTTGCTCTCACATGGCTGAGAACATAAAAAGGGTAAATAAGAATTTGGAGGCCAGCCATGAGCTTCTCAACCACTGGTAGGAGAAAAGGTTCTCCTTGGTGGTGTAGAAGCCAGGACCGTAGGTACGGGTACTGGATCTTCTGATGCCTATAGCCCTTTTGGACAAAAGGGGGGGAACCTCCCTGGTGGACATGGGAACCCCATGGCAACCTTGGATCACCCGCTGAACCAGGGGCTAGCAAAGACAGGACTGTGCTGGTGGTATCCTGTTCATGGAAAAATGATACTCAAGCCCCAGACAGAGAAAGTGACTACTAGAGGGAGTTGGCTGACTCCCTCTTGCAGTCACAGGGCCACAAAGGTTAAAAAAGCCTGCATCCTTGAAAACATGCACCCAGAATCCTGATGGTCTCTGATCGCCAAGTTGCAGCCTAAGAGACTGAGGTCCCGATCCTAAAAAGTTGCAACCAAGCCTGCTGGATATGTTTTGAACACCATGTCATTTCATTTCCTGCCATGATATGTTATATTATGTAGGTTTGTAAAGCGCACTATCCCCCTGGACGGTATCCTGGCCATGATCATGTGTGAGTCTAGCCACACCTAGGGTCTAGTCAGACTATTTGAAAAGTCTGGTTTTCTGCTCCTTGCAGAATACAAAAGCGAGGAGGAGGCACTTATGTGCAGCAGAAGGTCTTTCCACATACAGGAGCAATGTAGAAGAAGGCTTGAGCACCGGATCTGGCTTTCCATGTGTCTAGAATTTTCACATGTAGGAGTTTGGACCAGCAGAGGTGTCTGAACGGATTGTTAAAGCAAATGTGATGTTGTTTGAGGTATCCTGGGGTAGCATTATATCACGCATTAAATATGTGGATGAAGAGTTTCAACTGTGTTCATTTGTGAATGGATGGCTAGTGGAGGTCCTTCAGGTGTAGTGGGATGTGAGTATGTCATGAGATATTCTCCATGTACCAATTGGCCTGGGGTCGGGATCGTGTCGTATATCTGTGTGTGTGAAAGGGGGGAATCGGTATTGGAGATTATCCATTTGTTGAAATTCTTGATGGCTTTGAGTAGGCTGTTGTTATGATCAGATGTTGAGAGTGGTGTCCCAGTCACTGTTAGTGATGCTGTTCCAGTTTCGGTGGTCGGATCTGGGAGTGGTGCATGTGCATTGGACCAGGACTGAGATGGTGAACTTGACTAGGGTGCGGTCTGTCCATGGGACTGATATGGGTTTGTCCAGTCAGATTTTATCAAAGTTGGCTCAGAAGGTTTCTGGAGACATGGGTAGGTCCCTTTACTCATTGGGTGAAGCCTAGTCTTCCAAGGTCTTCAATGAGTGCTCTTGAGTTGGGTTTGACATGGTCTTCCAGGTGGAATTTCTAGCATCAAGGGGAGTGGTGCAATGAAGTAAATGATGGTGTCAATGAAGGTGGTGTGCGGTCCAGTGTGTGGTCCCGGTGGTGTGTAGATGAGAGTGCCACTTAGGGTGAAGTTGGCTTTGACATGAATCTTGAAAAACAGTTGCTCCTTGTTGGAAGATGATGTGTCCATGGATGTGGTGCAGCTGATGGTGTGTTTGTGGATGATATTCCACCTCCCGGCTTGTGAAGTCTCTTGCCTGGCAATCTTGTAGCCCGGGGGGTGCCAATGCAGGATTAGGCCAGGTTTCTGTGATTAAAAGTAGGTCAGGGGCATTGTTGTGCAGCAAGTCCCGATATATGTGGCTTATGAGGAGCATGTATGCAAATGTGGAGTGTTCTGTGGGTGGTTGCATGATTGTGTGATTGTGAGAGAGTGTAGTCTTTGGCGTTGTCAGCGCAGTGAGTTTTGGGTGTAAGTCCATGAAACTAATAAAAAAACACAGGAAAATGCTCCTTCACTGTTGTGTGGTGCGGCAAGGCAACAGCATGTGGAGCAGCAGCCAGGAGTGCGGGCACAGAGGGTTGAAGTGAGGTAGTGGCAGGAGGGGGAAGGACCAGGGTTTCTGGAGCTGGGCACATTCCAGGTGTGGAAGCAGATGAGCTTGCCTTTGGTGCACTTTGGTGGTGCCAGCAATAGACTTGCTGCGCGCATCCACTGCCTGTCCACTCTGTGGAAGCCATTAAGTAGGTCCTGGGAAAAGAGAGGACTGATGTCACTTCCTGTGCAGATAGATGATGGGAAATCCAGTGATGTCATCTCTTCTGCGGATGCCACGTCCTGGACAGTTGGATGATGGAAATGGGTCATCCTGCCTGCCTCCTTTTAAAGGCAGTTTTGGAGGGAAACAAGTATTTTCACTTCCTGTGCAGATGGATGATGGGTAATCCAGTGATGTTACTTCCTGCACAGATGTCACTTCCTGTGAATATAGATCAATGGATTAGATGGAGTGCAGTTTTGTCATCCATCACAAAGTTACTGCATGAAAAGGAAATTGATGTTTTTGTTGTAACCAGAGACCAGTAAACTAATGGCAACTGGTGTTGTGCTGGACCTCATCAGGACATTGTGGGACAGTGACCTCTGAGGCCAAAGTCACCCTCCCCTTGCTAGAACATGTCAGTGCAATCAGAGGAAGACCTCCCAACACCAGCTCATCATCATTGAGCATCTTTAGCACCCTGCATCCATGGACGTCAATTCACCGAAATGCCAGGGGAAGCGGAAGTGACATCACATGCCCTTGGACCTCCACTTTGACTCACACACACATTCTTACACATACACACATATTCATACTTACATACTGTAGGAAGTTGGCTCTGTATATACTATTTCAAAGTAAGAAATAGTGTGCACAGAGTCCAAGGGTTCCCCTTAGAGGTAAGATAGTTGCAAAAAGAGATAATTCTAATGCTCTATTTTGTGGTAGTGTGGTCGAGCAGTAGGCTTATCAGAGGGTAGTGTTAAGCATTTGTTGTACACACACAGGCAATAAATGAGGAACACACACTCAAAGACTTACTTCAGGCCAATAGGTTTTTATATAGAAAAATATATTTTCTTAGTTTATTTTAAGAACCGCGGGTTCATGGTTTATAAGTAATACTTCAAATGAAAGGTATTTCACTCAGGTATTCTAGGAACTTTGAATAATCACAATAGCATGTACAGTTTTGACAAAAATGCCAATAAGCTATTTTAAAAGTGGACACTGCAAAAATCAACAGTTCCTGGGGGAGGTAAGTAATTGATAAGTTCACAGTTAAGTAAAACACTTACAGGGTTCAAAGTTGGGTCCAAGGTAGCCCACCGTTGGGGGTTCAAGGCAACCCCAAAGTTACCACACCGGCATCTCAGGGCCGGTCAGGTGCAGAGGTCAAAGAGGTGCCCAAAACACATAGGCTTCAATGGAAACAGGGGTGCCCCGGTTCCAGTCTGCCAGCAGGTAAGTACCTGCGTCCTCGGAGGGCAGACCAGGGGGGTTTTGTAGGGCACCGGGGGGACACAAGTAGGCACAGAAAGTACACCCTCAGCAGCACAGGGGCGGCCGGTTGCAGAGTGCAAACAGGCATCGGGTTTTGTGTTGAAAGCAATGGGGAGTCCCCGGGGTCTCTTCAACGATAAAGGAAGACACAGGGGGGGCTCCTCGGGGTAGCCACCACCTGGGCTAGGCAGAGGGTCACCTGGGGGTCGCTCCTGCACTGGAGTTCGGTTCCTTCAGGTCCTCGGGGCTGCGGGTGCAGTGTTGGTTCCAGGCGTCGGGTCCCTTGTTACAGGCAGTCGCGGTCAGGGGGAGCCTCTGGATTTCTTCTGCAGGTGTTGCTGTGGGGACTCAGGGGGGTCGTCTCTGGTTATTCACGGACTCGCAGTCGCTGGGGAGTCCTCCCTGAGGTGTTTGTTTTCTGCAGGTCGAGCCAGGGGCGTCGGGTGCAGAGTGGAAAGTCTCACGCTTCCGGTGGGAAACGTGAAGTCTTTAAAGTTGCTTCTTTGTTGCAGAAAGTTGCAGATTGTTGAACAGGGCCGCTGTTCTCAGGAGTTTCTTGGTCCTTGGTTGCAGGGCAGTCCTCTGAGGCTTCAGAGGTCGCTGGTCCCTGTTGGATGCGTTGCTGTTACAGTTTTCCTCGAAGTTGGGAGACAGGCTGGTAAGGCTGGGGCCAAAGCAGTTGTTGTCTCCGTCTTCACTGCAGGGCTTCAGGTCAGCAGTCCTTCCTCTTGTTAAGGTTGCAGGAATCTAGTTTCCTAAGTTCTGGGGGCCCCTAAATACTGAATTAAGAGGTGTGTTTAGGTCTGGGAGGGCAGTAGCCAATGGCTACTGTCCTTGAGGGTGGCTACACCCTCTTTGTGCCTCCTCCCTGTCGGGAGAGGGCACATCCCTAATCCTATTGGGGGAATCCTCCATCCACAAGATGGAGGATTTCTAAAAGTAAGAGTCACCTCAGCTCAGGACACCTTAGGGGCTGTCCGACTGGTGGGTGACTCCTCCTTGTTTTTCTAATTATCTCCTCCAGCCTTGCCGCCAAAAGTGGGGGCAGTGGCCAGAAGGGCGGGCATCTCCACTAGCTGGGATGCCCTGTAGCGCTGTAACAAAGGGGGTGAGCCTTTGAGGCTCACCGCCAGGTGTTACAGTTCCTGCAGGGGGAGGTGAGAAGCACCTCCACCCAGTACAGGCTTTGTCCCTGGCCACAGAGTGACAAAGGCACTCTCCCCATGTAGCCAGCAACATGTCTGGTGTGTGGCAGGCTGGCAAAAACTAGTCAGCCTACACTGGAAGTCGGGTATGTTTTCAGGGGGCATCTCTAAGATGCCCTCTGGGTGTATTTTACAATAAATTGCACACTGGCATCAGTGTGCATTTATTGTGCTGAGAAGTTTGATACCAAACTTCTCAGTTTTCAGTGTAGCCATTATGATGCTGTGGAGTTCGTGTTTGACAGACTCGCAGACATATACTCTTATGGCTACCCTGCACTTACAATGTCTAAGGCTTGGCTTAGACACTGTAGGGGCATAGTGCTCATGCACTTATGCCTTCACCTGTGGTAAAGTGCACCCTGCCTTAGGGCTGTAAGGCCTGCTAGAGGGGTGACTTACCTTTGCCACAGGCAGTGTGAAGTTGGCATGGCACTCTGAGGGGAGTGCCATGTCGACTTAGTCATTTTCTCCCCACCAGCGCACACAAGCTGTGAAGCAGTGTGCATGTGTTGAGTGAGGGGTCCCTAGGGTGGCATAAGACATGCTGCAGCTCTTAGAGACCTTCCCTGGCATCAGGGCCCTTGGTACCAGGGGTACCAGTTACAAGGGACTTACCTGAGTGCCAGGGTTGTGCCAATTGTGGAGACAAAGGTACAGTTTGGGTAAAGAACACTGGTGCTGGGGCCTGGTTAGCAGGGTCCCAGCACACTTTCAAATCATAACTTAGCATCAGTAAAGTCAAAAAGTCAGGGGGTAACCATGCCAAGGAGGCATTTCCTTACACATACACTCTCTCTTACATAAACACGCTCTCCCCCGCAAGCATGCACACAATATACATTTAAAAACATGTTTTACTTACCTCATCTGCCATGGAAGGGCATTTTCCAACTAACTGTACTCCATTTTTATTACACTAATAGTAAATAATAAACTATTATTCACTATTAGTGTGATTTAAAAAATTGACAAAAAACAAAGAGAGTGGAGCCCCAACTGAAGTCCATAAGGACCAGCTGCCACTGTGTCCCTGACACTAAATTTGCCACCTCTGAGGTCAGGGGTCGCAAAGGCAGTGCTGGGGTCACAAGGAGCAAGCCAGGGGTCACAGCTGCGACCCCTGGTGAGCCCTAAATGACATCCATGCCTGCATCCCTTTCATCAGAACCTTGCATCAGGAAAACACCATTGATGACTATGGCAGTTAGCCCAAAGGGTCTGGAACTAGACTGGAAAGTGTGTTCCATGCACGGTAACTATTCAGTTGGACACCACAGGTCCCTCTGAATAACTCCATGTCACTGTAAGGACCCAAAACTGGCCCTTTTAGGTCGAGTGTGCAAGCGCTTTGACCTGCTGTGAGTATTGTGGGTTTTTAAACATGCCACCTCACACCCACCACATTCACTTGTTTGGGGGTTGCCTTTCAACAATCCCTTGAAGTAATTGGTAATTGCTTTATATTTGTCCCACCCTGGGGCAGTTTTGTTACCACCTTGCAGACTGACCCTGTTACATGGATAATTGCACGACTGGCGATATGTTTTACTGTGAGCAAACTTCTTTTTCCTTTTGGTTCTTCTTTGCACTCATGCTCATGGCGGCTATGGTGCTTTGAATTGGCTCACTTATGTCAACTAATGTTTTAATTTTTCATTTTCTGGTTGAGAAAGCCGTGCAAGTGTTATTTCCACCGTATGCCTCACCAGTGCGGTAGTTGGCGGAAAGCACCTTTGCCTTGTCTTTAAAAAAAAGCTCACGCTGCAATGTTTAAGTGTGTTGCTTACAGGTAACATTCACTCCTCTCTTAGGTGTTTTTTATCTAGCTAGACAGTGCTGTGTCCAAATTAAGTGGCAAGAAAAGTCCAGTTAGGAATTTACAACCCCAGTAGCTCAAACACGAGCAAATGCGGGACCCATTGTATTGCAAATGCTTTTTTCTGTTGTCAACCGCAAGTTTCTTTCAATTTCAATGATTTATTGCATTGGAGGGAAAAGCAGTGATTTATTGTTTATTTAAAAAATTAGATCGCGGGAACATTTCAGTGTATTTTTGTCACTGAGGTGTTTATTTAAAGAAAAAACATATCCTGTGTATATAAATTGCTATTATAATTTAATTGTGTTGTTTGTCCTTATTTACTGCCTGGTACTTAGGCCTGTATTTATACTTTTTTTAGCGCCGCATTTGCGCCGCTTTTTGACGCAAAACGGCGCAAACCTACCAAATACAATGGTATTTTGCAAGTTTGCACCGTTTTTGCGTCAAAAAACGACGCAAATGCGGCGCAAAAAAAGTATAAATACGGGCCTTAATGTTTTGGACTTGTTTGATAAACCTGACTGCTCTGAGCCACTGCTACCCAAGAGTGAGCTAAGATCTTATAAACGAACCTGAGTAGACTTGGTAAAGATTGGTGCCACTATTACAGGTCGCACAGCCGCCCCGTATAATAATACACATTGTCACAGTCTCTTTCCCATATTTCATCAAGACACATATCTCACATACAGTGTGGTTTTCGTATGTCTACTTTAGTGAGGAGGGTGTTATTTGAATGTCTTTAACTTCACTAATGTCTCTGTGAAGCCATCTTCTGTGACGTCATTGCGATGCTTTTCAGTGGTCCTGGGCACGTGCTGCTCCTGGTAAAGGCCTCTGAGGATGACGCATCCTGGGTTCAGTCTACCAGCCACAGTGTGCTGCACCGGGGAGTGAGTCCTGCAGTGTCCAAGCTCGCGGACACGCACCGTAAACTAACATGACACGTCTGCTAATGACCGGCGGAGACCACAGCCTGTCTTCACTAGCAGATCAAAGGGCGGGAGACGCGCTGCAACATTTATGAAGGTTATTTATGAGGCAGCAACAATGCGATGCTCTAACCTCATTATCCACGAACGGGGTGCCGGGGGCTTTGCCATCAGGGGTTGGGGCGCAGAGAAGGCTCCTCCCTATCGCCGTAGCGCCTCTTATCTCTCGCTCTGGCTCCTGGGCGCTGACAGGAGATGGGAGGCGGCATCTGTCTCCATTAGTGGGGTTTGATCCGGGCCCACGGCTTTCAAGTAGCGCACGCAGCCCTTCTGCTGGGATAATGAGGTGCGTGGCGCCCCCTTGTGTCACCGCTCCCCCCTCAGAGTAGAGGCCAGGTTTTGGGGCGAGGGCGCAGGCCTCAGGGGAAAAGACGAGGGTTCAGTTTGTAAAGCGCAAACTGCTTCCATTTTTTGATTATTGGACGGTCTGCCCTCATGAATATAGAGCATTTAGGGACAGATGTACCAAAGCATTTTACCCATTCTGTGTCTATGGGAAAAAGCTTTCGTACATATGGCCCATAAACACTTCTTTGGAATAGAACGCGTTTAGAAATAGGCGGCCACTCCCACTGAAAGCTCAAGGCAGGCCTGACTCGAAGTCCTCCTGCGCCTTGGAGCCCAAAGCGAGCCGAGCCTGTGCGCTGCTTCTGCCTGCCACCTGCTCTCCCCTCTCATGTGACGGAAGGTATAAAGCATTATCATTTTATGTAAATAAGGGCCAGATGTAGGTAGAAAAAAATTAGCGGCTCGCAAATTGCGAGCATTTGCGACTCGCAATTTGTGAGTCGCTAACTGCAATTCAGGTAGAAAGTGCGCGGACAATTTGCGACTCGCACCCGGAGTCGCACAGCAGATAAGAGAGTCCGCTGTTTGCGAGGTCGCTTTTTGCGACCACGCAAAAAACGGACTTGCAAATTGCGAGTGGGTGTCGCAAATTGCGACTGTGCTGAAAGTTGAAAGCAGGTGCTGCAGAACACTCTAGAAATCACTTCAGAACACTCAGGAAAACACTTCCTGGCACAAGATGATGACATCACAGCCAGGAAGTTTACAAATACACCTGGGAGGAGGGAGGACCACACCCTTTTTAACTGCAGCACAGCTAACAGAGCTCCAGCAACCATGGCTGACTCTCCCAGGAAAAGGAAGCTCAAGTTTGCTGAGAAGGAGTTGGAGGTGCTAACAGATGAGTGCTGTCAGCACCATGACGAGCTGTTTGGCAGGGCAGCCCTCACTGTGCCAGACACAGAAAAAAAAAGAATTTGGCAGGATATCCAGGACAAGGTAAACTCCCTGGGGGTCAGCCACCGGAGTGTGGAAGAACTTAAGAAGAGGTGGTATGACCTGCGCTCCCGGACCAAGGAGAGGGTGGCAGAGCGGCTCCGGGAGATGAGAGGCACAGGAGGGGGACCATCTACCATACCACCACCCACACCCCTGGAGGAAAGGGTTGAGGAGACCCTTGAGCCTGAGGCTGTCAGTGGAATTGGAGAACTGGACACCTCTGAGCCAGGACCATCAACCGGTGAGTACCATGTGATATGCTTGTACCCCCATCAATGCCATACCCCCACCCACCATTTACACAGGGGCATGCACAACCAAGATAGCTCCATTTCAGAGTAGCAAACACCAGAATGATGCATTATGGGCAATGTAGTCAAGTAGGCAGTTCATAGGCAATTGTTTATTAGGAAGTTTTTAACTGATAGTAGACACTGACAGTGTGTTCCCCATGTCCCACAGGTCTCCCACAAGACACCCCCACCAGCCCAAGCAGCCAGGTGCCAATGGTCAGCCAGCACAGAGAGGAGACAACAGGACCTGCCACCACTCCCACCACTCCCACCTGCACCACCAACACTATGCCCTCTCTGGAAACACCTGTTGAAACTGTGGTGTTGGAGCCTGCACCAGGTACAAGCCAGAGTGCCACGTCAGACATTACAGGGCCTCCACCACTGCGCAGGCGACGCAGGATGACAACAGCAGAGCAGCAGGCAGAGTCAGGGCTTGCCTCCACAACACCAACGGAGGCCCAACTGCTACGGGGTCAGCGCCTGCAAAACCAACAGTTAAGGAAGATTAGTGGGGTATTGCAGCGCTTTGAGAGAAACCATGCCATCAGCATGCAGCAGGTGCATTCAGAACTGCAGGTCATTGGGAACAACACAGGTGACCTTGCACTGTCTATGCGCGCACTGGTGGCAGGACTGCTAACGCAGAGTGACAGTGCACGGCGCAGGGACCGCCAGCTGCTGCAACGCCTGGACAGGATGGCCTCCTCTATCGTTAGGCTGGCAGTTAATACAACTGGGCTGTCTAGGCGAACAGTCAGTCTCCAGGTTGACATGGGCCACTTTGCGGGTGATGTGGCACGGGGCCTGGGCCGGATCAACCATGCAATAGACCTAATGGAGGCACGGCAGGTGGCCAGGGGCACAGGCGACACCCCACAAGACAGTGAGGAGGGCTCCACTGTCAGCAGTGTCTCTGCCGGTGACACCAGGGTGCTACGTAGTGGAAGCACAAGGCAGAGCACTGCTGACCCACCTAGTACCAGCCAGGCTGGCCGAGCCCGCCGTAGGGTGTGAGCTCCACACTGTCCCTGGGGTTGGGGCACATGATGTCAATGTGTCCCATGCCAGGTGGACTATTGAAGGCCCTGAACTGTTTTTTCATGTATATAGTTTGGTTATTTGCACTTATTAAATCATTTGTTCTTTCCACTTAACACATGGACTGTTTGTTCTATTGGTGAGTATGGTAGAAGTTGGCACGTACCTTCCAAAGTATTGGTTTGCAATGTGTTCCAGTCTCAGTCTGCCTTGATTTGCGATGCTCCTATCCCCATGATGGCGATGGGGTTGCTCTTGCTCTTCATCCTCCGAATCTGGGTCTTCAGGGGTGAGAGGTAGCCCACGTCGGGTGGCAATGTTGTGCAGGATAGCGCATGCGACAACTATTTTGAATGCCATTATTGGGGTATACTGGAGGGCACCTCCACTTCGGTGGAGGCATCTGAACCTTGCTTTCAGCAGTCCGAAGGTTCTTTCTATGATGTTCCTGGTCCTCCTATGTGCACTGTTGTATCGCCTCTCGCATTCATTGCTGGGTGTTAAGTACGGAGTCAGTATCCATGAACGTAGTGCATATGCACTGTCACCTGTTGGGCACAAAACGTACACTGTTAGCAAGGCATGGGTGGTTTGCACATTGACCTGTGTGCATGTCTTCAAGGTGTAGTCAACTCTACCTAGGAGGTATCCGTCTCCAAACTCCCCACGTTCCAGGCGTTGGTGTATCCCACTGTGCCTAAAAATGTAGGAGTCATGAGTACTGCCTGGAAACTTAGCAACCATGTCAGTGATGACATAATGGGCGTCACATACCACCTGAATATTGAGTGAGTGGGTACACTTCCTATTGCGGAACAGATATTCCAGGTTTGCAGGAGGGCATATTTGAATATGTGTCCCGTCTACACACCCTATGACATGGGGAAGTTGGCAATCCGGTAAAAGTCCAACTTGGTACTGTTGATTTCTGCCTCATTTCTGGGTAGGTATATGTATCGGGACATGTGTATGAGTATGGCATCTAGGAATGCCCTGAAGAATCTTGATAGTGCACTTTGGGATACCCCACCTGCCACAGCAATGACCCCCTGATAGCTACCCGAGGCCAAGAGGTGCAGTGAGCATAGCACTTGCACATGCGTAGGGATGGCGCAGCCGCGCACAGTCTGGCGTTGTAGCTGTGGTTTGAGTAAATCTATTAAATCTAGTATAGCTGCGCTGCTAAGTCTATATTTGTCATAAATTTCCTCCTCAGTTTGCTGGAAGAGTGTCTGCCTTGTTCTGTAAATCTTCTCCTGTCTCTGGCTCCTCCTCCTCCTGTGCTGGGCGGCGTGGGCTCTCCTCCTCACTGCTATCAGGTATATCTCCGCCATCTTGAGTAACCCAGATGCCTTCTGGGTCTCCTTTTATACTTTGGTAATGGTTACCACCTGCTCTGAGTTAGTGGTAAATTGGGACATGCAAAATGGGCTTTTTGCGACTAGTCGCAATTTGCGAGTTGCTATTGCATATGGTTTGCGACTCGCAAATTGCGACTTCCTATTTGCGGGTCACAAAATGGGGTCGCAAATTTTGCGAGTCGGTACCGGCTCGCATCGCATTTTGCGAGTCGGAAATGGGATTTTTGCATCCCATTTCCGATTTTGCGGGGTCGCGAATAGCGAATCGGGCCATTTGCGACTCGCAAACTTTTGCTACATCTGGCCCTTAGAGAGAAAAAGAGATACCCATCTCTTGGCAGTATAGCACAAACTGAAAGCAGAATACCTGGGATTATCCACGGACGTCATTTTACCAAATTGCCAGGGGCAGCAGAAGTGACGTCAAGTGCCCTTTGACCTCCACTTTCACTCACAGACACATACTTAGAAATGCACACAAATTCATACACACACGCTCTCACATAAACACACACCCACGAGCACGCGTACACCATACATTTTATGGCATTTGTACTTTCCTCAGCTGCCATGGAAGGGCATAAGCAAGCGAACTGTCCCTTTTTTATTACACTAATAGTGAATAATAACATATTCTTCAATATCAGTGTAATAAAAATTGACAGAAAACAAAGAGCGCGAGTCCCAACTGACGTCCATAAGGACGAGCAGCCACAGTGTTCCTGGCACTGAATTTTGCCACCTCTAAGGCCAGGGGTCGCAAAGGCAGTGCCAGGGGTCGCAAAATGCAAGCCAGGGGTCGCAGCTGCGGCCCCTGGCGACCCCTAAATGACATCCATAGGATCATCGCGACTTCTCCAAATGGAGCAATTTATGTGATCCTACGCACATATTTTATTTTACAGGGGCACTTTATGAAATTTGAAGAAACTTTATCATTTTTTCACATGATGTTTGCAGCCTGACTCATATGCCAAATATTTTCTTTCTTCAGCGTTTTTAAAGCCAAGTCAAACCCTTGCTTCGTCTGTGGCTCGTTTCTCTTTGCTAATTGGTTCGCCCACCTGTTGTCTAAAAGCATCTGTGAGTAAAAGGACGACCCCTGCTCTTACAATAGCAGCGCATCCTGTCAGCACAGTGCTCAAGGATTACATCTCTCAAGAGCTTCTTCTGAAAAGATAGTCTGTGCTTAGGTGAGTGGGTGGGTGCGTGTGGCAGTAAATAGGGGGGAGGGAGAACGCCTTGTTACGCTGTTTAGTTCATGATAAAGGCAGCTAACCAATACATGTCACTAAAAGAGGGATACATAAGGGGAACACAGAATGTTACTAAAGTATTAAAAATGAACTTAGGCACAGTTAATACGTCAACTGTTTTATAAGTAGAGGTGATTCTTCATTGATTGGGGTGATTCAGTGTGTGGTTGTGTGAAGGCGTGAGCAGGAGAATCTAAAATGAGTCAAAGGCTGCACGGATCACTAAGTGCTTGCAAAAGTGGATGCCTGAATGATTGTGTAAGTGAATGATGTATGAGTGGGTATGTGAATGCAATGATGAACTGGCAAGTTGCACTGATCTTACACAGTGGTGCTGTAACTATTTGTGGAGAGGGAATTACTAGCATACTTTAAACTGCTGTTTTGGTCTGCCCATGTCTGTTTAAACTTACCTCTTGGTTTTCTGCAAAATTGGGGGCATATTTACAAAATAATAAGGCAGCCTGGTGCCACAAGTCATCTTGCAGCGGTGAGCTGCGACATTAGGAAAGTGCAGGGATGCGTTGTATTTACAGCAATACGACACATCCCTGTACTTTCCTCAGCGCTGGCACACAATTGGCAGCCTAGCGCCAACGAAGGCATCCTTGCACCATGGTACAAGGGTGCCTGTGGTGCAGGGATGATTGTTTATGTGCAGGAAGGGGCACCTTCCTGCACATAAACAACAAGTAATGGTGTTTTCCTCCTTCTATGTGTGCTGCAGAATGCAGCATACATAGAAAGAGGAAAAAATGAGGAAAAATAAAGATATTTCTCTGTGTTGCCCCACCCTGATGTGTCATAGGAATCTGACACACTCTCAGAATGGTAAATCTAGGAGTGCATCATCAATGATTGTTGGTGGGGAACACCTACAGCAACACCCATGGAACACCTCTTTCAATCAGAGGAATGCGTGAAAGGGGATCATATTTACTAGGCCATTAAAAGCCACACAGGGTGGCTTTGCGAAGCCTTGTAAAATGGGCTGGCACACTGCACCACCGGAGTGTCAGGAAAGTGACGCTCTGGTGGTGCTATAGGCTTATTAATATGCTGCTTGGTATTTTTAAACTGCTGTTTTGTTCTACTAGTGATTGTTTACATTTCTTTCCTAGTATATATTTACTAGGCCTCACCACCCCCGCTTACAAGGTTTAAAAAAGGCAAACTACACCTCGGTGGCTACCCAGAGTGTGTTTAGGAGACTGCTTAATGTGCTTAGTGTTTTCAAACTGTGCTTGGAGATTGTATCTAGCAGTCGTATTTGGCTTGAAAAAGTGATTAGATTAAGTGCGCGATGAGCAATATTTCAGTGGCTTCCGAGTTGGGCCTTGCCTGAGTGAGTAGAATCAGGAAGCTAGGAAGTGTGGATTGAGCCTGTCTGTATCCAAGGACATTCTGAATAGAGGAGCACCTCCCTGCCCCGTGCCACAGCAGCCTGTCCTTAGTGGTTGGCTCTCTAGCTCCCAAGCAAACCTGAGTCCTACTCTCACACTAGCACCGGCCTTTAAAGTTTGTGGAGGTAACCACATGACAGCCACCTTCATCTTGTGCGCCCAGCTTCCTTGTGCCCTAAACAGCCCAGTGAGCAAGAGACAAGGTGGTAAGAACACATGCTTTCTGTGTAATTCTTATAATTTTAAATGTACTTTTCCCATGCCCATGTCTTTAAATTTACCTCTTGGTTTTCAGCAAATTTTGTACTTTTAAACTGCTGTTTTGTTCTAAACATGTCTGTTTAAATTTACATCTTGGGATTCTAACAACTTGGTACTTTAAACTGCTGTCTTGTCCTGCTTGTGTCTGTTCAAGTTTACCTCTTGGCTTTCTGCAAACATGGTATTTTTAAAATGTAGTTTGGTTCTACCAGTGACTGTATACATTTCCCTCTTAGTTTTTCCCTATACTGTACTCACCACCACCCCCCACCACAAGGTTTAGAAAAGGCAAAGTACACCCCAGTGGCTAACCAGCGTGTGTTTAGGAGACTGCTTAATCTGCTTAGTGGTTTTAAACTGTGCTTGGAAAGTGTATTTAGCAGTTGTTTTTTAATTGAAAAAGTGATTTGTTTTAGTGCACGAAAAGCAGTATTTCAGTGTCTTCAGAGTTAGGCCTTACCTGAATATTTAGAATCAAGGCGCTAGAAAATGTGGATTAAGCCTGTCTGTATCCAAGGAGTCGTCTGATTAGAGGAGCACCTTACTGCCCCCCTGCCACAGCAGCCTGTGCTTAAGGTCACTTGCTCCTTATATACATTTATATTGGTTGTTGCATCTGTGGCTGGGATTAGTTGCTAGGATTTATTTTGGACTAAGGGCATGGGGTTTGAGGTCTGAGTGGCTGTTAGGGCTAGGGTTCTGATTGGTTGCTAGGGCTAGGGTTTCTACTGGACTAAGGGTTTAGGGTTTGAGTTTGGTTTGGCTGTTAGGGCTAGTTTTCTGATTAGTTACTAGGGATAGAGTTTCTACTGTGCTAAGGGTTTACAGTTTGCGGTCCTGGGACTCTGATTTGATCCTAGGGCTAGGGTTCCTATTGAGAAGGGCAGTTGCCTGTTTGGGTTGGGTTGGGTCGGGTTGGGCCTAGGGCCAGAAATGCTACCCAATTTTTCACTGAGCAGCAACCACCTTGAGCCATCCACATCCACAAACATCTAAACACAGTATCAGCCAAGGCATTCTACTCATAAACCACAAACAAACCTCATACAGATTTCAGTGTATCAACAACCACTACTAAACCCCACAAACTACTCCTATACTCCCTTCTACCCATCTACAACACCATGGCACCTTCATTCGCACACAAAACACAGCTCTGTTCTATACCACCAACAAATCCATGCATCACCAACACAACACAAAGCCACATTACCATGACTTTAATCCATCCAGACATGCACTCCCTGTTCATACCAAAAACAGCTCTGTCCTCTACTTGTTCCTAACAGATCCCTCTTTATCATGACAAAAGGTGTACTCAGCCTTCCACCACATCATTCACCAAAACCCTCCTGCTCTTTTTTTACCAAAAACACACAAACAATCCTTACACTCACTCCAGCACACATATTACCTCTTCCAGTGATTAAATCTAACACAAACCCTCATAACTCTTGTACATCCCCTCTTACACACCATAAAAACCCTTCTCCAAAACACACTACCACCTCTGTACAATTCAAATACCACTCATCAGCAGTACTTTACATGCAGATCCTTCTCAGAAAACCACTGCATCAATATCTCCTCTCACCACTCCACAAAAACAAAACATAACACACACACAGTACATCAGAATCACACACACTTTCATAATACTTTCCATCACAAATTCAAAACGTACATCCTCCCCTTCCCTTATGACTGCACAGATAACACACAACCTAATCCATCTTTACTCCCCAATTTTCTATCTTTACCAAAACAAAAAACAACAAATACACCAACACAACAACTCTCATTTACCCACCTCTCATGCATTGCACAATTATGAGCCTTAAAATATGACCCACAAGCTCCACCACCCTTAACTGATACTCCTTCCACCCTAATCAGACACAAACAAAATAAATAACATGCCACTCTTCACAACTTCACATCCCCATGTCTATTGACAACAAGGCTACTCTACAAAAACACAACTCCCATGTCACTCTCAACCACCATCTCTAACACTGACACATGCAGACCTAACAAAATGCCTTCCAAGCTTGCTGGATGAGGAACACAATATAGAAAAGCAATACTATTGTGACCCTCATACAGTTCATACCAGCACTAATTACCCACCTGCTATAAGTTTAAGATATGCTTCTTGCTCATCTACAAAACAAAGTCACACCACCACAAAACACAATCTCTACACTGCTACTAATAAATGTTTGATCACTCTCTAAAAACGAGCACCTTATCCAGAACATACTCACTGACACACAGCCTGACTTACTCTTCATACCAGAATCATGGTTGGGACATGACATGGCTCAAGTGTTGCATGAAGTTGTTCCTCCAGGCTATCACACAAAATCATATAGACAAAAGAAAAGGTGGACTAGCTGTTATATACAAGCAACCAATACATCTCTGCAAAACAGACATTTCCATGCAAGATTGTGAGGCCCTCTTCACCAGATGCAACCCTACACCAACTTCCTCCGTAACTTCCTCCTATTTTACAGCCCACCACCTAGCAATGCAACATTCCCAGTCACGTTACTAATCAGAGTTTCAAACTTCAAAGAGGTTTAACACTATACTCCAACCTATGCATTCTTGGGGATCTAAACATTTGGTTTGAAAAACCTAGCAAGCCCTATCCAAATACTATCATCACTGGTGTGGTCACACTGAACCCACATCAGATCATACACAATTCTATACACGCCACTGGACACATCCTACATGTAATGTTTCTAATCCAAAACTAGTTACTTTTCAAAGGATTACTCCAGTCACATGGCCAGACCACCATTTGGTAGCTTTCCAACTTAAAACAACACAAATCAACACTCCCAAGACCACCTTATATGCATCCACCTATCAACCTTGGAACAAACTACATTTTTAATACTTAGGAACACAACTAAAAGCCAACACAGATCTAAACACAACACATTTGGTTAAAAAACTTTGAGTGGCTACAGCAAGCTTTTGATATCCTGATATCAATAAGAGCAACAAAACAGGACAGAAGAAAACAAGCACCTTGGAGAAATATACAACTAAAAAAGATAAAACAATAAACCAGAAAGCTGCAACGAACCTGTATCAAACCAAATAGCAACCAAGACAAACTTCACCTACATAAACGTAACAAAATATACAAATCACCAATCAAAAAACTAAAAAAGGTATAATTTAGATGGAATTCAAAATGCTAAATTTGCAAATAAAGAATTTTATAAAGTTCTCACAGAAAATTTGTAAACCTAAATGCACAGAAGGAACTCAAACCATTACTCAAGATTCACAGACAAACTGGCAAACCATTACACAACCAAAGCAGACACATTGGACTCCTATTTAAAACAAACAAAAATCAGTAACACCAACCCATTTCCAAATAACATCTCCAACAGAAGACCAAACCAGCCTCTGCATTCCTTTGAGCAAATATCACAAAGTGAATTTATGGATCTGGTGAAAGCAAGCGGGCCTTCCTGTTGCCCTTCTGATCTTTGTCCAGCACTCATTTTCAAGAACATTTTTTTATCTACCCCCTATACCACACCAGTCAGAAGAATCATCAATAATTCTTTAACTACAAGAATTTTTCTAAAAGACCTAAAGAGCGACCCTTGACCCTAGGGTAGGTTGCTCCCCCACCGCTGCAGCTCCACCTTCATTCCACCTCTGCGCTTGCCTCTAAGTTGCCAGTTTTTCTCTTGGTGCCTTTACTGCTCTCTTTTGCCTTTATCTCTTGCCTTATCACTCTTGTTACCTTTCCTTGCTTTTGTCTTTCACTCTTGTTGCCTTTTCTCTCCTTTGTCTTTAGCTCTTGTTGCCTTCCCTCGCTTTTGTCTTTCGCTCTTGTTGCCTTTTCTCTCCTTTGTCTTTAGCTCTTGTTGCCTTCCCTCGCTTTTGTCTTTCGCTCTTGTTGCCTTTCTCTTCTTTGTCTCTAGCTCTTGTTACCTTTTCTCTCTTTTTGCCTATTTTTCTCCGGTTGCCTTTCTCTCCCGTTTTCCGCTCTCCCGCCTTCCCGCCCTCCCGCCTCCCGCTTTCCCGCCGCTGTCCCCGTGCGGCCCCGCCCCCATTCGTTGTCCCCCCCTCCCACCTCCCAGCTGACCCCTCCTCCCCTCCTTCCCTCTTATGGCGGCCGCTGTGCGGCCGCGCCGCTGGCGAGCCAAAGTCGCGCCAAAGGCAAGCCCGTCTGCGCCCGACCACACCTGGACCCCACCCAGCGCCAGAACCCCTGGCCCCCAGCGCTCCCAAAACCCCCAGCTCAGCTACGACGCCGCTTCCCTCCACGCACTCAACCCTGGACGCACTACCACCTGCTTCCAAGCCAGCCCCAAACGCACCCAGGGACCCTTCACCTGCCAAACCTGCAAGTATACCTTCCACTGCGCCTATAATCTGTCCACCGGCCCACGCCCCAACAACCACCTCAAGTGCATCCTCCTCAACGCACACTCCATCCACAGACACGCCATTGAACTATGGGACCTCCTGGACTCTACCGCACCCGACGTTGCCTTCATCACAGAAACCTGGATGAACTCCTCATCGGCTCCCGACATCGCCCTAGCCATACCTAATGGCTACAAAATCGCCAGGAAAGACCACACCAACCAAACCGGAGGAGGAATCGCCATCATCTACAAAAGCTCAATCAACGTCACCACCTCCACTGAAGATACCCCCCTCGCCGCCGCACACATGCACTTCCAGATCCACACCGACCCCAGGACCACCCTCAGAGGCACTCTCGTCTACAGGCCCCCTGGCCCACGCGCCCCATTCAGCGAATCCATCACATACTTCATCACCCCGCACGCCCTAGCCTCACCTGACTACATCCTCATCGGGGACCTGAACTTCCACCTGGAGAAGAACAACGACACCAACACCGCCACCTTGCTCAACAACCTCGCCAACCTCGGACTCAAGCAACTGGTGAACACCCCCACTCACACCGCCGGCCACACGCTCGACCCCATCTTCTCCGCCAGCAACCACGTAGCCTTCAACTACTCCTCCGAGATACACTAGACTGACCACAGATGTGTACACTTCACCTTCAGATGCAAGACCCGACACCTTCGCACACAACTAATCTCCCGCAGACCCTGGAACAAAATCTCCACAGAACAGCTACTTTCCACTCTCAACCATAACCAACCTGCCATCACCCCCGACGCCAACAACGCAGCCCTCTGCCTCACACAGTGGATCACCATCTGCGCTGACAACCTCGCCCCCCTCAGAAACCTCCCAAGACAGACCGACATCAGGAAACCTCCTTGGTTCACAGCCGCCCTCAAAGAATCCAAGAAAACCTGCCGCACCCTTGAAAAAACCTAACGCAAAGAACACACTGCAGAGAACATGTCAGCCCTCAAGACCGCCACCCGCAAACACCACCAGCTGATCCGCTCCACCAAAAGGGCATCCTTCAAAGAGAGACTGGACAAGAACACCCACAACAGCAAAGAACTCTTCAACATCGTCAAAGAGCTCTCCAATCCCAACGCCAGCTCCAACACCATCACGCCCTCACAAGACCTCTGCAACTCCCTCGCCACTTTTTTCCATCGAAAGATCACCGACCTACACGACAGCTTCGGACCCCAGATCCCGCCGACCACCACTGAACTCACAGCCCCAACCATCACCCTCAACGCTTGGACCCCCATCAGCCCCGAAGAGACAAGAACCACCATGAACACCATCCACTCCGGCGCCCCATCGGACCCATGCCCCCATCACATCTTCAACAAAGCCGACGCCATCATCGCCCCCTATCTCCAGAGCATCATCAACAACTCGCTTGCCACGGCCACCTTCCCCGAGAGTTGGAAACACGCAGAAGTCAACGCGCTCCTGAAGAAACCTACAGCGGACCCCAACGACCTGAAGAACTTCCGCCCCATCTCGCTCCTCCCCTTCCCAGCCAAGGTCATCGAGAAGGCCGTCAACAAGCAACTGATCAACTTCCTCGAAGACAAGAACTTGCTCGACCCCTCCCAGTCTGGCTTTAGGGCCAACCACAGCACGGAAACCGCCCTTATCGCAGTCACCGACGACATCAGAACCCTGATGGGCAACGGAGAAACAACCGCCCTCATCCTCCTTGACCTCTCGGCCGCCTTCGATACCGTCTGCCACTGCACCCTAATAACCCGCTTCCGCTCCACTAGTATCCAAGGACAGGCCCTGAACTGGATGATCTAATTCCTCTCGGACCGAACACAGAGAGTCTACCTCCCGCCCTTCTGCTCAGAACCCACCAAGATCATCTGCAGCGTCCCACAAGGCTCCTCACTCAGCCCCACTCTCTTCAATATGTACATGAGCCCCCTCGCCAACATCGCTCGCAAACACATCAACATCATCTCCTACGCCGACGACACCCAGCTGATACTCTCCTTCACCAAAGACCCAGGCATCGCCAAAGCCAACCTGCAGGATGGAATAAAAGACGTCGCACAATGGATGAAGCTCAGCCGCCTGAAACTGAACTCAGACAAAACGGAGGTCCTCATCCTCGGAAACTCCCCGTCCGCTTGGACGACTCTTGGGGGCCCATGGCCCTGGGCACCGCACCTACCCCCTCAGACCATGTACGCAACCTCGGATTCATCCTGGACCCCCTTCTCACCATGACCAAGCAAGTCAACACCGTCTCATCCTCTTGCTTCCACACCCTTCGAATGCTCCGGAAGATCTTTAGCTGGATCCCCGCCGATACTAGAAAGACTGTTACCCACGCCCTCGTCACAAGCCGCCTGGACTACGGGAACACCATATACGCAGGAACCACCGCAAAACTTCAGAAACGTCTTCAGAGCATACAAAACGCATCTGCGCGCCTCATCCTCGACATACTTCACCACATCCACATATCCGCCCACCTGAAACACCTGCACTGGATCCCCGTCAACAAAAGGATCACCTTCAGGCTCCTCACCCATGCACACAAAGCCCTCCAAAATAAGGGCCCGAATACCTCAACAGTCGCCTTGCCTTCTACACTCCCACCCGTCAACTTCGCTCAACCAACCTCGCTCTCGCCACCATCCCTCGCACCCGCAGAACCACCGCCGGAGGTAAATCCTTCTCCTACCTGGCAGCCAAGACATGGAACTCCCTTCCTGTCCACCTCAGGACTACCCAGGACCACCTCGCCTTCAGAAAGCGCCTCAAGACCTGGCTTTTCGAGCAGCAGTAACCCCCCCCTAGCGCCTTGAGACCCTCACGGGTGAGTAGCGTGCTCTATAAATGCCTTGATTGATTAATTGATTGAAAAAGGCATATGCCCATTATTGAAGAAAACAACCTGGACCCTCATGGCTCAATCATCTCAATCATGCTTTTCGACATCTACATAAAGTCATTACCAACAATGATGAATGAATTTCAGCTCACATGCTATAAGTATGCAGATAACACACAAATACTCCTAAAATGCCCCAAAGACTTTGCAAACTTAAATCTTCAGTTGCCTCAGAGCCGTTGATCAGTGGATGATATGGAGTCATCCCAAACTGAATGCTTCCAAAATGGAAATACTCACATGTGGTAATTGGAAAAATTATGACCCATTCTGCGCCTAGCCTGATGATCTGAGACCACCTCCTAAAGTATCCAAGGAAGAAGAAACATTGGAATTACCATGGACTCCAAGCAAACAATGAATGCCCAAGTGGAAAAATTAGCAAGATCAAGTTTCATTTCCATGAAAACTCTGAGATGCATCTTCCCCTATCTGGGATTCACACACAAGGTCCAGGCTACTATCTCTCTTGTACTATCTAAACTGTATTATGCGAAAGGCCTCTTCCATGGATCATCTCTATCTACTATGAAACGGCTACAACGGATTCAGAACTCTGTTGCCAGACTACTCCTATGTGAAAAGTCACAAGCCCACATCTCCCCTGCTTTGAGGGTCCTACATTGGCTACTGGTTGCCAGAAGATCCACCTTCAAGCTGCTTTGTATCACCCACAAAGCAACACATAGAACAGAACCACTTTTCCTCTGGAATAAAACCCCCAAATAAATTCAACAAAGGAACCTCCTCTGAAGATTGGCAACTTGCCTCAAAACATCACCATACAAGACAAAGACAATAAGTGGTACTTCTTTCTCTCTACAAGCAGCCAAACTATGGCATTCTTTACCCCCAAATATAAGACCCATGGATAACTATCTTATCTTCAGATGAATACTCAAGAGTTGTCTCTTTCCTATATAACCACCATAATCAAATGCAATGTACTGCATAGCCCTATGTATCTAAACATTTATAATTTGATTATATGTATATATCTAGATATGTGTATTTCTTTTACCAATATGTATAATAATACCTATGTTTTTTTCCTCTTAATACTCTCTAGGCCTGCTGAACAAATGTATATATTACTTACAGTTAAATATATATATATATATATATATTATTTGATGCATAACATGTTCATATGTCATTGCATAGTTTCTATATAAGATGTTTTGATTAGTTGCTTATGATTCGGTTTTATTTAACTATCACAATAGGTGAATACTGTCTTAACTATTTATCTAAAAGCATTTCACTATTGAAATATTGCTGGAAAAGATAATGTTATAAATGTTATAAATTACCATCAAA
This sequence comes from Pleurodeles waltl, assembly GCF_031143425.1. Taxonomy (NCBI): domain Eukaryota; kingdom Metazoa; phylum Chordata; class Amphibia; order Caudata; family Salamandridae; genus Pleurodeles; species Pleurodeles waltl. The sequence goes on along the minus strand of NC_090447.1, from coordinate 46,760,098 downwards.
TACCGCAACACTTACAAGTTTGTGTTTATACAACTTTAAATCTCAATATATTACCTTCCTTATACATATGTACATATATCCCCTAACTATGTAGTCAAGTTTCTATATATTTATTACTATAGCCTTTCTGTACAAGAAAAAAAATAACTCTCTCAATGCTCTGCTCTGTCTCACCCTAAACCTCTCTTGATCTATTCTCTATCTCAACTCTCTGACTCATCCCAAACCTCATTCTACTACTATGATCTTGAAAATAACCCCTCCTAGACTCTTCCCTCCTCTATCCCTCCTGGTTCACCTCAAACCTCAGATTACTACCATGATTTCCCAAACAACCCTACTAAATTCTCCCTCATGTATCTCTCCTTTGAGGCATCCCAAACCTCATTTTACTACTACGATCTCCCTAATCCCTTTCTACAGACTTTCTCTCCTCTTCCTCTCTTTTATTCAGCGCAGACTTCATCTTACTATTATGATCTCCCAATTAACACTTTCGGGATTCTTCTCTCTTCTATCCCTCCATTATTCTATTCAGTCCAACAGTAACAGGCTTGCATATCCACCATTCCAATTAATTCATATTTCCCTATACGAAACGTTAGACCTGGCAGCTCTTAGTATAGTTTCCCTGCACCTTTTACTTCTGACCTGTTTTTGGACCCTGTGCTGTAATTCTTTTTTGCTGTTTTTGATACTCTGGGCACCTTACCACTGCTAACTAATGCTAAAGTGCAAGTGCTCTCTGTCTAAAAGATATTGGTAATTGGGTTTCTGTGACTGGCACATTTGATTTACTAGTAAGTCCCTAGTAAAGTGCACTATGTGTTCCCAGGGGCTTTAATTCAAATGCTACTATTGGCATTCAGCACTGATTGTGCCACCCACACGAGTAGACCTGTTAAAATGTCTCAGACCTGCCACTGCACTGCCTGTGTGTGCAGTTTTGCACAGCCAATTCGACCTTGCAAGTGTACCCACTGAACAGACCATGAGTACACCTACTCCTGTTAATTTTATTATGCAATGCGCTTCATTAGCGCTGACTGAACTTCTTTTTCAATTTGAAGATCAGCTGTACCATCAAACTCGCAGGACATCAATGGGGAGTACCTTCACCCCTAGTCTAGCCTGTTTATGTGTGTACCATTTTGAACAATGTTTCATTTTTAATACTACCAACCCCTTTTCTGATAACATCAGATTATGGCATCGATATATTGATGATGTCCTCATCTTATGGCAGGGTGAGGTACACTTAGTTGATTCTTTCACTGATTGGATCATTATTCTTGACCCTTTCTTAAAGTTCACTTGCACAGTATCTACAACTAGCGTTTACCATCACTATGGTAAACTGCAAACCTGTACCTATCAAAAAAAAGACTGATCGTAACAGTTTACTATTATATGAGAGCTACCTACCCAAAGCTCTACGAGACAATCTAATGTATGGCCAGTTCTTGCGACTACGTCATAAGTGCAGCAATATGTCATCCTATGATGTACAAGCTAACGATTTAGCAACAAAACTCTTTGAGAAACATTACCCACAAAAAATCATCAACTCAGCCCACAAATGGGCTCGTAACAACAATAGAGAAGCCTTATTGACCTCTGCACCAAAAGACACCATTTCCTGATTAACCTGCATTTCCACCTTTTCTCCAGTATCTAATAGCCTAGTCTTACCAGCAGGGGTGGCGATAACTAAACCTCTATTCGCTTTTAAAAGATCCTCTAACATCAAGCATGCAGTGATACACACTAGACCACTGTCCCTCAACAAGGAGTCTGACCAAAAGACACTTTGGGGCCTTCCGCTTGTGACGGGTCACCACCTGTGCGGCAACTGTAATGTATACTCTCTCTGCAGCATTATCTATCTGGAAACCATTGGCCCTTGGTGACTTCTGAGCCATACTAATTGTTACACTCGTAACTGTATCTATGTGATCTGTTGTCCTTGCGATTTGCGATATATAGGAATGACCACAAGACCGGTGAAAATCAGAATCAATGAGCACCGTAGTAGTATCAGATGTGGACGCCTTACTACTAAATTGAGTATTCACTATCGTGATGTTCAACACACTTGTTGGAAAATGGGTTATTGGTAAGGGCAGGTAGGTACCTACACCTAGCAACAAGCCACTAACCTCCACCTAGGTACAGTTAGGTCTCAGTAAATTAATCCCAGCTCAACCCTTGGTAGCTTGGCAACGAGCGTCAAGGCTTAACTTAGGAGACAAAGTGTAAAGCATTCAAATATCACAAAACAGTAATTAAATAAAACACATGAAACAGTTTAAAAATCCAAAACCAATTTATAAAAATAGTTTATATTTTTATCTTTAAAATGACACCAAAACGAATAAAATCGGATAAAGGGAACTGGAGATATGAATTTTTAAAGAATTACTATTTTTCTAGCGCTTAGAAACAAAAAGCGCCAATCGGGTCATCTGGTTGCACCAGGACCGGGGCAAAGTCAAAGTTTCAGGCCGACCGCGATGGAGCCCTGCTCGGCTACTGGTCGCGGGAGGCCTCGGTTAAAAAGTTACCTTCTGACTTAGTCTTTATTTTGAAGTTTTTCTTCACCGGGACGAACCTGCCAGTTGAATCCGACCTCCTGGAGCCCTTGTCCGGATACGCGATGTGGGTTTCCTCGGTGGAGACTTTTACCTTCGGACTTAGTCGTTTTTTCGAGATGAAAATCCTTCGACCGGGGTAAACCTGGATCTTGATCCGACGTCCATGGAGCCCTTCTCGGATACGATGGCTGGGAGGTCCCGGTCAACTTTTTACCTTCGGACTTAGTCTCTTTTTTGGATGTTTTTCTTTACCGGGACGAACCACGAAGTCAGGCCGGGTCGCGGTTGAGGCAAGCCGGCTAGAATTTCCGCGGCGGGTCGGTCCCTCTCTGGAGCTTTTTTCCAAAAATTCTCAAATCTTTTCCAAACTTCTGGGGCTTCACCCAGATGTTCTTTTAAGGTTCTTTTGGGGTCCACAGCTCACCCCAAGGGTCCAGAAGTTCTGTGATGGTCCTTGGGGGGTGCGGACTTCAACTCCCAGAATGCACCTGGCGCAAACTCCTTTTTGGCCACTGGACAGTGGTCAGCTGGTCGCTTTCTTCAGGAGTTGGTGCAGGGGACTCTGGTTAGCAATTTTTCACCTGTAGCAAACAGGGAGTCCCTCCTTGAACCAGTTGAAGCCAGGCAAAGTCCTTCTTGTGGTGAAGCCCAAGTGTGCAGCTGGTGCAGTCCTTCTGAGTGCAGGTTCCAGGTGCAGGCCAGGGGTCCAGCAGGGCAGTCCTTCTTCTCCTTAAGTTCTTTCTTCTTGAAATTTGGTGGGGATCTGAGGTGTGGGGGCAGGTCTGCCAGTTTTATCCTTGCTCCTGGGTGAAAAGCAGGGGGGCCCTGGTTCTCCAATCAGGGCAGGGTCGTCCCCCTGTGATGACCACTTCCTGGGAAGTGTGGCAAAAATCCATCCCAGAAGGCAACAGTCTCTAAAAATCCAACATGGATGAATCTGATTTTTTGAGGTTACATCTGGCTGAGCCCACCCACTGGTGTGGCTAAAAATCATAAACACACCCCTCTCCTGCCCTCTCCTAATCTAATCAAGGGGGCACCTAATTGTCTGGGGTTGCAGGATGTGGGGGTGTTGCTGGGTGCTCCAGATGTCCTTCTCTGCCTTTGAAGACCAGTTTGGCAGCCCTCCCCCTTCCTGCCTCACCATCTGCTGAGGGGAGATTCTCTCCCCCAAGCACATTCCTTTGTGTGAAGCCAGGCCACTTCACACCTCATCAAGGCAGCCTGGCAGAAGCTGCTGCAGGCTGGCCAATCAGAGCACAGCAGCAAAAACAATGCAGAGCTGAAATTGGCAACTTTTTAGGTAAAGTCTAAACTTTTTACCTGAACAAGTTATATTAAATCCAACAACTGGAAGTTGTGGGATTTATTACAACAATTAATTTGATACCAAATTCTTGGTATGTAACATTTAAGGAGACTTTAAAATTTAAAATAAAGTCTGCCCATTCTAGCCTATGAAGGCCATTTACTTCAATGAGGGAAAAACGAATTTGGCTGTTTTTACCTCACCAGGGCTTATAAATCTATTTTTATAAAGTCCCTGCTTATAGTTACATGGCACCCAGCCCTAGGGGCACATAGGGCACACCTTAGGGGTGACTTATATGTAAAAATAAAGTAGTTTAAGACTTTGGAAGTACCTTTAATTCCAAATTCGAATTTGCATATAACTTTAATTTAAAAGCAGCCAGCAAGGCAGGCTTGCTTTTAAAATGACACTGGGCACCTCAGCAGTGCACCTAGGTGTGCACCACCTATGCTGTGGTCCCTAATCCTACATGCCCTACCATATACTAGGGACTTATAGGTAGGTTAACTTAGCCAATTATAATTAGCCTAATTTGCATATCCATTTTACACAGAGCACAGGCCCTGGGACTGGTTAGCAGTACCCAGGGCACCAACAAAGTCAGGAAAACACCAGCAAAAAGAGGAACATGGGGGCAAAAAGTTATGGGGCCTCTGCAATCAGCCCTGTTTTCTCACAACACTCCTGACGACTTGTGGTGGATTGTTCTTGAGACTGTTAAATCTTCTTCCAGAACATTGCTGGAAGTAGAACAACGTTGGGTTTTCAAATGAGGAAAGTCATATACATGGACTGAATGATGATATACCATGGATGAGTGTCGCAGCTTGCATGAGATAAATCCCTCCTCTCCTACTCCTGTATCCTTGTCATAGAGTGTTTTTGAATTTTGTTTTTGATATTCTCCTCTTTTTGATGACAAGTAACGTATGACGCTCATCATTGAGAGGCTGAATTTTTGGGTGCTACCTGTTTTTCACCAGGGATCTAATTTAGTCCCTTCTTTCTCCTTTCTCTTTTCTTTCTCTATATTCCTATTCTTATATTTATTTTTAGTGTTTTACTGCTGCATTGTCGTTTATTTGTTTACTTTCTGTTTTGTACATTTGTTGTTTATTTTGGTATTTTTTGTTTATTTGCCATCTCCTTTCCTCCCTTCTTGTTATTTCTCCTTTTTCCTTGTTGTTCACATATAATTCTTATTTTTATTATTATATATTCCTTTCACTACAATTTTTTCCCTTTGATATATATTTCTTTTCTTTTCTCTTTCTTTTTTATTTATAGTTTTATTTATTTATTTTTAAAATCTGCCCTCTATCATCATTTTTTGCCAGCACCAATGTAATCTATGTGCCTTCCGTTCCTTCTACTCCTCCACAGTGTCAGTGGTTTCCCTTCTTTTGTTTCTTTTGTTTCTATTTCCATTGTAGGACGGATACGAAGGATCTCTTAGTCCTACCTCTCTGTCTTCTATCTACCGATGAAGGGCGGGCCCGGGCACCACAGGATCTCTATTTTGATTGGGGGCCCGCTCTTCTGCCATCCTTCTTCTCCTGGGGACCGTGTACTCTTCCTGCATTTCGGGAGCGCGACCCCCGACAAAGTCCTGCAACACACTAATGGCAGTGTTACTCGAGCGGTTCGAATAGAACGCTTCCTTGTCATCTCTTTTTATTGTTTTCAGATCGCTTTCCTTTGTACTTGCTGCACGCTCCTCTGTCGATTACGATTCCAGTATATGTTGAAATCTATGCCTATCCTTTGAGTTCCTCCATAATGTGCCAGTTCCGGTTTTCACTTTATTGTCAGTTTCCTGGCTGACTGCATGCTTATTTTTGAACTTGCTAAAGCCACAAGAGTGTCGATGTTCGGCACCATAAGCTGACTTGTGAATACAGAACCTAAATTTTATATTTATACCTCTGTTCCTTTTGCACTCTTCCAATATACAACAGATGTCTCATTCACGATTAGACCTTTGGTGAATATGTTATGTTATGTTATGCTATTTATAGAGCGCATGACTACCCTCGGGTTTCCCAGCGCTATCGGACCATGACCTAGAAATGGCGTAACCCATAACAAAGCTAAAACAGCCAGGTTTTCAGTGCCCTACCGAAGGTGTATTCTTGATTCATCTGTCGTAATCTAAGAGGTAGGGAATTCCACAACTTAGCACCCAGAAAAGCTAATGTGGAGCCTCTCCATCTGACCTTCTTTATATTGGGGAGGATGGCCAGAGAGGTAGTGGCCGATCTAAGTACTCTATTAGGTTTATAAAAGGTGGCGAGATTTTTAAGAAGTGGGGACCCTTTATCATAAAGGGACCTATGTATATAACATAGGGCCTTGAATTGTATCCGCTGTTCAATGGGTAACCAATGTAAAGTAACTAGAGCAGACCTTACATAAGACCATCTCGGGATTTCTTGCAGCAAACGTGCCACCGCATTTTGCACCCTTTGCAGTTTCTTCTTTACATAAGAAGGAGAGCCAAGGAAAAGTCCATTACCATAGTCTAATCTGGATATAATGATAGCCTGCACAATGAGCCTTCTTGCTAATGCAGGTAGAATAGAAAAGACCTTCCTTAGAAGTCTAAGTAAGCCAAAGCACGTCGATGAGATGTGCTTCGCATGAATGTCCAGCGTCAAAAGGGGGTCAAGCCAGATATTACACCATTGTTTGGATAATTGACTGATTTATAGTCCTTCCTGCAATATGTCGTTGTAGAAACACTGAGTGACTATAGACATGTGTTTCTCATGGAGCCATGCCCTAAATTAAAGATGGTAAGCATAAGTGTTGATATTCTTGTTTCCACCTAGCACATTTTGCTATAGCAATGAACACCATGTCTCATTAACATCAGAACACTAATTGTGGATCACCTACAATAGAACCGGTAAGAATGTGGTTTATCTGTTTTGTGCCTCCACAGGTATCATTCAGTTTTTCTAGTAGACATGAACTGATGTGAGTAAACCTTTACTCCTCCTTCCTTGTATATGTTCAATAGTCATTGAACAAAGTGTACTTTGACACTAAAAACTTTTGGAGAAGATTGTGTCTAGTCCTGATGAAACACCAGGTGATCCATTTGGACGTGGCAAAGCACGAAACATGTTGACTTTCCAGAGTGGTTAAAGCTATTATACTTTTTCCCTTTGTTGTGTAGAGTGTGGGACAATTATTTCCCTTCCACTCTACATGTGTTTTTAATCTGGACCGGCTCCTCTCTTGCCTAATAAATTTGGTTCTTCGAGGAGGCGATCGAGCCAATTTTAGTATTTTTCTCTCCAGCTATTCTCCTGTTCTTGCTGTAACCTATGGCGTTTTTTCTCTTGATGCAAGATCCCTGGCAAAGAGGCCCCTTTAAGGGTCCCATCAGACATTGCAGTGCCGGTCTGACATGGAGCAAGCCCAATAATGAAACATGAGGGCCCTTGCTTCTGAATTTACATGTACCTGAGACATTTGACGTTTTGCATGTTTTTCTGCCTTTATTTTTGTTGCTTTATTTGGAACAGTGTACCTTATTTTTTGCAATTTTTTGCAAGTGTACCCACTCACCAGGCCCAAACTTTCCCATTTACTACATGTAAGTCACCCCTAAGGCCCTAGGTAGCCCCATGGGCAGGGTGGAGTGTATTTAAAAGGTAGGACACGTACAGGTGTGTTTTACATGTCCTGACAAATTCAGGTTTCACTATTGTAAGGCCTGTCACTCCCATATGTTAACATGGGAATTACCTTTGAATACCTTTTAAGTGCACTGTCCCATTGGGAGGAGATAGAGATATGGAGTTTGGAGTCTCTGAAGTCACAATTTAAAAATACTTCTTTAGCTAGAGTTGGTTTTTAAATTGTCTGTTTGAAAATGCCACTTTTAGAAAGTGGGAATTTTCTTGCTTAACCATTCTGTCCCTCTGCCCACCTGTGGGATCCATGTCTGGGTCAGACTGACAGTTGGGTTGTTTGTGAATTCCCTTTAGACAGTGACACAAAGGGAGCTGAAGTGTGTCCTGCATATCCTGATGAGTCTTCCCGGGCTAGAGTGGGGAGGGAGGAGCTGACACCTGCACCTAAAAGGGCTGTGCCTGTGTTCACACAGTGCAGTCTCCCACTCCCTGGAGTGTGTCTGGGACCCGTCCTGGGCAAGGCAAGATCATGTTAACAGCAGAGACTTTCCTTTGAAGTTTGCCTACTTCAAAGGCAAAAATGAGTATGAGTAGTGGACCCAAAACCCCAGACTTTTAGATTACTTCTGGATCAAGAGGAACCTCTGCTTGAGGAGGACCTGTCACTCTGCCTGTTGCTTTGCTGTGCTGGTTTGCTGCTGCTGTTTCTGCCTTAAGAGGGAAAGGACTGAGCTTTTCTTTCTGAAATCCTGCTTGTGAAGATTCTCCAAGGGTGTAGACTGAACTTGACTCCTGTTAAAAAGTCTCAGGGACATCAAAGACATCACTCACCAGCCTATGGGTTTGCTAACCCCATGATGTCGCTTAATGCGTCTTGACTCACCGGATTCATGAACCCCGCCAGAACATCTCGGACTGATGCCTCACACTGACGCTGCATCACCTCCCCTGCTCTGCAGTAAGGAACCGACGCCACACGCGATCCAGCGATGCTGCACCTCCCTGACTCCGTGCACCGGCTTGTTTTCTTTGTTACTAAAGTTACTGTACCTGGGGTTACGTGTAACTCCGTGACCGGCACCGACCTCCCTGTGATAGCTCCGGGAAACAACCTGAACAACTACTTTTGAATTACTACTTGCTTTAACAATGAATCTTGAAGAACTACTGGGTATTAACAACAAAGTTTTGAACAACTACTAGTTTAACAACGATTTTACCTTAACAACTAATGCCAGAACAACGAATTTTAAGGTAAGTGAATTATTTTTTGATTCATTTTCAGGTGAGTTTTGTGTTTTGTTTTTTATTTGTTTTGGGTTTAATTATTATATGTTTAATTTCTTTAAGTATATTGTGTGGATTAAGTAATGGATTCTATGGGTTGTGGATGTTATGGGTGGGGTATTGTATTAATACTCAGGTATTATTTTAAGTACTTTTGTTTTTTATATGTTGTAATTTATGTTGTGGGTTTAGGGGTGGGATATATGGCATGTTGGGGTTATGGGTGGGGAAGTGTATTAATACTTAGGTATTATTTTAAGTACTTGTGTTTTTTTATATGTTGTAATTTATGTTGTGGGTTTAGGGGTGGGATATATGGGATGTTGGGGTTATGGGTGGGGAAGTGTATTAATACTCAGGTATTAATTTCAGTACTTGTGTTTTTTTATATGTTGTAATTTTTGTTGTGGGTTTAGGGGTGGGATATGTGGGATGTAGGGGGTATGGGTGGGGAAGTGTATTAATACTCAGGTAATATTTTAAGTACTTGTGTTTTTTTATATGTTGTAATTTTTGTTGTGGGTTTAGGGGCGGGATATATGGGATGTTGGGGTTATGGGTGGGGAAGTGTATTAATACTCAGGTAATATTTTAAGTACTTGTGTTTTTTTATATGTTGTAATTTATGTTGTGGGTTTAGGGGCGGGATATATGGGATGTTGGGGTTATGGGTGGGGAAGTGTATTAATAATTAAGTATTAATTTAAGTACTTGTGTTTTTTTATATGTTGTATTTTATGTTGTGGGTTTAGGGGCGGGATATGTGGGATGTTGGGGTTATGGGTGGGGAAGTGTATTAATACTTAGGTATTAATTTAAGTACTTGTGTTTTTTTATATGTTGTAATTTATGTTGTGGGTTTAGGGGCGGGATATATGGGATGTGGGGGTTAAGGGTGGGGAAGTGTATTAATACTCAGGTATTAATTTAAGTACTTGTGTTTTTTATATGTTGTAATTTATGTTGTGGGTTTAGGGGCGGGATATATGGGATGTAGGGGTGATGGGTGGGGAAGTGTATAAATACTCAGGTGTTAATTTAAGTTATTGTATTTTATTAAAACTTGGCATTTATGTTGTGGGTTTAGGGGTGGGATATATGGGATCTAGGAGTTATGGGTGGGAAGTATATTAGTAGTCTGGTATTATTTATTGTATTTGATGTTTTTTTTTTTTTTTTAAGTATATTTAGAATTAAGGGTGGGATATAGGGGATGTAGGGTTTATGGTTGGGGTTTTGTTTTTATGATTAGTTTTTTTTTTCTATGTTTGGTTTATTGGTGGATTATGATTTTGACATGTATTGATAGTTTATAATTTTTTATTATGGGTGAATTATTCTTTTGTGTTATATTTTTAGGTTTCGTATTTTTTGTTGTTGTTGAAGGTGTAAAAATAATTTTGTTTAAAAATAGTTATGTGTAAGAATTTATATTTGATTTTTTAATAGTATAGTAGTTGGTATAGTAGATTTTGGAATATAATAATGTTATGTTTTTTTTATTTTAAATATTTATTAGATTTTTATTTATTTTTGTGATTTTTTAAATTTGTTAAAATGTTTTATATTTTTAATTTTGATTTTTTTCTGTGTGATGTAATTAATATTATTAATATTTTTTAATTATTTTTTTGGATGTACAATTTTATATAAATATTAATTTGTTTTAATTTTATTTCTAAAAATGAATTAATCAAATAATTATTTGTAGATTATATATAGATTATATATATATAGATCACCTAAAAAGGTGTTAGAAATTTTTGCATGTGCAATAATGTTTTTTTCATTCAAATTTAATTTTTAACAATGAAGTTTTGAACAACTACTAGTTTATCAACGATTTTACCTTAACAACTTATGCCAGAACAACAAATTTTAAGGTATGTGAATTATTTTTTGATTAATTTTAAGGTGAGTTTTGTGTTTTGTTTTTTATTTGTTTAGGGTTTAATTATTATATGTTTAATTTTTGAAAGTATATTGTGTGGATTAAGTAATGGATTCTATGGGTTGTGGGTGTTATGGGTGGGGTATTGTATTAATACTCAGGTATTATTTTGAGTACTTTTGTTTTTTTATATGTTGTAATTTATGTTGTGGGTTTAGGGGTGGGATATATGGGATGTAGGGGTTATCGGTGGGGAACTGTATTAATACTCAGGTATTAATTTAAGTAATTGTGTTTTTTTATACCTTGTAATTTATGTTGTGGGTTTAGGGGTGGGATATATGGGATGTAGGGGTTATGGGTGGGGAAGTGTATTAATACTCAGGTATTAATTTCAGTACTTGTGTTTTTTTATATGTTGTAATTTTTGTTGTGGGTTTAGGGGTGGGATATGTGGGATGTAGGGGGTATGGGTGGGGAAGTGTATTAATAGTCAGGTATTAATTTAAGTACCTGTGTTTTTTTATATGGTGTAATTTATGTTGTGGGTTTAGGGGCGGGATATATGGGATGTAGGGGTTATGGGTGGGGAAGTGTATTAATACTCAGGTGTTATTTTAAGTACTTGTGTTTTTTATATGTTGTAATTTATGTTGTAGGTTTAGGGGCGGGATATATGGGATGTAGGGGTTATGGGAGGGGAAGTGTATTAATAGTCAGGTATTAATTTAAGTACCTGTGTTTTTTTATATGGTGTAATTTATGTTGTGGGTTTAGGGGTGGGATATATGGGATGTAGGGGTTATGGGTGGGGCAGTGTATTAATACTCAGGTATTATTTTAAGTACTTGTATTTTTTTATATCTTGTCATTTATGTTCTGGGTTTAGGGGCGGGCTATATGGGATGTAAGGGTTATGGGTGGGGAAGTGTATTAATACTCAGGTAATATTTTAAGTACTTGTGTTTTTTTATATGTTGTAATTTATGTTGTGGGTTTAGGGGCGGGATATATGGGATGTTGGGGTTATGGGTGGGGAAGTGTATTAATAATTAGGTATTAATTTAAGTACTTGTGTTTTTTTATATGTTGTATTTTATGTTGTGGGTTTAGGGGCGGGATATGTGGGATGTTGGGGTTATGGGTGGGGAAGTGTATTACTACTTAGGTATTAATTTAAGTACTTGTGTTTTTTTATATGTTGTAATTTATGTTGTGGGTTTAGGGGCGGGATATATGGGATGTGGGGGTTAAGGGTGGGGAAGTGTATTAATACTCAGGTATTAATTTAAGTACTTGTGTTTTTTATATGTTGTAATTTATGTTGTGGGGTTAGGGGCGGAATATATGGGATGTAGGGGTGATGGGTGGGGAAGTGTATAAATACTCAGGTATTAATTTAAGTTATTGTATTTTATTAAAACTTGGCATTTACGTTGTGGGTTTAGGGGTGGGATATATGGGATCTAGGAGTTATGGGTGGGAAGTATATTAGTAGTCTGGTATTATTTATTGTATTTGATTTTTTTTTTTTTTTAAAGTATATTTAGAATTAAGGGTGGGATATAGGGGATGTAGGGTTTATGGTTGGGGTTTTGTTTTTATGATTAGTTTTTTTTTTCTATGTTTGGTTTATTGGTGGATTATGATTTTGACATGTATTTATAGTTTATAATTTTTTTATTATGGGTGAATTATTCTTTTGTGTTATATTTTTAGGTTTCGTATTTTTTGTTGTTGTTGTTGAAGGTGTAAAAATAATTTTGTTTAAAAATAGTTATGTGTAAGAATTTATATTTGATTTTTAATAGTATAGTAGTTGGTATAGTAGATTTTGGAATATAATAATGTTATGTTTTTTTATTTTAAATATTTATTAGATTTTTATTTATTTTTGTGATTTTTTAAATTTGTTAAAATGTTTTATATTTTTTATTTTGATTTTTTTTTATGTGATGTAATTAATATTATGAATATTTTGTAATTATTTTTTGGGATGTACAATTTTATATAAATATTAATTTGTTTTAATTTTATTTCTAAAAATTTATTAATTAAATAATTATTTGTAGATTATATATAGATTTTTTTTTTTTTTAGGTGTTAGAAATTTTTGCATGTGCAATAATGTTTTTTTCATACAAATTTAATTTTTAACAACGAAGTTTTGAACAACTACTAGTTTATCAACGATTTTACCTTAACAATTTATGCCAGAACAACGAATTTTAAGGTACGTGAATTATTTTTTGATTCATTTTAAGGTGAGTTTTGTGTTTTGTTTTTTATTTGTTTAGGGTTTAATTATTATATGTGTAATTTTTGAAAGTATATTGTGTGGATTAAGTAATGGATTCTATGGGTTGTGGGTGTTATGGGTGGGGTATTGTATTAATACTCAGGTATTATTTTGAGTACTTTTGTTTTTTTATATGTTGTAATTTATGTTGTGGGTTTAGGGGTGGGATATATGGGATGTAGGGGTTATCGGTGGGGAAGTGTATTAATACTCAGGCATTAATTTAAGTAATTGTGTTTTGTTATATCTTGTAATTTATGTTGTGGGTTTAGGAGCGGGATATATGGGATGTAGGGGTTATGGGTGGGGAAGTGTATTAATACTCAGGTATTAATTTAAGTAATTGTGTTTTTTTATATCTTGTAATTTATGTTGTGGGCTTAGGAGCGGGATATATGGGATGTAGGGGTTATGGGTGGGGAAGTGAATTAATACTCAGGTGTTATTTTAAGTACTTGTGTTTTTTATATGTTGTAATTTATGTTGTAGGTTTAGGGGCGGGATATATGGGATGTAGGGGTTATGGGAGGGGAAGTGTATTAATAGTCAGGTATTAATTTAAGTACCTGTGTTTTTTTATATGGTGTAATTTATGTTGTGGGTTTAGGGGTGGGATATATGGGATGTAGGGGTTATGGGTGGGGCAGTGTATTAATACTCAAGTATTATTTTAAGTACTTGTATTTTTTTATATCTTGTAATTTATGTTGTAGGTTTAGGAGCGGGATATATGGGATGTAGGGGTTATGGGTGGGGAAGTGTATTAATACTCAGGTGTTATTTTAAGTACTTGTGTTTTTTATATGGTGTAATTTATTTTGTGGGTTTAGGGCTGGGATATATGGGATGTAGGGGTTATGGGTGGGGCAGTGAACTAATACTCAGGTATTAATTTAAGTATTTGTGTTTTTTATATGTTGTAATTTATGTTGTGGGTTTAGGGGCGGGATATATGGGATGTAGGGGTTATGGTTGGGGGAGTGTATTAATACTCAGGTATTAATTTAAGTTCTTGTGTTTTTTTATATGTTGTAATTTATGTTGTGGGTTTAGGGGCGGATATGTAGGATGTAGGGGTTATGGGTGGGGAAGTGTATTAATACTCAGGTATTAATTTCAGTACTTGTGTTTTTTATATGTTGTAATTTATGTTGTGGGTATTAATTTAAGTTATTGTATTTTATTAAAATTTGACATTTATGTTGTGGGTTTAGGGGTGGGATATATGGGATCTAGGAGTTATTGGTGGGAAGTATATTAGTAGTCTGGTATTATTTATTGTATTTGGTTAATTTTTTTAAATTTTTTATTTAAGTATATTTAGAATTAGGGGTGGGATATAGAGGATGTAGGGTTTATGGTTGAGGTTTTGTTTTTATGATTAGGTTTTTTTTCTATGTTTGGTTTATTGATGGATTATGATTTTGACATGTATTGACAGTTTATAATTTTTTATTATGGGTGAATAATTTTTTTTGTGTTATATTTTTAGGTTTTGTACTTTTTTGTTGTTGTTGTTGAAGGTGTAAAAATTATTTTGTTTAAAAATAGTTATGTTTAAGAATTGATATTTGATTTTTTAATAGTATAGTAGTTGGTATAGTAGATTGTGGAATATATTAATGTTATATTTTTTATTTTAAATATTTATTAGATTTTTATTTATTTTTGTGATTTTAAAAAATTGTTAAAATGTTTTATATTTTTGATTTTGATTTTTTTGATGTGATGTAATTAATATTATTAATATTTGTAAATTATCTTTTGGGATGTATAGTTGTATATATATATATTAATTTGTTTTAATATTATTTCTAAAAATTAATTAATTAAATAATTATTTGTAGATTATATATAGTTATTTTTTTAGGTGTTAGAAATTTTTGCATGTGCAATAATGTTTTTTTCATGCAAATGTAATTTTTAACAACGAAGTTTTGAACAACTACTAGTTTAACAACGATTTTACCTTAACAACTACTGCCAGAACATCAAATTTTAAGGTAAGTGAATTATTTTTTTATTAATTTTAAGGTGAGTTTTGTGTTTTGTTTTTTATTTGTTTAGGGTTTAATTATTATATGTTTAATTTTTTAAAGTATATTGTGTGGATTAAGTAATGGATTCTATGGGTTGTGGGTGTTATGGGTGGGGTATTGTATTAATACTCAGGTATTATTTTAAGTACTTTTGTTTTTTTATATGTTGTAATTTATGTTGTGGGTTTAGGGGTGGGATATATGGGATGTAGGGGTTATCAGTGGGGAAGTGTATTAATACTCAGGTATTAATTTAAGTAACTGTGTTTTTTATATCTTGTAATTTATGTTGTGGGTTTAGGAGCGGGATATATGGGATGTAGGGGTTATGGGTGGGGAAGTGTATTAATACTCGGGTATTATTTTAAGTACTTGTGTTTTTTAATATGTTGTAATTTATGTTGTAGGTTTAGGGGCGGGATATATGGGATGTAGGGGTTATGGATGGGGAAGTGTATTAATACTCAGGTATTAATTTAAGTACTTCTGTTTTTTTATATGGTGTAATTTATGTTGTGGGTTTAATATTTTTTAATGATTTTTCGGGATGTATAATTGTATATATATATTAATTTGTTTTAATATTATTTCTAAAAATTAATTAATTAAATAATTATTTGTAGATTATATATAGTTTTTTTTTTTAGGTGTTAGAAATTTTTGCATGTGCAATAATGTTTTTTTCATGCAAATTTAATTTTTTTTAAATAAAAATACCATTCATTTTTTTTAAATATTTTTTATTTTGAACATAATGAAGTTTAAAAAATGCACAAAAAAAATATAATTTGATATTGACAGATTTATAGAATTTTTTTAATTATTTATTTATATTTCTTTATCTATTTTCTGTGGTATTTTCTTATTTTCCCTATTATAGTCTATGAGTGAAATAGTCCGTTTTCTATTTTTAGTGCTCTTCCATGTTTAAGTTCATTGACGTCTTCTGTATTCAGTCGGAGAAGCGTCGCGGTCAAGATAGGACGGAAGCGGAGACCTTGTTCAGGTAAGTGGGATTATATATTTTTTTACAGTATGTAGTAGGGTATTTTTATTACAGAAATAGTTGTCGGAGGTAGTTATAAGGTAGGTAGTAGATTTTCGGTGTTTGTTATGTTTCTTATGTTTAATTATTTGTTTACTTATATTTTTGTATTCGATAGTGGTTTGGTAAAAGTAAACAAATTTGTTTAGCAGTGTTATATCTTACAAATGATTATACTGCTTTTGTAGTAGTTGGAAAGAATTGTATATTTTTTTGATAAATTTAGTTTTGGGATTTTTGAGGGGGTCAGTTGTTTGGTTTATGAAAAAGTTTTTAGTTCATTGTAATAGGTTTTGTGATAAAAAAAATTATTTTGTGTTAGTAGTATCCTTTATATCGTTTTCATGTCTTTTTCTTGATAGTTAGGCCCATATTTATACTTTTTGACGCTAAACTGCGCTAACGCAGTTTAGCGTCAAAAAGTTTTGCGCCGTCTAACGCCATTCTGAAGCGCCATGCGGGCGCCGTATTTATGGAATGGCGTTAGACGGCGCAATCAGACCGGCGCTGCCTGGTTTGCGTGGGAAAAAACCACGTAGACCAGACAGCGCCGGCGTAGGGGGAAAATGGCGCATGGGCGTCTTAAAATGGGGCAAGTCAGGTTACGTCGAAAAAATCGTCTTAACCCGACTTGCGCCATTTTTTAACGACGCCCATCCCCCATCAACATGACTCCTATCATTGTAAAGATAGGAGTCATGCCCCCTTGCCCAATGGCCATGCCCAGGGGACTTCTGTCCCCTGGGCATGGTCATTGGGCATAGTGGCATGTAGGGGGGCACAAATCAGGCCCCCCTATGCCACAAAATATTATTAAAAAAAAAAAAAAAAAAACTTACCTGAACTTACCTGAATGTCCCTGGGGTGGGTCCCTCCAGCCTTGGGTGTCCTCCTGGGGTGGGCAAAGGTGGCAGGGGGGGTCCCTGGGGGCAGGGGAGGGCACTCTGGGCTCATTTTGAGCCCACTTGTCCCTTAACGCCATGCCTGACCCAGGCGTTAAAAAGCGGCGCAAATGCGCCGTTTTTAGCCACGCCCACTCCCGGGCGTCGCTTTTGCCCGGGAGTATAAATACCACGTAAAGGCCTGGGAGTCATTTTTTTGACGGGAACGCCTCCCTTGCATATCATTAACGCAAGGAAGGGGTTCACGCTAAAAAATGACGCACATTCCGGGAACTTTGGCGCTATTCGCCTCTAACGCCATAGTATAAATATGGCGTTAGTTGGCGTTAGTTTTGCGTCGAAATTGCGTCAAAAAAAACGACGCAATTTCGGCGCAAACGGAGTATAAATATGGCCCTTAATGTTTTAATTATTGATGTGGCTTTGGTTATTATGTGATTAATTTTTTTACATTTTTTTGGTAAAAAAAAGTATATTTGGTATTTTACGATTTTTAGATATTTTTTGAATTTCTGGTTTGGTAAAGTATTATATTTTATTTCTTTGATTGTTTGTATAGTATATAGAGTTGTTTTTTTAACCATTTAATATGAATCTTTTTTAATTGTTTTTCGATGATTAATGTTTTTTTTTTCTTTTCTAAGTATGAGATGCTGTTTTCTATATTAATGAAGAAGATTTATTCAGCATCATGTGTTTGCATAAAGAGATGAAAACTTCAAAGGTAGGAACAATTTTTGTTGTGTACATTTACTGATTTTTGTTTTGAAAAATGCCAATTTAATTGATGGTGTTTTTTTTTTTTACAACTGGCAAGTAATTTTTTAGTAGGTTAGTGGTTGTTAGTAATGTAGAATATATGCTAGACTGTTGAGGTAGTCTGATGATGTTATTGTATCAAATTGTTGTATTTTTGCCAAAATTCTTTTGGTCATTTCTTTGCTTTTTTTACTTGTGCGTGGGTTCAGGCTACCTGACAGTGATTGAGCAAGTCTAATTTCTTGGAAACTTTGCTCCTTTTTCAAAATTTCCATGAAATGATACAGGTTTGGGTGGGGTTTACCTATTACTTTATTGAAGGCGTTGTGCCATCCTTTTATGGCATTATTAGTCTTTGCACCACCTTCTAAACAGGTTTGGTAGCAGTTCCACCATTCTATTGGAAATCTTGGCTTTCGTCTGCGATCAGATCTGTTTAGGTGTCCAATCCAGGTTTGTTTGAAGTAATTTAGTAAGGGTTCTAATTTGTCTTCATTTTGTGTATAATAGTTAGACTCTGTTATTGCGGTGTAATACTCATCTACTTTTGTAGGTGGTACAAAGCATAATGCTGTGAGGTTTTTTAAGTCAAATTGTAGTATGCAATCTGAGAAATATTCTCTACTTAGGGATGATTTTTGTATTCTACGCCAATATGCTTGTGAAAAGTGGAAAAAGCATCCTTGAATTTGGGTATGTGGATATATTTTTAGTATTGTATTTATCATTGATAATTCGAAATCTAGTATTACTTTTCTAGGTGTTTTATTTGATGTTTTGTTTTTGATTGTTGATAAAAATTCACTGTAAGTAGAGGAATGTTTATCAGGTAGTAATGCATACACTAGGGGGATTGTAGTGTTATTTTTTGTGGCATGTATGGTGTAAATTTGAGTGAATGGATGGGGTATAGATTTAAAGGTTCCATCCATCATCCAAATTTCACTATTTTGTAGGATTAGTAAGTTGCATGTTGTGCTGAATATTAAAATTCTTTTTTGAGGGTTTTCGTTGTCGTGAATGAGGAAAGTTTCTTTGGAGAAGGTAATTGTTAGTTCTGGGGGGATGTTAATGTCTTCATAGGTTTGTGGTGTTATATGTTGGGGATTACTTGCCAGTCTTTGTTGTTGAAATATTCTCCTAAGGTTTGGTACAGAAGGCATGCTACCGGAAATCTGTATTGGAATATTTTGTACTACCTCCCTTATAACCTGTCCGCAGGAGTCATGGGAGGTGTGTGCAATGTTTTTTATTTTTTGTATGTTTTCTCTTATCTCAATTACTATTGCAGAGGCAGAGTGGTTGTGATCTGTTGTTTTAACAACGGTGTTTTCTAGAATTACAGCTCTGCCTCTACAATGTGAAGAGTAGAATTGTACACATCTCCAATGGCTCCTGAGGTTGACAACCATGTCTCTGCAATAAAGATAACCTTCATACTTTAGTAGCTGGTTTCCGGTTCTTGAGGTTATGTAACTTGCTTCTCCTTGCGATGCCATTTGTGAAATATCTGTAAATATTATAAAAGAAATAGGTTAAAAGAAGTTTGCAGTTTTTAGTATTAAATTTGTGGTGGATTTAGTTTACCACTTAGTAAGTTAATTAATATATAATGTGTCCTATTTGTAAGTGTTTGGTGTAGGTGGTTTGTTATCTTTTATATTTAGTGATTGTGTGTTATTTATTGAGGTAAGTAATTTTTGCTTTTAGATTTGTATTTCTGGGTCTATTGTGTTCCTAGTTTTTGTTATGAGGTAAGTAGTTAGTGGATTTGTAATAGTATATTATTTGATAATTATTCTGCAGCACCTATGTTAATGTAAGTATCTAGTGAAGTTGCTTTGATTATTTTTTAATGTTTTGAGTATTTGTAATGTGATATGAGGTAAGTAATTGGTGGAGTAGGAATAGTAATTTTCGTGCTATTTACTGTGTAGCAGGTGCTGTGACGTAAGTATGTGGTGGAGTTGTTATAGTAAATTTTGGGAAACATCCTTTATTACGATGTTTTATTTATGAAGTCGTGGTTAATGAAAGTGTAACAAAGCTTTTCTTAACAATGAATACGTTATTTTGTGAGTTAACTATGTATGTTCTGAATAATGAACATGTGTGGTTAAGGTACAAAGAAGGGAGTTGGTGAAGGAGGACAATGCAGCTGAAAAGGGGTTTAATTAGGTTAGTGGGGGGGGTTTAGGTTTTGGGGAGGGGGTGAGGGGTTAGGGGGTTTTAGGTTTTGGGGTGTGGTTGGGGGGTGGGGTGTTTTTGGTTTTGGGGAGGGGTTTGGGGTGAGGGGGTTTTAGGTTTTGGGGTGGGTTTGGGGGGTGGTGTGTTTTTGGTTTTGGGGAGGGGGTGGAGGGTGGAGGGTCAGGGGGTTTTAGGTTTTGGGATGGGTTTGGGGGGGTTGGGCGTTTTTGCTTTTGGGGAAGTGGTGGAGGGTGAGGGGGTTTTAGGTTTTGGGGTGGGGTTGGGTGGGTGGGGTGTTTTTGGTTTTGGGGAAGTGGTGGAGCGTGAGGGGGTTTTAGGTTTTGGGGTGGGGTTAGGGGGGTGGGGTGTTTTTGGTTTTGGGGAGTGGGTGTGGGGTCAGGGGGTGGTGTTGGGGGGTGGGGCGTTTTTGGTTTTGGGGAGGCGGTGGAGGGGTAGCGGGTTTTCGGTTTTGGGGTGGGGTTGGGGGTGGGGCATTTTTGGTTTTGGGGAGGGGGTTGGGGTGAGGGGGTTTTAGATTTTGGGGTGGGGTTGGGGGGGTGGGGCGTTTTTGGTTTTGGGAAGGGGGTGGGGGGTCAGGGGGTTATAGGTTTTTGGGCGGGTTTGGGGGGTGGGACGTTTTTGGTTTTGGGGAGGAGGTGGGGGGTTAGGGTGTTTTAGGTTTTGGGGTGGGGTTGGGGGGTGGGGCGTTTGTGGTTTTGGGGACGGGGCGGGGGATCAGGGGGTTTTAGGTTTTGGGGTGTGGTTGGGGTGGTGGGGTGAGGAATGTAGGGTGAATGGTGCCTATTAGTAATGCTTTTATCAAGAATGCTTTTAGAATGAAATATTGTTGTTAAGGCATTTGTGGTAAAATTATTAGTAGTAAGAACAAGGTGGGTGTTCTGTCCTTGTTGTTAAGGCACTAGTTGTTTTGGAAGTTGGTGTTTTGTTGTAAAATTTATTTATGTTTATTGTCCAGCAGCTGTTTAGAGGTAAGTGTTTGGTGGGGTTGTAATAGTTATTTTTTTGATATAATATATGTACTGTGTTTGCAAAGTGTTTTTAATTTTATTGAATTTATGTGTGTTTGGTGTTAAGTTAAGGGGTATTTGAATAAGAATGTTTGTTTAGTTTTATTTAACTAGAAAATCTGGTTGTATGGTATAATGAAAATATTATACTTACTTTGAGTTTTTTTTCTTATTTTAGATGTTATTTTTTTTAAAATTGATTTATTTCACTTTTTTATGTCTTCTGGGTTTTATTGGGTTCTTTGAGTCTGTAAGAAATAAGAACAAGTGTATTATTTAGTTTATTCTTTTGTTTTATTAATTATTTAGTTTTTTGATTGATAAGTAATTTTTTTAGTAGGTTTGAAATTTGGTGAATAATATTTGGTTTTTGGTTAAATTTATTAGGTGAATTAATTCCTTTTTTTAAACTAATTTGTAGTTTTAATATTTAATACATATTTTTGAATTATATTATGGTATTCGTTATTTAACAATTTTTTTAATGCAATTGTTTATGGTTTAGTGAAATTGTTTTTGAATAATGGTAATGGTTTACCTTTGATGGTGAAGGTGTGGTGTTTATCTTTTTGGTCAGATTCTTGATATTTATGCCTGCAACAAAATAGTACGAAAGGTACATTAATAATATATTATTTTAGCTGTGGTATAGGTTAGTAAATTTCTTTATATTTATTTATGGATATTTTACCTTGTTATCTCAGTAGATGGCGGTGTTGGATAAATTATATTTTTATTATTTTCCGTAGTGATATGCTCGTCTTCTCTGTAAGTTGTTCGGTGTAGTAATGAGTAGAAAATGGAGGTCGTTGGTATTTATATGTGTTTTTGTAAGTATTGTTTTAT
Organism: Pleurodeles waltl; assembly: GCF_031143425.1. NCBI lineage: Eukaryota > Metazoa > Chordata > Amphibia > Caudata > Salamandridae > Pleurodeles > Pleurodeles waltl. Next base: position 46,738,265 of record NC_090447.1, on the reverse strand, counting down.
TTGTAAATTGAATGTGTTTTGGATGTGTTTTTTTTATTGTGAATTTGTTTGTGATGTTAGATATATATAATTGTAGAGTGTATTTGTTTTGTAGTTTGTATTTTTTTTTATGTTCGTTTTCGTTTGTTCAGTAGAGGAAGTACTTCCTGGGTCATGTAGAAAGTGTTGTAGGACTGTCGTTTTATGTAGGTTTTTTTTTTAGTGTTGTGTTTGTTTTATAATTATTTAAGTATTATTTATGTTGATTTAAAACTGTGTTTATATGTTTTGGATTTTTGTGATGTTTTGTTTTTTGTATGTAGGAAATATATTGTTATTTTCGATTTCGTTTTTTTTTTACGTAGTATTGTAGTGCTTTTAATATTTTATTTATTAATCGTTACTGTTTAGTTGTGATATAAATTATTAATATTTTTCGTTGTTTGGAGTTCGTTTTCAATATATTAGGTGTTTAGGCGTTTTCGGTGTTGGGTAGTATTTGTTTGGGTATTCGTTGATTGGCTAGTCGTTTGTTTGGGTAGTAGTTATTTTAGGATTCGTTGTTTAAGTATTCGTTGTTTGGGTAGTAGTTTGTTTGGGTATTAGTTATTTGGGGAGATGTTTAGGTAGTAGTTATTTGGGGAGTCGTTGTTTAGGTAGTCGTGGTTTACATAGTAGTCGTTTAGTGGAATATTCGTGATTTAGTGGTTTTCGTAGTCGTTAAATAGGTGTTCGTTGTTCAGGAATAATTTAGTTAATGTTTTTATTTGTTGTTTAGACTTCGTTGTAAAATAATTCGTTTTAGAGGTTTTTTCGGTGTTGGGAAGTCGTTGTTTAAGTAGTAGTCGTTTAGGTAGTAGTGGTTTAGTGTCATATTCGATAGCTCCAGTTAGAGCTATTGTGTTTTTCAGTGTTTTTAAAACAATTTTATCTTTTGAGATTCATATTTCTACTTGTGTTTGTTGGATTTTTGTTGTTTTCATCTTGTTTGATTTAGATAAGTATTGGCTATTTTTCTAAAATTGTGTGGAGTCTCTTTGTGGTGTTTGCACTGTGTTACTGTGTTTGTTGGTACACATACTTTACACATTGCTTCTGAGATAAGTCTGACTGCTTGTGTCAAGCTACCAAGGGTGTGACCAGGGGTTATCTGAGCTGTGTATCTCCCTTACCCTGAGTAAAGTAAGGGTTCCTACTTGGACAGTGTGTAAACTAACCGCCAACTAGAGACCCTATTTCTAATAGTAAAATTCATGCTATATTTATATTTCCCTATACTAATCCACCACTAATCCTTTTGGGTTCCAGAGTAGCTTGCTACTCGCTGAAAAGCACTTCAGCGCCTCATCAGGGATAGAAAGTGCTATACAAACACAATTCCAATTACAGTTGCAATCAGTGATACATCCAAGTCTCAAGCAAAGAACGACTTTAAAATATGAGCCATGGCAGTTGAGCAGGAAAGTGGTAAGGGTGCATTTTGGAGCATACTAGCTCAAATGTATTACTAATGCATGGTGTGGCAACATATTGTCATTTACAAAAAACAATTTTTCCATTGAAATGGCAAAACCTTTGCACTGATATGCAGTTTTTCTGATAAAACAATATAGCACACAAACTGAAATGTGTCAAAATCGAATTTCAACAAATATTCATCATTTGCACATCACAAAGTATTGTGTCTTGCGTTCCTTTAATCCTAATAAAGCTTTGTTTTCATCACACTTAAGAATTAGAAAAACTTGCACAACTACATTTGTGCTTTCCTAACTGCTGGTGTATTTTGAAATATTTGCACAGACCATTTACAGGTATATAACCACATAGAAAATATGACAAGATACAAACACAATTTAAGGGCATCTTTATTTCTCAGTTACCTTCTGAACTCCAGCTGTTTATTTTGGAAGTGATTCAGCACCTCCACCACCCCTACTTCCCTACCTACTGGTTAAGGCCTCAGCAGGAGTGATAATATTATAAAATGGCAAAAATTACATATTAGGCCAGTGCTAGTATTAACAGTGATGGGTTCTGTCATGTATAGATCATGAATTGCTACCAGTATGAATGTTCAGTCCTGCCTCGCCACTTAGTAGTCCTGGGTGTATGCTCAGTTCATGGTTCATTGCCTCATCCCTCAGTCCCTCAGTGAGTGTTCATATTTGCACCATCACACAATAATCTTGAATGTGTCTTCCAATTAATATGATAATATTTTAAGATTTACACCACACTTATACTTATTGGCTGCATGGACACAAGTGCATCATGAAGAATTCATTAATTCAGTAATAGTGAGTGTGTGCTGATCTCTTCAACAAAGCTGCCATTCCTGACACTGTGCACTGACACTCCAGGCATGTCTGAGTCAGAAAGAACAGAGAGAGTGGATTTCTGAATTGCCTGCTATTTCCCCTACTTCTGTCATGACACTGAAGGCTGCTGAGGCTTGCTATGTGCATACTCCCAAACACAAGCTCATAACTTTGTCCACCCAAGTTGGAACCACCTCCTAGCACTGGAACTATTTATTGAGCTGTCTCTCCAGCAGCACCTCTTTAAATCAGTGTGTTCACATCAAGGTGTCTGATCTGAACATATCATTTTTATGGTCTGGCTTGACAGTGCAGCTGTTGCCAGACAATTTTGTGATCATTACTAGAGAGGGGTTTTGCTCTGTCCATATATTGGGAGCCAGAAATACATGTGTTAATTGGGAAGAAGGTGTGTGCTTCCACAAAACAAGGGCTTGCCTTCCACACAGCTGTGATCATTTTGTGTATTTATCTAGCAGCCTGAGCTTAAACTTTCAGGAAAGCATACATGATATTGTAATGCTATTATAGTGTCATAGATGGCAAGATAATTTATGTTGTTTTTCTCTGCAGGAGCAGAGTTAGGAGGAGGGCAGTCATTAACCTATATGGATTTTTAGGTCTGGCTTGAGTGTACAACTGCCGCCTGACCTTTTGACTTACATCAAAATAATTCTACAGTTCTTTGCTTTCATAAAAATACATATTCATTCCCACACCATTTACTCGTAGTGCTTTACATTGCCTGCCATACAACATTATGAAAAGCCAGACCTATTGGCATTGTCAATGCTTGTTTAACATGCTGTTCCCTATTGTCCTGCAATAACTTACACAGTGATCATACATCCACTCTGCCTTCAAAGTCTAAAGCTGATGAACCAACAGTGTGCACGTCTCAGTTGGAGGGGAGGCAGAGTGCATGAGTGAGTAATCTGTAGTTACCCTGGTCTCCATAGACACATGCTGTAGCATGATGCAGGCGCCAGCTCCCTGCTCCCAAAAGTCAGAAATATTTTGATTACTGGGAAAATTTACAGATTTACTCCTAGGGCTGTATTAGACATACAGTGCATGTTCTTTGTTTGTAACGGGTGCACCTTTCAAAAGGCACGCAGTGCACAAACAAGGATAATGTACCATATTAGAATGATTGCATTGCCCCCAAGACAGCATGAACTTGCGGTGCCACAGGGGCAGCGTATTCAAGTGAAATACAAGCAGCTTTGAAGCAGCCTCTCAGTGTTTCACTATGCAGGCATCAACCTGCCTGCACTTTTAAGAGGAGTGAGTGACTGCACCCTCCTGCAAAGGGATGTATGTACCCTCCTCCAGAGGGCTTCCATCAGGAGGCGCACTGACAATGCGACACCTTTTTGTGGAGTACTCTCAGTGCGCCTCCTTTCTTTCCCTTTGCAGCCGCATCTATAGTACGGCGAGGACGCAGACACAAAGAGATTCCCTCATTTGCATGGGGCCACGCTCCCATGCAAATGAGGGAATGCCCTCTGATGTGCGTCAGTGCTATCTGCATAACAGAAAGGGCTGCACAAGCATCTGTAGCCCCTTCTATAATACCAAAGCACCCTGGGGGCATGCATAGTGGGGGAAAACTCCCATTACGCACCCCCTGGGCACGTTGTATAATAACGCCCCTGCTGTGAGTGGGAGTAAACTTGTATTTTTTAGGATGGAAATGGGAAGACAGCAAACATCTTCAATACTGATGGGATCTTAAGGAAGAGATTTGCCTATTGGGATAAATAGTTTTCTCCTGAAGGATAAAATAAATAAAGTGCTCTTGCACTTATGCCAAGGCATTGTTTGATCCAGTTTTATCCCAAGTACAATTACTCATTAAGAACTGCCTTTACATGCACTTAGCTTGGCATTCACACATTTCAAGGGGTACTCCAGACACAAAATGCAAGCAGTTTACCTAATGTGTGCGTGTTTCAATAACCACAGCAAAAAAGCCAAAGAAACGTCAACTCAGGCCACACTGCAGAAGTGAGGATTAACACCCTGATACATGTGTTACAGACAACTGTATACCTGAGATAACTTGCCGAATAGTTAGTTTTTTCTAAATCTGTTTTGCAAATTAATATTTTGAAAGTTCAACTTTCATGCTCGCTTGCAAAATGAATGTTGCTAACATTATAAATGAAACACATTAGGCTTTGGACCTTCTGGCAGCAGAACCAATAAAAAGACAGGTGTGCACACGAGAATAGTAAGTGTCACCCCGACTGGCATTCGACAAGCCCTCTGTTCCTTGGCTGCCTTTGTCCACGATGGGTGATGCATAATGAACTTGGACCTGCTCAGTGCAGACAGGGGCTCATTTACAAAGAATTTATGCAGTGTGGTGCTGCAAGCCGGCTTTCTGCTCCACGCTGTGGCATTGGAAAGTCTAGGGATGCGTCGTATTTACAGAAATATGACGCAACCCCACACTTTTGTCTGTGCGCAAACTGCTACCTAGTTCCAATGCAGGCACCCATGCGCCATAGTGCAAGGGTGTCTGCATTGCAAGGATGATTGTTTATGTGCAAGAAGGGACACCTTCCTGCACATAAATAATCATTAATGGCATTTTCCAGAATGCAGCATACATAGAAAGTGGATAAACGGGGAGAAATAATGTTATTTCTCCCCATTGCGCCACTTTAAAGCCACCCCAGGGGTAGCGTAGGAATCTGATGGATTCTCAACCTTGTAAATATGGGAATGCATCAGATTCTACGGGTGTTACGTGGGAACACTCATAGCAAAACCCATGGAATGCTCCTTTCACACAGAGTTATGCACGCAAGGGGGCAATATTTACAAGGGCATGAAAAGCCATGCAAGGTGGTAAATATGGACCGGCGCACTGCGCCACCGGAGCATTAAAAAAATGACGCTTCAGTGGCAGTGTGTTGCTAGGGGCTTGCAAATGAGGCCCACAGTGCTTTATTGTCATAACACAGGCAGAATACATTAATCACAGGCACAAATACGTGCAAAAAGAAACCTTACAGGGACCTGCAAAGAATGGTGACTTATGGGAATAAATTCTAACAGTTGTAAAGTAGAATTATTTGCCTCAGAATTGACACACCAGAATTTCAAATGATAAAGGAGTGAAGGAGTGGGAGGTCTGGGTAACAGATTAGGAACATTTTACATAATGTATTACTTTATCATTTATTATTTCGTGTTCAGCTCAACTGAAGAGGTCAGCGCGATGTGCAACAGAACACCAGGCAGAGTTTAGTTAACTCCTTCCATAGAACTAGACATGCTGCCAGTAGGCACAAGGGGCCATATTTATTATGTAGTTGTGTCACACTTGCACCGTGTGACACAACTACTGTGATTTATCAAGCCACGTAAGGCCATCTTGTGTGGCCCTGAGTGGCTTGATACATCTGGACTAACGATATGCAGTTCAAATCGCTGCATTGCTCTGCCCTAGGGAGGTGTTCCATGGGTGGTGCGTGGGTGTTCCAACAGGTAAACTGGCTATGAATTCCAGATGGTAGGAGCAGCACCTGAGAAGAACTGTGTGGCAACTTTGCAGGAGTTGAAGGTTTAATAGCAGACTAAGCTTATCGGTATTCCTCAAATTCTTGACGGCACCAGAGATTTTAAGATAGACACTTATATAATCTGGAAGTTGACTGTGAAGGGCTTTGTAAGTGATGCACATTGACCACAGTCTCATCAGGGTCACACATCTTTTCAATGGCAATAGGGTTACCAAACACAATGTCCCACTCTTAGGGCAGCCAAGCAGTTTCAGAATGAAGCTCATAGAGATGCAATCTCTCCATTGGTAGCTTATCAAGGAACCTGTACAGAATTGAATTCTCATAACAGATGTATTTTAATATATAACACTGCAATGAGATTATTATACTGAATTCGAGTTTAACTCTTACTACGAAGGTGTACATACATAACGCTGCGCAGAGAACATGTGTGGTGTTAATTGAAGTTCATTGTTTCAACTCTGAACAATGGCAGGCCTACAACAGTTTATGCAATTCAGCCCTTCCTAAAGAACCCGGGCCAACCACCACCACCTTGGAATAAATGGTTCAGATCTTTCGAAAACAATTTAGTTGCGATTGATGCAGGGTAGTTTTCACTAAAAAGGAAAGCAGCTATTCTTTTTTACTAATTTAGGGGCTGAAGGTGGCGCATATTTTTGACAATTTACCTGTTACAATTCCAGTGAAGTGTGTGGATGATTGGAATGAGTATACTGAATTGATTACAAGATTGAGGAATAAATTCACAGAGCAGCCAAGTGTACTCCTTGAAAGGTTTAATGTTTAATCTTTTCAAGAGGAAACAAGCTCAAGAGGAATCTGTCGAATAATGCATTTCTGCGTTCAGGAATTTAGCTGCAAATTGTAGCTTTGGTGCTTTTATATACATCTATATCAGGGACCAATTCCTTTACAGCTGCAACTCAAAGAAAATACAGGAACGTTTACTCAGCTGACGTGACCCCACCCTACTGAGGTGTTAGACATGTCAAAAGCTATTGAACATTTCTAGCAAATGTATAACGGGTGAAACCACATCTCATGCTTTGAATGCTGTACATTTAACTGGCGCGGTCACTGCTTTGTCCTCTAGGGACAAAAAAGAAAAAACACACCATTTTGCTTCAGATGTGGGCCCAAGATATCTAAGCAATGATGCCTCTTACCCAGCTGCGGGGAAAAGGTGCAATGAATGTCACAAACTGGGACATTTTCAAGGAGTTTGCAACAGTGTTAGGGACACACTCGTGTGCGCTTTGGGGACATTGATTCTGGTGCTGAGGAATGTTCACGTGACTCGTCAGGGGTATCCCTTACACTTGATTTAGATGGCAAAAGACACAACACCAATTAAAAGCCTTATATGTGATGTACACATTGGAGGAGATAAACTTAACATGATGGCAGACTCTTGCAACCCAGCGCTATAATTTCTGCTACACCCAGCGCTATGATTCCTGATACACTCTGTGATCAAAACCAGACCCCTCAGTCCTCCTGATGGTTCACCTAAAGATTATGGCGGTAAGGACATACACATGATTGGTTTCTTTGTTGATAAATTATAGTATTTTCGAAGAAAAGTACTGACAAACATGTATGTGGCTGAGAAGGGAAAGCACATCGTTGAGTGGCAAGACCTAGCACATTTGCGTTTGATGCTGGTACCTGGGTATGAAAATCCTGTTGTTGTTAATGACTTGTTGGTGGCATCAGTTATTGACAATAGTGACAATTTTTGGCTCAAGTTGTTCAAAGATTTCCAGAAGATTTTTACAGTAATGATGGCACCATACATAAATTTAAACACAAAATAAATCTAAAGAAGAATGCGAGGCCTGTCTCCCATAAGGTAAGGCCGGTACTGTTGCCTGTGAGACCACAGCTCAAGACATTGCTATACACACAATTGTAAATGAGGGTGTCGTTGCTCACACAGGCTTATCCGAATGGGTGAGTTCCACTGTCATTGTTTACAAAAAGGGATAGCAACATTAGCCTTTGCACTGACTTGCATGCACTAACCAAAAACTTTGAATTTTGGATTGCCATCCTTTGCCTAAGATAAATGAGTTATTGGTGAACATTGGCAGTGCCAAATTGTTGTTGCTTCTGGACCCATGCTCGTCCTGTCATCAAACACCACTTGCTGCTGACTCACAAGACCGGACCATGATTGGTACTCCCTTTGGAGCATACCACTCCCTAAGGTTACAGTTTGGTCTTGCGTCTGCACTGAGTGTGTTCCATAAGTTGATGGATTCCATCTTGGTTAATATACTGGGTGCCCAAGCTTGCCAAGATGCGGTCTTGGTGTTTGCCGACTCGGTTACAGAACATAACGCCATTCTTACCTAGGTCTTGGAAGTATTTAGAAAGGTTGGCATTACCCTTAAGCCAGAAAAATATTGTTTGTTGAAAAAAGAACTAGATTATCTTAGACATTACATTCTTGTCAAGACTATTAAACATAAGTCTTCATTGGCTCAAGCTATTTAGGATATGACACAGCCCAAAGATAAGGACACTCTAAGATCTTTTCTTGGTATGAGTGAATACTACTCAAGATTTATACAAGGGTATGCTTTGGTTGTTCAGCCGCTTTGCAAATTACTTCTGAAAGGGGTACAGTTCATTTGGGATGACTCAATCAGCAACCCTTTTCTAGAATAAAGAAATTGATTGTTGAAGCACCAGCTTTATTCCCTTTCAAACCTTCCGCTAAGTGCATTCTTACAGTTGACGCAAGCCAGGTAGGCATAGGGGCTGTCTTCTCTCAAATCTCTGACAGTCAGGAACACACTGTGGCATTCGCTTCTTGCTCATTGAAGCAGGCAGAGTCACACTACAGTATGATAGAGAAGGAAGCTCTGGCCGGCTATGGGCAATCAAAAAGTTTAAAACTTTTGTCTGGGGGGCGTATTTTGATTTGTACACTGATCAAAAAACCCTCATTCATTTGCTTAATGGCAATGGTACTGGTAGGGCTTCAGCTAGGCTGGTCAGACTTCTTCCTCGTTTGCAGGAATACAACTTCAAAATTAGTTATATTCCTGGAGGAAAGAATTCAATGACTGATTGCCTATCTAGAATGCCATTGCAGGATGTTGAAAAATCTGAAGATCTTGATGATATTAAGCCTGTTGTGGCCACATTGGATGAGATTTTGAGTTCTTCAGGTGTAGTATCTCGGGAGGAATGGATGGCTGCTTTAAAAGAAGACAACGTTTTGTCTGCGTTTATTGTGAGAAAAGGCTGGCCTTAAGAAAGATCATTGTCTAATCCGCTAAAACCTTTATCACAAGTGGAAACCGAACTGTCCATTGTAGAAGAAATTCTATTATGCAATGATGCTTTACCTCACCACAGGAGAATACTTCAAATCTTTGCCCGTATCATTTTGAGATGCATGCTTTATTCCCAAACATAGATGAGGCCGAAACTGTGTTTGGGGCAATGGACATCGTTGACTATGGAGCTTTTCAGAAAAAGTTGACATTTTTATAATATTGTTGTATTGATTGACAAATGGTGCAGAGTACATAAAAGCAGAAAATTAGACCAGGAATGAGACTAAGGAATGGCCCAGGATTATTTGCAGAAGTATTTCGTAACCAGGGATTTCACGAAGAACATATTTTTTTAACATTACTTTTTTCAAACAACATAGTCTTGCAAACAAACATATCTCTTGGCACCTACCTTCTAACAACTGAGAGTGTGAATGAGCAAACTACATATTCTTGCAAACCTGGGAGCAGCAGTGATAACCGCTGTGGTATTCTGTTACATCTGGTATCATCTGATAGGAGTGTGTTGAAGGGCACAAGATTGGGCATGCTCTTCATATGAACATGTACAAAACGTGTAAGTGCCCCCAAAATCTAAAGTCACTGGTTTTGCTGTAGAGATAAATCTAATATGTTATCTTTAATTATAAAAATAATATGGTATAAATAATATTTATAACCTAACAGTTGTGATCGCAGCACACATGCAAAATTGGAAAGGTTTTGAGAAAAGAAAATGTTTCTCAAACTTCACACTTCTCTTGAGGAGGCATTGAATTATGGCACAGGTTCCTGTCTACCTTCATTAGTATATAGTACTTTCCATCAAAATCTATAGGTGGGTGCATGAGAACAACCATGTACCACCCAAAGAACGTCACCTTGATGTAAACTAGTGCGAACCACAACTTTGCCTTACTTTACACCAATTTTCTGTCATTGTCTGCTACACCCCTCATCGCACACCTTAAAATATTAATTCAGGCTGCATAAAGACATAGACTGCGATGTTGCATGGCCATATATGTGGATCTCCCAAATGCACCACAGATAGTTTATAAATGGCACAAAATGGGGTCTTTAGTACCATCAGCGACCTAAGGAACAAGAACCACAGATGAATGAAAGGGCTCTGCTGGCCATGCTGACAATGGAACATCAACTCCAGCATTGATTCCTGTGACTAGTCTGGAAAGTAGTCAGGGAAGAACCTTCCAGGCCTCTCTCCTCTTCAGGGTGCGTATCACATAAGTGCCCTGGGGAAACACTGGGTGTTTGCGCCCCCGGGCCACTTTGTTATTACAGAAGGGGCTGCAAATGCTTGTGTGGCCCCTTCTGTAATACAGATACCGCTGGTGCCCATATACCGCCGGCACTGTCATACCACTAACGTGGGTGCAGAGAAAACATGCCTTTAGAAGGCACATTGAAAGTGCACCACAAAAAAGGTGGGCCTCACAAATGCAGCCCTCTAAAGGAATGAAAAGGGGTCTCACTGCACTCGCCTGCAAGGGGATCTCTGATCCCTTTTAAAGTGCAGGAGGAGCAGCTATAGTTTCTTAACATATGTATAACTATAAGTATAACATAACTGCTGAATTTCTATGGTTCTGTATGGATAAAATTTCAACCTAACTATGACATCCCGGTAACCTTTGGTTTTCCCAGTGAATATATACATAGCTTAGCATTCTTTTTTATATCTCACACATTCAGGGAAGCATCACCATCATAGCTACTGTCAAGTTCTTTTAATGCTGTAGATGTGTTTGGTTTTCGAGTGTCTCAGTATTCATATTGTGCCGGCTGCTAGGGCTGCTTCCAACCATCTTTTTTCTGAATATTGATTCCAACAATGTCCTGTCTGCCATGAAGTAGTGCCAGTTCCAGGAAAAGTTTTATATGTAGGTCAGTCACGTCTTCCATTTGGTGCCAGCTGGAATAGCAGTAGTTCTGCATCATTGGGGCTTGTCCATGACACATGCACCACATCACTTCCTGGTTGATCACATCTACAACACTTCAAGTCAGGAGACAACTGTGCTCCGTGTAGCCAGGGCTGGCTTTAGCGCTGGTGGTGCCCCGTGTGGCAATGTTTGTTGGTACCCCCGCAATGACCACCTTCACCGCAGATTCCCTCCCTAGTACCCTTTGATAGTGCATCTCTCTCAGATGTATTTAATTAGTGTTATAGCGCCACTCATGCCAGTGTAGTGTGCCATGGTACTTTACATCCCACACATTACACAGACGCAAATCAACCATACGTGTGTAATTCAGTGTATAGAAAATGTTTCATGAGACAGAGGACTACAAGTTGTAGGAGTCACGTCTTCTATACTAATAGGGAGTATAATTTAGGAGTTCTTGACCTGCAGAAGCACAAACTCAGAATTTAAAAAGTACCACCATTGTTGGGGGTTTTCTTTACTAATAAGAATTGATTTCTACCCAAATGAACCCTTTTTGCATCATTAGGATAATGAAAGACTGAGGTAAACATCATAACACTCTAACCTATAACTTGCAGTTTCCACCCAGCTCTTTTATGACATTTTATGACTCACTGTTCAATGTTGGGACTTTAACTTATTAACTTCAAGCAACTAAAGGATCTTCCAGACAAAAACAGTAACCACTGATGTATTTACATTATATGCACATTATGATCTGCATGGTACTCGTACACGATCTTTGCAGCAGGCATATTAACCCTCTGCACTACCTTAGAATGACTTCAAACTTACACTAGACAATACTCAATCCGTCTCCAGCAGGTCCATTAATCACCGTAGTTATCTTGACATTTTAATTGTTGCCAGAAAATTGCCTGAATGGCCGCAGGTACTTTTAAAGCCATAATGTATTTGCAAACACGGCGCCCCCACCCAAGTCAGCACCCGGTGCGGTGGCACCGGTCGCACCGCCCTAGCCGGCCCTGTGTGTAGCTTACATGGAGCCCAATGCCAGTCTTCAATGATTGTAAAGTAAATGAACATCAGTCGTGCCCCACGCAAGCCTCCATCATGATCAAAGAAGGAGTTTGGACCACTCTGCCTCAGTGAAGGTGTTTCTGGCAATATGTTTGTCACATTCTACAAAGGATCTTTGCAGTAGGTTTATGATATACTTTGTCAATCAGTGTCTCATAGAGACGTGATACTAGCTCTTGATAGGATTCCCATTGCTCTAAATGTATGTGTAGAGTGGAGTTTCCTAATACAGGGCTGTGATTATTCAATTCTCTATCTTTGCAATCCTTAAATTGCAGATATTGCAGTGACTGGGTAGATTTCAGGTGGAATTTTGTGCACAAGTCTTTGAAGGATTTGAAAATTAGGTCTAAAAGCATATGTCCGATAGACAGAACATCTTCCTGTGACCATCACGGCCAGTAGAGCACTCTGCTCTTGATCTGTATCCTAGCATTGTTCGAGAGAGGTGCATGTAAATTGAAAAAAATAATGATGTTTCAAAATTTTATGATTGGACATCCATATTTTGATGCATCTAGCAAACATGGGGTTCAGCTTGCTCTCAAACTAGTATTGCCCTTTTATGCTGCCTTGCAAATAATTTTCCAGAATGATCGAATACGGAATTTGTAAAAATGGCCAAATGAAAGTGGAATGTCAATTGCAACATTGCTGAGCTACATAATAGTTGGGTGCAGGCCTCACAAGTTTGTTGCTGCATGTAATTTAGCTCACTCCAGTCTTGGTGTGCAGCCCTTTCATATGTGGTATGCATTTGTTCTATCAAGGCTGTAATATTATCACTGTTCATTGCTTGTAGGTTTACCTTTCACCAATATGTGCATGTCTATCATTTTGGCCTGTACCCACCAAAATGGTAGGTGGAGCATTAAGTGAGCCATCATAGGTATAACTTCAGTTTTGGTCCAGTTAATGTTGTACACATAGAAAGTGTAAAACAGTGAAATAGTTTCCTTAAGGGCTGGTATGGATATGACAGGGGAGATTAAGGTCATTAGAGCATCATCAGCCTCTAACTTTACCTTTAAATTGCCTGCCTGGTTGTCAATGCCCATGATATCCACTGAGCACTGAATGGTGATAGCCAGGGATTCCAAAGTCAAGAGCAATGGTAGAAGGCAGGGGCCATCCCTCCTTAGTCTATTGATTGACTGTTATCAGAGAAGTGGTCCAGGGCCCCAGCTTTCTAGGAGGGCCGTTATTAATCTTTCAGGGCAGTTCCAGACTGTCCAGGGTTTTAAAATAACCAGTTTATTTACTTACTTTCTTTTCTATTTTTTGGAGCCAGCCCAGGCTGTCTAGCCCCCAACTGAGCGATGATGAGGGATAAAGAAAAATACCTATTTGTTTCTGGATAGATTGAGCAAACCCTTTAGAATGCATGGGCTCAGCGCAATTGAACAGGCCCTTGTCATTATGCAGCATGTGCCACCTCTGTGGCTGTATTGTCCTTCTGGAGTTGCATCCACACCAGTGAGATAACAGCCTGCTGCCACCTGATTCAGAATACCAGTCCCATGGAGTACAGTCAGTGCAATAGACAAAAGCATCCGTCAGCACTGCATCCCTGAATGGTGTTGGCAGACTTGCTACGCCAAACATTGTGGATAGAAGGCTTGGTTGGACCACTAATCTTTCTATGTTTATGGTGCTGTTCATTTGGAGATCCCTTGTGCCAAGATAGGACTTGATAGTTAGCCTTGTGCAATGTGCAGGTCACAGTGACATTATATGCTATCCCCAAAATTGCACTGTACATGTGGAGCGGCTGCTGGGCTAGTGCAATCGCAGCATAGTGTCACCTGATTTGAATAAATGTTCCTCAGAGAGCACGGACGTAGCTCAGTAAGCAAAAAACTGCCTCAAAATGCACAGGGCCGAACGGCAAGGCACTAGACCACATGCAACAGGCTTTTCGGCCCAATTGTATTTCTGCTTCTCTGGTTTCAGCCTGGCACATAAACTGTTTGTTCTAGGTTTGGACCAGATGTAGGCTGGCCAAAGAAGAGAGTTGTCAATGATCCATCCATATTTACAGAGGGTGTGAATGAACTCAAAATGGATAATAAATTTAGAGTGGTTCCGAGTAGGGGGACCCAAATTATGTTTGGCCTGGGGCCCCCAAAATCCTAACGATGTCCCTGGTATGTTATCCATAAACTGCTGCTCAACATTATTCTCCGATGGAGCTTCTGATATGTGCACAAGGAGGCCAATTCCTTTATCGTATCCCTAGGACAAGTGAGCAAAGTGTGGTATCTGTTGTAAAATGCTGGTATGGTAGACCTCTTTTCTTGCTATTTCAGTTGATATGCAAGAAGCACACCCATGTTCCCCCAATACTCATGGTGATGCCCCGTGATGCAGAACCTTTTCCACCTGTAATCTGAGAATAGACTTCAATTCATACTTCTTAGTGATGAGGGATTTCAGAATGGCATTCGTTGGTGAGATTCAACATTTGTGTTAAGCAAAATGGTTTAAACTTCCACTTTCATCTTCTTTTCAAGTGCTGTTTTACTTGCCAATTGTTAGTCATGACAGCCTTAGGGTGGTCACCCCTAACTTTTTGTCTGCCTCCCTCCACTTTTTGGATGCTGTTTTTGCTGGTTTTTAGACTCTGCGCACTTTACCGCTGCTAACCAGTGCTAAAGTGCATATGCTCTCTCACTTTAAACATGGTAACATTGGATCATACCCAATTGGGCTATTTAATTTACTTATAAGTCCCTAGTAATGTGCACTGTATGTTCCCAGAGCATGTAGATTAAATGCTACTAGTGGGCCTGCAGCACTGATTGTGCCACCCACTTAAGTAGCCCCTTAACCTTGTCTCAGGCCTGCCAATGCAAGGCCTGTGTGAGCAGTTTCACTGCCAATTCGACTTGGCATTTAAAAGTACTTGCCAAGCCTAAAACTCCCCTTTTTCTACATACAAGACACCCCTAAGGTATGCCCTAAGTAACCCATAGGGCAGGGTATTGTGTAGGCAAAAGGCAGGGCATGTACCTATGTAGTTTACATGTCCTGGTAGTGTAAAACTCCCAAATTCGTTTTTACACTGCTGTGAGGCCTGCTTCTTTCATAGGCTAAAATTGAGGCTGCCCTCATACATTGTTTGAGTGGTAGCTGCTGATCTGAAAGGAGTAGGAAGGTCATATTTAGTATGGCCAGAATGGTGATATAAAATCCTGCTGACTGGTGAAGTTGGATTTAATATTACTATTTTAGAAATGGCACTTTTAGAAAGTGAGCTCTTCTCTACACTTAAATCTTTCTGTGCCTTACAATCCACGTCTGGCTGGGTTTAGTTGACAGCTCCTTGTGCATTCACTCAGACACACCCCAAACACAGGATACTCAGCCTCACTTCCATACATCTGCATTTTGAATGGGTCTTCCTGGGCTTGGAGGGTGGAGGGCCTGCTCTCACACAAAGGACTGCCACACCCCCTACTGGGATCCTGGCAGACAGGATTGAACTGAAAGGGGACCTGGTGCACTTCTAAGCCACTCTTTGAAGTCTCCCCCACTTCAAAGGCACATTTGTGTATATAAACGGGGCCTCTGCCCCTTCCAACTCAAACACTTCCTGGAGAAGAAACTTGTAACCAGAACCTGCATCCTGCCAAGAAGAACTGCCTAGCTGCCCAAAGGACTCACCTGACTGCTTTCTGTGAAGGACTGCTGCCTTGCTGTTGCCCTGCTGCCTTGCTGCTCTCTGGCTGTGGTGAAGAAGGCCTCTCCAAGGGCTTGGATAGAGCTTGCCTCCTGTTTTCTGAAGTCTTAGGGCTAAAAAGTCTTCATCAGTTCAAGGAAACTCCTTGTGCGCCGAAAACTGACACAGAGCCTGCCAGAAATGACACACAGCCTGCCCTGCAATGAGAAAATCGCTGCACAGCCGAACCGGAAAGACACAGATCCAACTTCCCAAGCAAAGATCGATGCTGTGCCTGCGTTGCGACCAGAAATTTGACGAACGGCCATACCAGATTGAAGCACAGCCGAGCTGGAACAACACATCCCGACTTCCTCTGTGAAGAATCGACACAGCACCTGCCGGGCAACAGAAACTTCGGTGCATCGCCTACCGGTTCGACGCAATGCCTGTGACTTCTTCCTGCACGCCCAGGATTTTCCCTGCATCGTCCCTGGGTGTCCAAAGGTCCCTGCATCACAGTGAGGAACCAAGACTGAGCACTGGAAATCGACACAAAGCTCCTTGCAGCATGGAAAGAAATGATGCATCATCTGTGCAGCTTCGGAAAATCCGACGCTCACCTTATTTTTCCACGCATCTCCTCCTTTGCGGTCTCCGTGCGTTGTAATTTGGACACAAACCAGGTACTTTGTACAAACAAGAGACAACTGTTGATTTCCAAGATTTAAGACTCTTTTTAATCTTGCAAAAGTGATATCTCAACTTGTGCGTATTGAATCTTTATCGTTTTCACTTTCATTTAGCCAGATAAATATCTTATATTTTTCTAAACTTGTGTGGTGTATTTTTGTGATGTTTTCACTGTGTTAATGTATGATTTATTGCACAAATACTTTACACATTGCCTTCTAAGTTAAGCGTGACTGCTCAGTGCCAAGCTACCAGAGAGTGGGCACAGGATAATTTGGATTGTGTGTGACTTACCCTGACTAGGATTGTGGTCCCTATTTGGACAAGGATGTATACCTCTGCCAACTAGAGACGCCATTTCTAACAGCAATGAAATGCGAGCAGCTGTTCCGTACTGTGCTTTTATTTCAATGTGTTCTTGAGCAAAAAAGTTACATAAGAATTCACTACATGGTAAAATATAGCTAAAAATTATGGCCCTGCATTTCACATCATTATGCATTATTTTTTATACATTTTGTGTAATTACGAGAAAGCTAATTACATGAATGTCGCACACCCTTAAAAATGAGGGCCTCGTTTCCAAGAATCTGACGCATAACCAGATTTCTTGCGCCTGCCGCACATCCCCTAACGACACAGTGGCTGTGCTGTTTTTACGGTACAGAGCTCCATGACGCACGTTTTCACAGATGTGTCAGTAATTCTGACGCATCTGTTGGCGATAAACTCACACATTGCTACAGTAGCATCATTAAACTGACGCAACTCCAGCGATGCAAGGAGAGTCCCATAAGACAAAACCCTGCATCAATTTTATGCCTGCTCTGAGCAGGCGGTAACATTTTGACGCAGTGAAGTCATATAGTGATAAATTTTAAATTTCACTTAATCAGTTCTATGTGGCTTTTTCCACGGGAACGCCTACCCGGAATACATTGTACCTTGTGCAGGTATAATCGTATTCAGGGCTTTACAAACTGACTCATTGGGCCCAATGCGTCAGTTTGTAAATACGAAGAAGTGTAGTGCCCCGCTAGCGCCACTACTGCATAAAATAATGCAGCGACGGCACAAGTGGCTTGTAAATGAGGCTGTAAGTATTTAGAAAGTTTCTAAGCTCATTGGAGGTGGCGTGGCAGCTCATTCTTTCTGCTCCAGTCTTACACTCCACTTGAACTTGCAGTTAATACTGCAGCCTGCTGCTGATGCCAGGCTCAGCAGGTCTTGGATCAGGGCTTGCGGTAGTGACTTTCTAGACTCGTTGGATGGTGCAGCCGTTCACACACAGCACTGACCATGATCACTGGAAATGGAGCACCAGAAGTCAGTTTTTCATTAGCAGAGCACTTCAAAGGTAATCCATTTTTCGCGTTGCCAAGCCTCGTCCCTGCTGACCTATTGATTACAATACATATCATGAAACTCCAGTGGGCTTGGAGTTAGCCCCTTGTTCTTGATTGGATGGCTTTGTTGTCTATCGCAATTGTCTACTCTTGAGTCGCATCTTGATTCATGTGTGCTGATGGCAACCAGCGCTGGCAAAGAAAATAGCTCAGCCTTTCAACACTGAGGCTGTTGGTTTTACCAATGCTTCTTCATTTCGCACGTGTGTTGGACAGTGCATCTTTTTTACTTGGTGTCGGTTATGTTAATGTTTATACACTTGAGGTTGGGTGAAGGATCCACTGCTGCTTTGAGGCTGCATGGCTGCAGTCAATGGTGTGGACTCATATCCTTGATGAAGGCATCTGTGTGGTGAAGATTAGAGTTCGATTGGAAACAAATCGATTCCTAGGTGATGTGTGTGGACCAGATATTTTCATAATAGTGCCACAGTTACACAAATTTTATTGTGTGTTAAATGTCCTCAGAAATTGTGATTTTTTTAAAAATGTTATAAAAAAGTGCTTGTAATCATATCTTTGTGCGGTGATTGCTGCAATGTGCTGCATTGGTTGTATTTTGAGTGGACTTCTTTTCCTATTTCTTTTGATTATTTGTGGTAGTCCCCTTTACATGAACCATGCTTTTTATTATTGAGGGGAGATAAGTCATTTACCGGAGAAACAATATGATACAAGTATCATATTAATTGGATAAAATCACTGATGAATGTACATATTTGAAAGCAGTTAGAAAATGATTAAAGATGATGGACTCTTAATTGAATTTCCATTATCATGGTAGCGTAGGTTTAAAATGTTATTTGAGCAATCTTACTGCATACATTATGCAAAAGACATAATTTTACTAGGACTCAAAGTGCTTTCGATACTGGCTTCACGATAGAGCATTTTTATTTACACATTAAGAGACCAGTCTCCCTAAAATAGAAAGCAGTCTGTCTATTGGTTGCTGGAGTTGATGGCCAGATCCTCCTTACCAGATGTTCATCTTCACTGATCTAAGGTCCAAGTGGGAAATGCTTGGGTTGGCTTTGAACTCTCCAGTTGGGGATCCCAGAAAAACATCAAAGAAAAAAGCAAATGTGGTATATAATTGTATCTGACTGGAGCCATCTGCAGAAGAGAATAGCAATCTAACATATGCTCAGCTGCCCAAAAAAGGCACTTAACTATGTGAAAATGCAGTGAAAATGACCTGCTCTATAGACGTTCAGACTTCTCATTGTATAGTGCTGTCCAGATTGTGAGTGGCTTGTAGCTACCCTGCCCACACCCCTGGGATGGCCGGGCAAAGTTGAAGGGGATAAATAAATGGGATGTGGTCTGCTTGTTGCCACTCCCATAAGGTTACCATAGTGTGAGTGTACGTACTACATTTGCGATGATCAGACTCTGCAACATCTAGAGGGAACATCTTCCTACTTTCAATCAACGGAAGTCACCATATTTCCCGATTTATGCAGAATCATTGTCATGTCTGCCTTTAGATGCAGATGCCACCTGACCTTATCTTTCTAAGAACTGCAAAGGCATTAAACCAATTGATTGATGACATAGATACAACAATTAATGTGACAATTGTCTTGGTAGAATGTCTACATTTCCCCATGTCAAAGTGAAATAAGAACACATATAGATATATAACAAAAACAATATAGTCTGAAGTGACGTCTTTTTTCTTTTCATGTTCATAAGGAAACGTCTGGGGACACACACCTTGATGCACATAATCTATGTCAGGCATTCCTAAACTCATGTCATAAATTCCAATTTCTGAAAAGATTTAGTATGGAAGGACTACCACTTGATCACTTGTCAGGAGAGGTCCTTCGCCCACATTATCACCCGAGATTCTGCCAGAGATAGACTCGCCTACTTCCAGCACACTTCGTACTTTACAAACACTGTATCTCCCCTGAAGCTGATAAAGCTGAGTCCCAGAGGAAGACCGACTGACTGCTACCACAGCATGTGTTTGCCCTTGGTGGGGAACACTGTCTTCATGCCTCAGCTGATAAAGACAGCCTTTGCTGTCAAAAGGTATGCAGTGCTCCTCTTCTCCTCTAGACTGCAAGTTGCTCTGCCTTCCATGCTCTCTTAGTGTAGCTAGAGAAGTAGACATAAGGGTGTTAGATTTTAGATGACATTTTAAAACATGTTAGAAATTTTCATTTTATCCTTGTTATTTATAACGTGACCGCTTCCTGTTTTTATGATATTCTGTGTAGTTGTTTGAGACGTACTGAGGAACAGATTGTTCCTGTAGTAATAAATATTTTTTTACTTAAAAATGGTAATTCCTCTTAGTACATTGTGTGTGATACTGTGAATAACAACATACGTTTTGTGACACGGTGCCCCTCATTCCTTTATGGGATTGCTAGTAATTCAAAAGCAATACATCTATGTCAATTACACATTGAATATCATCTTACAAGGCTACAGTAGTCTGCCTTGCACATTCATCAATGGTGCATTGAACCAAGTTCACCTGTATCACCCGTGGGTGAAAAAGCACACCTTGCAGAGTTAGGCCAAAGTTGTAACTTACGCAACGCCCCCCTTTAAGAGTATTCTACACACTATAGTACACCTCATCAAAGTACTGAAGAATTCTGACTGCAACTTCCCCACTCTGATGGAACTCTGTTTACTAGCAAGTACAATCTTTAGAACCAGCTGCCTCATCTCCTAACGCTAGACTATTTTTATTCACTTTCACACCTCAACCATTTGACTGGTGCAGAGCTTGATAGTGGGTAGTTACAGCAGAGTGGATGACCTTATGTCTCACCATTCATACTAACAACTTTGAGAGCTTTGTGTAGTTTCCAGTGTCCCAGTCCAAGCCATAACAATATTTGCCTGTACCACAGACCCCTTCCCAATAGCCTATCTTACTGTGGTAGAGAATGTTGGCAGTGGAGAGACTTTGCACACCAGTGTGCTGTGAAAGAGGTTTTCCTTATGAGGTACAGCTTGTTAATTCTGAAATTCAGGCATCTGGTGAAATGCACCTTTCCAAAGACTTTGAGAAATCAGACAACAGTAACTCTCTGCAAAATGAAGAGCAGCTTGAATATACTAGAAGATCAAGGAAAACAAAAGAAGTTGAAAGTCCTATTATCAATCAGCCGATGAACCCATCAAATGTAGTTCAAGCAGAATCACATGATAAAAAGCCTGTGTGTGAGGAAAGCTACTATATGAGTGATGTCAAAAAAGTTGAAAATGAGCCTACACAGTTATGGGACCATTTAACTGTAGTGGCTGTGAAGTTTCAGGTGGTGGTCACACTTTATAGCACACAAGCAGATTCAGACAGGAGAAAAGCTTTTCACCTGCGATGAACGTGGGAAAAAATGTGATGGAACTCACAGTGGATAGACCATGAGAGGTCCCACACTAGAGAATGGACACATTTGTGTGCAGAGTGTGGGGTCACTTATCATCACAAACCTACCACAACAAACACCACTGCCGGGACACTCTCATTTTAGAGATGAAGTAGTGCAAAAAGTAAAAAGGAAGCACAGGCCTTCTCCATCTATATACCTAGGAATTGAAATGCAGGGGTGTAACAGAAGCCCCTGCTGCCCCTCTGGTGCAGGGGCCCCAACCCTCCAAGAGGTCCCCAATCCTTCAAGCAGCCCAATATAACCCAAGGTCAATGAATATCTGTGAGATATGGAAGACTTGGGGGCCCTTTTCACGTTTTACAAGAAGTTCCATCATTCTGTGTTACACCACTGTTGAAATGACATCTCCATATCCGACCAGACAGTCTAGGCGTGCTACAGTTTAGGTAAAGTTTTGAAGACAAAACTCAGACACAGCTCTTTACAGAACACTTCCTCATGGTGCAGTAACACTCCAGTAACACTTCATCGTGGTGCAGTAACACTCCACTCATTCTTAGAAGCCGGCTACCTCTCTAATCATGTGACATGCATCCATCCATCCATACTTACAATACAGGAAATAAAGAATAGAGATTGTTTTCAAGGAACACAGGCCCAGATTTATACTTTTTGACGCAAACCTGCATTAGAGCAGGTTTGCATCAAAAAGTATAGCGCCGGCTAGCGCCGTTCCAGGACACCAGCCAGGCGCCATAATTAAGGAATGGCACAAGCTGGCGCTAAGGCCCAGTTAGCATCAAAATAAATGACCCTAACCGGGTAGGGGAGGCATAGGGCGATCTGGAGGTTGTGTGGGAAAGAATGGCGCCGGTCAGGTTAGAGTAAAAAAAATTACTCTAACCTGACTAGTGTCATTTATTTGACGCACAACCCCCATGGACATGACTCCTGTCTTAGTAAAGACAGGAGTCATGGCCCCCCAGCCCAATGGCCATGCCCAGGGGACTTATGTCTCCTGGGCTTGGCCATTGGGCACAGTGCCATGTAGGGGGGCCCAAGTTAGGCCCCCATGGCACTTTTTAAAAAATATCAAAAAACTTACCTGAACTTACCTATGATGGGTCCCCCAATCCTTAGATGTCCTCCAGGTGTGGGTGGGTTGGGTTGTCTCTAGGTGCAGAGAAGGGCACCTGTGGGCTGTTTCCATGGTCTCTGACCATGGAAAATGGCCTACAGGTCCCCTAACGCTTGCCCATACCCAGGTGTTAAACAATGGCGCTAAGTAGGCTTAGCGCCATTATTTAAGTCCCTCCTCTTCCCATGCGTGATTTTTGCACAGGAGGATACATAAGGTGCAAGGGCCTTAGAGTCATTTTTTGCCCGGGAATGCCTACCTTGCATCTCACTGACGCAAGGTAGTTTTCCACAGGCAAAAAATGACGTGAACCCCAATATTTTGACGCTAGACGAGTCTAGCGTCAAAATATAAATAGGGAGTTAAGGTTGGATAATATGGAGTATAAATATGCCCCAAGATCTTCTGTAACTTTAGAACATCTGGCATCTGAGGGGAGAAGTTCCAACAATAGCTCGACATCATGCACACTGCAGATGTCACTGGGTCCTCTGGGACCCTAGTCTTTGGCCCTCCAGTAAACGGGATCCAATCAGTCAAAAGCAATGACAAGATTGCCAGGCATCTTTTTTGTTTTTGGGGTATTTGAGTTATGTTCTAAGTAACTCATTAGCTCTTAATTAGAACATTGGAATGTTGAGCACTCCATCGAAGACATTGGAGTAGCTCCAGGATTCTAATGGCTGGTAAAGGCCCGGATCATTAACATTCCATTGTTTGTCATTCACAGCAATAGCTGTGAACAAAAGCCTCACAGAGGCTGATGGGATTTCAATCCACTCAGGCTAGGTAAGGCCTTTGATCTAGTAATTAGAATATTCACTCTGATGGTGTAGAATGTTTTGATAGCTTTATAGTCTGCTGTAGCTGGGCTTTACCAGCCATTAAAGACCCACTTCCTTGTTAAAGGCCCTCACCTTTGGTTCGGGTCTTTAAAACCAGAGCAGGCCTTTGATGGCCTTTATAGCCTGCTATGGAGGGCAATGAAGCTATATTATGATATGAATGTTTACATTATACAAATGTGTGGAATACAATAATTTTCAGATCAAAACAAGGCCTGAGTTTACATGGTTATTTCCACAATTTGGAACCATGTGGGACCCTATGATACAATTCTGCAATGTATGCTTTTCCCACAGGACGGTCAGGTTGGGATTCAGTCGGGTGTAATCATACCCCCTTGGCACTCGTAATGGACACAAATATATAATCCCTCCACAACATTACTGAGCAGACACCACAACACCCCATCACCTTCACCTGCACAGCCTGCTTCCTTGACACCGCAAGATCAACATATCACGCATTTTGGTAAAGGGGAGGAAAGGGGATAAAGTTAAGCGCACAAGTCTTACCACATCAACCTCTCCTTTACCTTTTTGCTACATGACCTCCATTTCCTTCGCTTGGCCTCAATGGAAGAATCATGTCTGTACCTTGAACCCCCAGCCAGGTGGGGTTTGAAATGTAAATGTGCATTTGTTTATTTGTTTATAAAAATGCTACTGATGCAATAAACATTAGGACATTGAGTAACAGAGGAGTACAAGAACCAAAAGACATAGAAGGACTTAGGGGTGCAAAAATGATAGAAAATAGGGACTTTTCTGCTCCTATAGACATGCACCAGAGTAGTGTGTGTCCCAAGCATTTCCCTGCAGCAACAGAAGACATGGCCAATTACTCTAATGAGATTTTACTCCAGCCAATCAGAGCCACAGAGATAACCTACATATGTAATTTATTTTGTATTTGAATAATTCTCTCCATATAACGAGACTAGCTAGTTCTAAACAGAGTGACACGTTTTGCCCTGGGAGCATAAAAACGGATTTTGCTTTGACATTTTTCTTTAATGTCATTTGATGAATACCTATTCTTATTTTGTATAATAGGCAACATTAAATATTCTTTTTATTGGATCTTTCTAATCTCGACTCTTTTTCCATGTTCTTGGTATTCTGTCAAATGTCATATATCAGACATGGTCTACTGGCATCCCATGAAATAATATAAAAACGACTTTGTATTGTCAGTTTTCTTTTCCATAACTTAATGAATGGTTATTTTTTCTTTAATATTGTATCTAACGTTCGACATCACTGCTCCCTTATTCATCACTCCTTTTCATATTCAACATTATATTTATATTTTTATATTAATCTTCTTGGCTTAAGATGCATTTTTCTATTTTATTCTGTGTTATTTCACACTTTAAAATGCTACTTTAGTACAAATTAAATCACATTCTCATATTCTATTTTATGTCAAAACCCTTACTGTTTTAATGGTGTACAGCTCGCTAATCTTGTTAAATCCACTCGCATAAACAAGGCAATTAAACTATAAATAGTAAGTGGGTAATTAAATATCTGGATTGGAAGCTGATTGCAATTAGCAGCTAGTCTGGGCACCCTTTAGCCCTGGTACCTGAGATGAATGTGTTACTAATCCAATTAGTAACAACAATAAAGTTTATTGTAACAGTTGTATCCACCAAGTCTCTGCAGTGTTTCAGGAAGTTATCGCATGCTTAATGAGCCAATCACCAGACAGGGTTTTAAGAGACGCCATTTTATTTTCGGTTTGTACATCCAACAAGGAGCTGTCAAGGTAAACCGCAGATTGAGGAACAGAACCCTGCTGTGGAATTAAAATGTGCACTGGCGGCTGATTTCATGCTCTTATGAAACTTTAAGGCCCTGACTATGGTGGGCTGGATTCATTCCAATAGTGGTACAGCTCCGGTTAAAGCGTATATTGCAATTTTGATTTATGCAGTGAGCACACCATTCCCTAGAATTTTCCCTAGGTAAATCTCAGCTGATCAAAGTTGCCTAAATTTACCGGCTGAAAGATGCCTGTTAAATAACAGGACTTGTGGATTCTGGAGTGGTAAAGAGCAAAATCTTCATGCTATGCCCCAATTTGAGAGGAATAATTGCAAGTAAGTGCCATTTATTGCCACTGATAAATTGCAGTCCCTGCAGTGTCTGAATGTGCTAAGTGATCCACTAACTCTAATGAGATTTTGTCTGAATGTTTTGCTTGTGATAAATACATAATTTTTTAAGGAGTCAACGTTAGTCAGGCCTAGCTGTGCAAGAGTGTCATCTAAATAACCACGTCAGATCCCGATTTGTGGAATGAGAAACTGCGGAGAGCTATGGCAGCCCTACAAAGCAGCTCCCAAGTGATCGGATTTCCTGCAGTCATGAATTAATAAAGAGTTGGGAAAACCGAAGTTTAAAAGGAAGGAGGTTGAGAATGGCTAAAAGAGGCATGCTGGTAATTAAATAACAATGTAGGGGCGTCGTTACCAACGGCCTGATTACATATTGGCAGACGATTCACTCTGCGACAACATTGACCGCTATCCTGTCCGCCGAAATCTAAATCCCATAGGACATAATGGGGGTCATTCCGACCCTGGCTGGCTTGAGACCGCCAGGGTCGCAGTGGCAGTTGGACTGACACCAATGTGGTGGTCCGACAGCCACATTAGGACCGTGGTGGTAGCGCAACAGTCGGACCACCAGCACTGCCAGTTTTCCTCCATAGGAGGGTAGGAGGGACTGGTGGCGCTGGGGGTCTAGTCCGCCAGTGCTGTGCTGCAAGCAGTGCCACCCTGGGGATTATGACCCCCTTCTCTGCCAGCGGTTACATGGCAGTAGGACTGCCATGTAACCGCTGGCAGAAATAGGGTGCAGGGGGCCCTAGGTTGAGGCCCTGCTCTGCCCATGCACTTGCCATGGGCAGTGCAGGGGCCACCCTAGCCAGTCCTGTCGCGATGTTCACTGTCTGCTTTTGCTGGTGCACCCTACGCACTACAGCATTGTAGTCAATGTTGTCAATGTTGTAGGCTGTTTCCCGCTGAGCCAGCGGGAAACTTTCAATGGGGTCCACGGGAAGGCGGCTGCATTGACGGCAACCTGACCATTGGGACTGTGGCGGACAGCCTTTTCAGTCCACGGAAGTCACAATCGACCCCAGTGGGATTTGGATTTTAGCAGACAGGATGTCCGTCACTATTCTGACAGAGTAACCTCATCCTCCAATATCTAAATCAGGCCGTAATTTTTAACGCAACATAGAACTGCAAACAAAAAGGCCACAAAACTTCTAACATATGGGGCATTTTTGCTGTTTTCTTGTGGTGGTGCACAGTGCGCTGCTTAGTGGCAATGTAGGTGTAGTGTCGTGACATTATGTGCGTTAGGACCATTGTAGTTTGAGGCAGACTCAATAGAGGAAGTTTGCAACTGTTGGGAGGTGTTAGGATGTGTTTATTAATGGTTATCACAATTCAACAGTAGTGTGTGATCATATGATGAGGAATAAAGACATCTCTTAACAAGTTCAATGTGTGGCATGGTCATATACAAGCTTCTGGGCTGGGGGATGCCACAATTGATGATAAGGATGGGATCTGTGGCCCAACAAACAAGAATGCTCTCCCTCAGAGTATGCAGTGATACAGCAAACCGATCACGAGTGACACATGTGCCCAAATCTACAAAAAACAATTCAAAGCTGGTGTGTGTTTGGAGTCGAAGCTCCACTCCAGCCCATGTACAGCCCTCAAAGAAGTAGAAGGTCCTGCGGAGGAGAGCGTTCAAAAAGCCCATCAGAATCTATTGGCAAGGCTGAAATGATAAATACTGTGACACCCCATAACACAGAGCCGTCATTGATACTAAACAAAACACTAAAGGCACTGACAACCAAGTATGATGCAAAAATCTAAATGCAATACTGAACAAGTTCGAGAAAGTAACACCTATCCACTGTCAAGAAGGAAGATGACAATACACGATTTCAGGTCGGGCGTGATGACTTAAGTGAGTATACACGACTGGTGCTTGCAGAAGGTATAGGCCCATGCGAACAGTTGCAGCTATCTGAACACATGTACCCTAAAAAGTAGTAGAAAAGAGTGTGATGTGTTCTGCAGCTGTGTTTCTTGAACCACCACCACCATTCGACACCAGCAAAAAGCAAAATATAGGTGGCAGATGGACTGCATGGATCAAGACCTTTGATGATTTCATTGATACCGTCTAAGAAGTAGATGATAAGAAAGTCATTAAGGCCCATATTTATACTCGGTTTGCGCTCAATTAGCGTCAAACCTAACTCCGTATTTATACTTTGCCGCTAGACAAGTCTAGCGCCAAAGTTATGGAGTTTACATCATTTTCTGGACGTGGAAACCTACCTTGCGTCAATGAGATGCAAGGTAGGTGTTCCCGTGCAGAAAATGACAATATGGACTTAGTGCCATATGTATCCCCCATGTTAAAATCTAGCACAGGGCGAAGGGGGCCGTAAATAATGACGCTAAGCTGGCTTAGCGCCATTATTTAACACCTGGGTCAGGGCAAGCGTTGGGGGACCTGTTGGTCTTTTTCGATGGTCAGAGCCCATGGAAAGAGCCCACAGGTGCCCTTCCATGGCCCCAGGGACACATTCACCTACACCAAAGGGACACCACCGGATGGGGGACCCATCCCAAAAAAGTCCCAGTAAGTATTTTTTTTTTTTTTTTTACGGCTCGGGGTCCTGACTTCGGGCTCCCTGCATGGCGCTAGCCCTAATGGCCATGCCCAGGGGCCATTTGTCCCCTGGGCATGGCCATTGGGGTGGTGGGCATGGCTCCTGTCTTTACAAAGACAAGGGCCATGTCCATGGGGGTTGTGCGCCTCTAAACAGTGTAGCACCATTATTGTGCGCACAAGCTCCAGTTTCCCCTACGCCTCCCCCACCCATTAAGTGTCCTTTACAAGGACGCTAACAGGGCATTAGCGCCGGCTAGCGCCATTCCATAAATATGGTGCCCGGCTGGCGTCCAGAAATGGCGCTAGCCGGCGCTATACTTTTACAAGCAAAACTGCGCTAGCGCAGTTTTGCTTCTAAAAGTATAAATATGGCCCTAAGTATTTAAAGAACCTTGCTAGTAACGGAGTAAAAGAAGTGCTGAAAAAACTCTCACAGACTACTGTAATATCGTACTGTCAGATCAAAGAAGCATTTAGTACCACATTCAATTAAATGCTGAATGTCAACTATGAAAGGTACATTTTCACTCAAGTGAGACAGCCAACTGGTGAAACAATGGATGACTTTGTTGAAAGACTTGATGTGCTTATCAAACACTGCATATCAGGAAGAAGCCATACTCATCAGAGTCATCGATGTCTGTCTTTCTGATTCTTTCATATCAGGAAGAAGCCATACTCATCAGAGTCATCGATGTCTGTCTTTCTGATTCTTTCATAAGACACATGTTAAGAGAGACACTCGGTCTACAGAAAATACTAATGACGGCAGAACCCAACAAAAAAGCATACTGACAAGCTGCTGATATGGAAGCTGGGACTGTGAAAAATGACTCAGTATTGGTCATGAAAGGCAAGCATAAATACAAGGTAAATGAGCGCATGTCAATGTCTTCAAAAATGAAAAAGTTGTGTTTCCTGTGTGGCTTTTCATTTCCCCATGGAGGTAAATGTCCATCCATGGCACAGATATACAAATATACAGATGCCAGAAAGTTCCAGAAGCATCTAGCCACGGCCACAGGGCCAAAAAGCAGCACCAGTTGCCACAAATAGAAACCCCACAAAGTATTTTACCGTCAAGCTCATCCTGAGCAGGCTCCTCAAAGTCATTATCAAGTGCCAGTGAAGAAGATGGATGTGCCATGATGATGTCAACCAAAGAACAACAGGAGCATGCAGATGTAGTTGTCTGCAAGGAAGAACAAAAGACAGAGGCAAGCCATCAAACAAAACAACTGAATTAATTTGGACACTACCCCAAGATTACAATGAAAGTCAATGGTTGCCCCATAACCGTTGTGTCATAGACAGTGGTACATCAATTAACATCATGCCACTCGAGAAGTTTAATGCTCTGTCTCCTGTGCTATGCCTCGATTTTTCAAACATGAAGGTATATACCTTGGCTACCTCCAAACTGTAGCAGAGTCAGGGGTCATTCATAGTGACAATGCGACATAAAGCAGTATCACTGCAGGCGCCAATTCACATTCTTCAAAGAAGTTCATGTAGTGAATGCCAACTCAGTTTTACCATTGCTGCTGATATTAGAGCATTATCTCTCAATTACAACCTTCACACTACGCCTGGGCAGAATAAACGGAGTCCGACTCAGTGGAATTCTACGGAGGCAGAGTTCCGTGACCCGCAGGGTCCTCCTAAATGCACCCGATCTCAGAAGCGCTAAGCAGGGTCAGGCCGAAGGCAGTGAAAGCTGCTGTTTCAGGCCTCTTGGGCACCGGCCTGTCCCATGTGCAGTGCACACGGGGCAGGCCGGTGCACAAAAGGCCTGAAATGGCAGCTTTCAGTCCTTGTTTGTGCACCAGTGTGTACAAACAACAAAAACAGAAAGAGACGAGGACTTACTTGGATCTTCCCGAGGGTCCTCTTCGCCTCATCATCTGATGGCGACGATTCTTCGGTGGCTGTCTCCCTCTCACTCTGCTCCGGAGTGCACTGCACCCCAGTTATGGGCTGCACAAGTGCAGACTGCCCTTGCCCTGTGTAGCCCATAGTGGGCTGCAGCGCACACCGGGTAAGCTCTGCTCCGCTAGCGGGGCTAGCATAGATTTTTAACTAAGCAGATCGCAGAGTTCCAAAAATTCTGTTACCTCCGCCAGCTGAGCTGAGCGGAGCTCCCCGCACACCCCTACTTTACACTCAGTCTGAAAATGTAAGTCAGTTTCTGTTGTTGTTTCTTGGCCTAGGAAGTCTCAAGACAATCAAAGTGTGAATTCACATTAATGAGGACATTCACCCTGTTGCCCAGCAGCACTGCTGATATGCTTTTTATTGGCAAGAAGCTGCTGTGAAAGAATTAGAGACACTGTTGAAACATGACATCATTGAGAGCTTCACAGGTCACACACCATGGGTTACGCACATAGTGTTGGCCCCAAAAATTGATTGACAGTGGAGATGCAGTGTGTACCTGTGTTGATATGCCACCAAAGCAATGAAGAGAGAAAGACATCCTGGTCCACACATAATAGACATTATCATTCAACAAAGTGGTACCAAAGCCTTCTCCCATCTTGACCTGAGCAGGGGATTCCTTTAACTCAAGTTGGAAGAGAACTGCAGGTACATCACTACTTTTTTGAGCTCATGTTGGTTTATTCAGATGTAAAAGGGTGAGCTGTGGAGTGTCGTCAGCTGCTGAAATATTTCAGGATGTCATACGTCAAAAAATTAAAGCCATCATACTTGCTTTTAATTACAGTGATGACATACTGCTATTTGGAGCAATGCAAGAGGAGTATGACAAAGCCCACACACAAGTGTGCCAGTTGCCTGCTGATGCAGGTCTCGCTTTGAATTCAGCAAAGTGTGAGTTTCACACAACCAAACTGAAATTCTTGGGGCACTTTTTCTCTGATGGGAAAATGACTCCTGACCCAGACAAAGTGTGTGCAAGAACTATCAACTACTTGCCCCCCACAGGATATCACCAAGTTAAGATCTTTCTTGGGCATGGCCAGCTATTGATCAAGGTACATTCGTGACTTTGCTATAGTGAGCACCCCATTGAAAGCCTTGACAGAACAGAATGTCCCTTTCCAGTGGTCTCCTGAATGTGATCAAAGTTTCAAAAGAATAAAACGTGATTGAGAATGCAACCGAGATGGCCTATTTTGACCCCAAGTTGCATGTAAGAGCACATTAGAAGTGAGCCTCATAGGACAGGGGGCAATCCTTCCTCAACACAATGGTTATCCAAAGGCTCAGAGACACATTATGACCTATGCCAGTCAAAGCCTGTCTGTCACAGAATGTGCCTATTCTCAGCCGGAGAAGAAGAGTTTGGCTGTAGTGCAGGCCTGTGAACATTTTCATGTGTTTCTATTCGGAAAACATTTCACTATCATTACGGATCAGCACTGCTCACTATTTTTGGATACTCGAAAGCTACAATGCCCCCTCACATTGACAGGTGGGGGTTGCAAATGAAAGAGAATGGCTTTACAATTGTACACAAGCCTGGGGATGATCAGAACCCTGCTGAATACTTTTCACAAGTACCACTACATCTTCAAAGTGTGACATTCAAAACGATTGATGAGTATGTTCATTGGCGCACCCCAGCAGCCATGTCCATTGAACAGATTATTGCTGCTACTAGTGCCAATAAGAAGATGCTTGTCCTAAAAGACATCATTCCAACTACAGCGTCGAAGAGGAGCACCCGACCGATTGCTGCAGATATTGAATTTCAAAAATAAAAAAAATGTTCTTGATGAACTATCCGTAACCAAGAAAAGTGTTGTATTGAGATGATTGAGAATAGTTATACCCTGCGAGCCTCCGACAGCAAGTCATGGAACTGGTCCATGAAGGACATTGTGGCATTGTGGACACCAAAAACCCGTAAGAGACAGAGTGTGGTTCCCGCACTTTGTCAAACGAGTTGAGAAGGAACCAGGAGAGTGCCATCTTTGCAACTGCCTTTTCCCAAAAGTGATGCAGCATCCTGTGACAGTGTCTGACATTCCTGCACAGGTTCAGGAAAGAGTTGCAGTTGACTTTTATGGGCCTCAGAGAACAGACATCTTCTCAAGGTAGTCATTGATGAGTATTCACGCATTTCTTTAGTAGAGGAGTAATCATCAACAACCCAAGACAAGGTCATCAAGCTGCTGGACTACATCTTTGCAGCATGAGGTAGCCCAGCCGTACTTAATTATGACAATGGTCCGCCATTCAATAGCAAAGAATTGAAGGAGTTTTTAGTCAGACTAAATGTCAAGAATCAAAAGAGTACACCCATGTAGCCACAAGCCAATGTAGTTGTTGATCGATTCATGAGCACCCTCCAAAGCGTAATTCAAGAAGTATAATTGGAGGGGATCATGATAACCCAGGTCCTGTGTCAAGACCTCCATGCTTATCATTCAGCTCCTCATACCACAACTGGTGAGAGTCCAGCCACCTTGTTATTTGAGAGAGTCATCAGAACCGACATGCCACAGTGGACCGACATCTGAACACTGACAAGGTTCATGGCACCAACACTTCTCGAAAGTGAAAGACAAAATGTTATGCAGAGGGGCACTGACGAGCTCAGGAAACAGTCTTTGATGAGATTTACAGG
Organism: Pleurodeles waltl; assembly: GCF_031143425.1. NCBI lineage: Eukaryota > Metazoa > Chordata > Amphibia > Caudata > Salamandridae > Pleurodeles > Pleurodeles waltl. Next base: position 46,705,725 of record NC_090447.1, on the reverse strand, counting down.
GCCCTGGTCAAACAGAGAAAAATGAGGAAAACAGATACCCTGTTTGCTGTCGATCCTTTGAGGGTGGTGACGTGCAAAGGACACAAAGTGATGCCACATCATCTTAGAGAGGCCATTATGAGGGATTTGTCACCTCTTGAGCATGCGTTAGTCAGCTCCTACAATCATGAAGGAGACAATCCCGCCTAACATCAGGACCAGTGCCATCGATGTTCAACCAGAGTTCAAAACAATTACAAGAAATTATACATTATTTAAATAAAGTATTTAACCAATATTTTGCATTGAAATTTAATATGAGGGCACAAAGCTGCATGAGATAAAAGCATTTTCTGCTTGAGCCCATGGGCAAATTTACATACTAGTTTGCAACCGTGAAATGGCCATACATTTCACTCCAAGCAAAATTGCAGAATCTCTCAAGATTTCACACACATAATAAAAATGTTGCATGGGCCTATTAAGAACAAGGAAGAAGCAATTGATACCTATGTTATCTAATTTGCAGTGTAACAAACTACTTAAAGCCAGATCTATATTTTGTCTGAAGCAAATAATGCGCATGTTTTTGGAGGAAGCGGAATGCAGCGCTGCAGTAAGTCAACAGACCAGTAACAGTGCAGCCAATTCTTCTTTTTGCCCCAGGTTTGCACCTAGTATTGGATGGGGCACCACGGATAATGATGAGTCATCTTCTCTACTGAAAGAAGATTGTGTACCCCCCTTAAAAGATCCATCTTCTTGTAATGCATTAGGTGCTTTTTGTACTGAGATAATGTGAATGATAAAGGTTATACAAAGGTTGTGAAGAATATTACCCACACATTCAACATCAGATTACAGAAAACCAAATGCAAAATGAGATTACCTCAGGAATCTTTTACTTGGCCCATATTTCAAAAAGTTGCTGTCCATAATCATACAAAAAGTATTAACTCCATACACATTTTTCTCATTTTATACAGCTATCAGACATTGAATTGACTTAATTTGTGCATGATTGCCTACTTTTGTATCAACTGGAGTTGAATTTATCTCGTAGTATTTATGGGGTTTTGAGTGACCACTAAGGGATTCTATTTGCACAGTGGACTATGATGTCTTTTTTAGCTATTATCATGACAAGTATGATAAATGAAGGAATAGTTTAGATTCTGCCTCCCAATCAGGAGTATAAAGGTCTAGAAGTGCTTTTGTGAGAGAGTGAGGCCTACCACACATCAAACTACAGTGTCCTTCTTACCCCGTCTCTGAAAAAATGAATAGGATAAAAGTAAATTGAAGCTTTACAGATAACATAAGGATCCACTACAAATGAGCACACTGTAATTTCACCATAGACTACCAGATGATCATAGGATATCTCCACATAAAATAACCCTAATTATCCAAGTGGTCAGGTATACACAAATGGGTTGTCTATATCCTGGTATTAGTGAGCATCCCTGTGTTCCTGGAAAGTGTGAATCTTCAAGGGAATCTGGCCAATATCTAAAATTAATCTGCTGAATCTTTAGAGATTAGGCAGTCCAGCCATCCAAGGTAAACTGAGCTATCCCAGCAGAGGTTTGGTTCTTTGTTAGGCTATTGAAGTTCAAACATTATTTGTTGAGATTGTTGACTGTAGCAGATTTGTAGTAGTCAATGGATTAAGTCTTTATATCATTAAATGAACTCTCGTACATTTTTGTAAATGTTTATTTTACTCCTCCCAATACAGGAGATGATATGGGAAGCAAATTGGAACTGCTATGTTTGTCATTATTGGCAGGTATGCTAGGGTGATCCATGCTTTTGGACTGGAGACTACAATGCCAGAATTATTATGAGAGAACCTCTCTGGGAGAGTCTAGCACTCTTCATGCCTTTTGCCTTTTTCTATGTATGTCTCTGCCCAATAGTACATTTCATAATGGCAGCCAGATGCTAAATTCACTAATGATAATATTATGAAAAGAATAGTTGATTGTATGGGTAGTGCTAGCCTTTTGGCTATCACTTCTATACCCTCCTTGTCCTCAACTGTGATAGATGTACCTCTACTAATGGTGAGTAGTTAAATCTTTCTGCTAATCTTCAGGTTTCTATGAGTGATACGACCAACACTTTTTTAGGTCATTGTTTTTTAGATTGAACTTTATCAGCATATCCAATAGGTTGAATGTTAGGTGTCTCAGAAGATATTTTTAAAGTTTTCACAAAATAAATAAACCCCTCAGAACCTTAACAGGTTACTGTGTGATAAGTGTTAGAAATTATATTTTTAGAGTGATATTCCTCCAGGTTTTTTGCCTTCACTCCCTGATTTGTGCTGTACTTGTTTTTGTTGGCATAAGGACTTCATGCACTTTTCCATGCCCACTAGCATTAAAGTGTTTGTACTCTCTCCTACAAACATGGGAAAATTGGACTACACCTAATTAGCACACTTAATTTAATTGTAAGTCCCTAGTAAATAGTACTACATCTATGGAGGACGTGTAAATTAAATGCTACTAGAGGCAGCAGCACTCATTGTGCCACCCACTTGTGACATTTCCCCTGTAGAGCGTGACTATATAACTGCGAGTGGCACTTTGTACTGTAAGGTGCTATTTTCACTAAATACTTTAAAAAGTAGTACGTATGGTTATACTGAATTGAGGTTTGTTCATAGTAGTGTCATTTTATTTAATAAAATGTGCTCTGTTGTTCTAAACTGGTTGATTTTTCTTGTGCTGTGTTTCAGCTTTATTACTATTTATGTGCTGCATAAATACTTTACACCAGTGGTTCCCAACCTTTTGATTTCTGTGGACCCCCACTTTAACCTTAATGGAACCCAGGGACCCCCACTGAATCATCATGGGAATCCGGGGACCCCTGCCTGAGTCATTACTGGAAGCTGAGGACCTAATTTGTCAATATTGGTTAATATTTTTTAATATTCTAGGCTCTCGCTGACCCCCTGAGAAGGCTTCGCGGACCCCCAGGGGTCCCCGGACCACAGGTTGGGAACCACTGCTTTACACATTGCCTTTAAGATAAGTCTGACTTCTTTTGTACCAAGCTAGCAGAGGGTTAATCATGGCTTAATTTTGTGACTTTTGTTCTTCACCTTGACAAGGATTGCGGTCGTTGCCTGAGAGGGGCTTCCATCCCTCTCAACCAATAACTCAGTTTCTTACAATAGGTTTGTGAATTCCAGGTGGCAGTGATGTGATATCACCTCAAGCAATCTGGAATTGCCCATATATGAATGCCAGTCTTTACTACCTAAATGGCATTCCATTGGTGTCTCTTCAATGATACAAATGAAGATGTACACTCTCAGCACACAATGCTTGGCCAGAAAGTATGAGTAGAAGGCTCAAAAAGAGGCTCAGAAAAATTGATTGACTAATTAGTTTCCTTATTAACCCACTCATATTAAGGTCACTAGTGATCAGGATGCTGACTTCATTACTAAACCAAGCATTCATATATTATAGGTCCTGATGGTGAGTCTTAATATATTTTAAATCAACCCCCATATTGGTGGTCTCATCCTTCCCCGGTCTATAATGTGATGCTAAGAGAGCATTCCATATAAAAAGATTGGAGTGGAGCCCTGTTGGTACCTATTATTAAGAAGAAAGACCACAATTCTCCTAGTGACTATAACCAGGGGTGGACTAAGAATTCCACTCCGTCTGCAGAGTTCGCAGACTTTTCCCCACTCCGCACTCCATGTGGAGGTCCAAAAAAATCTGCGAAGTGACATGGAGCAGAGTTTTTTCTCTTGCTTGTGCTCTCCAGGTTAATACAACTGCTACGTTGGCGAGCATGATTCCTGAACATGAGCGGTAGGCAGCGACCACTCACGATGATAAAGCTGCCGCTCTTGTTGAGGTAGCTGCCGCTCGAGTAGAAAACCTACTCAAGCGGCAGAAAGAAGTTAGGTCCCTCTGGCAATCTGCATGATGCCATTCACGCTGATTTTACAGTGCTGGTGAAACTCCTGGTGCTGTAAATCAGTGGGCACAGTGCGACTTACCCAAACTCCGCTGCACGCGGAAATCCAAGTAGCGCAGCAGAGTTTTTCTGGCACTTTGTGGAGTTCCGCATAGCAGAACTCTGCAAACTCCACCCAGGCCTAACTATATCCTTCTTTGTGTGTTGTGCCTAACTTTAAAACTACTCACCAAGACCTTGGTAGAAGAACTACAAATTTAGATTAATTCTAATAAGATTCTTCTAATCATCTAACAAGACTTTTCCAATCACATCAAAATGGTTTTAGCAGGGTTGATCAGCTAGGAATTGTGATGTGCCATTAAGCATCCTTGTGTGACATTCTTTGAAAGCATTTGATTGCTCTAATAGTACCCTACTATGGCATAAGTTAATCACTCTAATTGTTCAGAGGCATAGATCATCAGAGGTTTAGCTTTGGATGTGGAAGTGTTTAGGGTGTGAATACAATCTTGGCTTGGTAGTTAGGTCTGGGGGCTCAAAGTTGGTCCTGCTATGCCTTTGTTGGTTTTTCGTATCATCCTGATTTCACTAAATGGTTTTAATATTTTCTTTTTTGGATCAGGAACTTACATGCATTTAGGTCCAGATATTCAATGATTTTACATCATGGTTTCCTCACTTTTTCAATGCAGCTTGATGCAAAATCCTTTTTGGTATTTACAAAGCCACATAAATCTTGATTAGTGTGGGTTTGCAAAAAAAGTAACACAGTGCATGGCACTGTTTTGTGTTATTTTGAGTCAGGTAGGTGCTCCAAGGGTGGTGCATGGGTATTCCCATGCATTCTCCCATGGATTTTGATGCAAACCAATATTTACAAAGACTTTTAGACATAGTTTTGCACCAAAATACTCCACTTGCCTGAGGGTGGTTTGACAATGAGAAATATCTTTATTTATTTCAGCTTCTCAAGTGTGCTGCATTCCGTGGCACACATACAAAGAGGGAAAAGTCTCTATGGATAGTTTTGTTCTGAAAGGTAACCATTCCTGCACACAGCTAGCCTGATAACAACACAGACACTCTTGCACAATGGTGAAAGGGTTTCTGCATTGGTGCTGATTAGCCCAAAGTGTGCCAGCACATGGAGAGGGCAGAACTGTGCCAGGCCTTTGAAGATCTCTCTTAAGGTGAGACAACAAAGTGCAGCACCTTTGCCTCCTGCACTGCATTGCAGCACTACCTTGTCAATATGCCACTTAGTGACTGGTTTACGAAAAAGTAGAAAATCTGCACACAAAGAAGTACTCCTTCAATGAATGAAAATGTGCTATGTTTTAGAATTCACAAACCTTGGGAGTAGTAAACTTGGAAAGCAATGGCAATCTCAAATTTCAAGACAGACCACTGGCAATCAAATACACAAAAGGTAACAGGACAAATGCTGGCAAACAGTCTAATCACTGGCAAGCCCTCGAGATGGCATTTCAAACCATTGTTTTTCATTCACTTTGCACTCTCGACACAATGCCTAATTTAGGATTTAGCATAAAGAGTAAAGGCACACAGGGTGGCGAAGGACTTTACTGCTTTTGCCAAATCTAGAGATTTAACCCAACCTGGAAGATATCTCTGAACTTTGTCAGGAACCACCCTCATTGTGGTTCCTATCAATGTATGAAAGTTTTAACATATGTCTCCGTCCAAAACGACAGCTGCTTGTTAAACTTTTCCAAATGTTCTTATTTTTCAAACACAAACTCCTAAAGTGGGAGTTTGGTTTTGAAAAATAATAAAAATGGGAATTTGTTTTACAAACCTATTGATCCCTTTACAGAATTGTTAGAAGGCAGTTTTTTAGAGCGTTATTTGTACTTATGAGCAGCTACTTCATTAGATATCATGGGAATTAAGATGGGATTGATGCCTCGCTATACTATGGCCTCAACATTGATGCTTCAATGCTTATTTACACTGAGTAAAGCATTTGAAGGCACATTAGGTTCCCACCACATTAAGGTATGAAGTCTATGCATTTTATATGTTTATATCTTAATTGTGAAATAATTGTGACAACAACTAAATTTAAACAAAATAAAATAAAAGGATAATTTTCATGAAAACCCACAAAGTTGCAGATTTCATATTGTTCCTAAACATCCCCAAAGGCTTTTCTTGTGGTTAATTGTACAAAGTAATTTTAATTTCAAAATGGCCTTGAAGCAGCAGCGTAATGAAAGTTCCCCAGAGAAGCTCACAGTTTTAGGGAATGTAGAATAAGAGATATGACCATGTCGAAATAAACATTTTGAGAAAAATATGGAATAAAATATACATTACACACATCACTGACTTTTAACCTTTTCTATTGCAGAGGCGGAAGCCACTGAAGCTATATTTAATATTAGACCCATGGGCAGTAGGAGCATGACTTGAAAACAAAATTGTATGTAGATTTTAGCAGTGCTTAATTTGTGCTTGTTGTTTCCGGTGCTGAGCACCGGCACTTATTTTTGCGGGCCGGCACTTATTCTACTGCATCAACCATTAGCTGCGAGCAAAAGACACATTTGGGAATGACGGAGGAAGAGAAAAACGAAAAAGCGCCACAATGGGAGAAAGCGGAAAGCTGCAAGCGTGAGCTGAAGCACAGGGAGTGGCTTTAAATGGATTAAAGAGGCCCAAGATGGCTTCAGGATTACGCTGTCTCAGTGTTCAGTATTCGCACATTTAACTGCAGCAGCCGCGTTTAAGAGGAGAGCTCTGAGCACCGGCACTTTTTTATTTACAAATTAAGCACTGGATTTTAGAATGTGATGTTGACAGGGTGGGCCTATTTAAAGATAATTAAGTTCCTGGGCACTATTCAGATAGTCATCTTGGCAGCGGAACAGGGCATCTCTGCACACCCAAGGCCTTTGTCTCAGCTCTGTGAAGAATTTCACATCTCGCCAAGGAGCTATTCAGCTCCTGGGTGACAGCTGAATGCTCAGGAAAATGGGCTTGTGGAGTCTTTAGGCCGGTACAATAGACTTTTTAAAAGTGCCTTGTGTACAATATTTAGCACAAATCTAACTTTACCAAGGAATTTGATTTGTAATAAATATTTGTAATAGTTCAAGGATTAACTTTTTAGCTGTTTCTGGTGGAGATAACAGCTAACCCCGCTGAAGTGAAAATAACTTTTGGAGTCTTGTTACTGTAAGGACATGTTTCATGTTAACCTTTTACATTTCCTACCTTGGAATGCAGTGCCCCTGTCTTATTAGTCATCAAGGATACTTACGAGTGACTTATTCATATTTGAAAGGAGGGGCTAGAGGTTATTTTGAAGGTAAAACTTGCTGTTTAAACTTGCACAGCCAGGTTACTGGTCGCAGGCCTGCAGTCATGTTTTGCATTGTCACTTTAGTGGTGGAAAAGTGTGTGCTGCAGTCCACAATTGACATTTAACTTACATGTCCTGAGGACACTGTGGCCCAGATTTATACTTTTTGCCACAAAACTGCTCAAACGCAGTTTTGTGACAAAAAGTATAGCACCGGCTTGCGTCATTCCAAAGCCCCAGCTGGGCACCAAAGTTATGGAATGCTGCAAGCCTGCGCTCAGGTTGGGCTATCGTCAGAACAAATGGCGTTAGCTGGGTGGGGGTGGCGGTAGGGGTGAAGGGGGTTTTGCCTAAAAAAAAATGCTGTAAACCTGCCTAGTGCTTCTCCTGACGCACAACCATCCTAACACATAACTCCTGTCTTAGAAAAGACAGGAGTCATGCCCACCACCCCAATGGCCAGCACAGAGGACCAGGGTCCCCTGGGCATGACCATTGCACCCAGTGCCATGCAGGGGGCCCCAAGTTAGGGCTCCCGATGGCACTTTAAAAAATAAAAATAATACTTACCAATACTTACCCTACTTACCTGGGATGGGGTGCCCCATCCTCTGGTGTCCCTCAGGTGTGGGTGGGGTTGTTCCTGGGGCTTGGGGAGGGTACCTATGGACCCATTTCCATGGTGTTTAACCATGGAAATGGGTCCACAGGTTCCCTAACGCCTGGTCTGACCCAGGCGTTAAATAATGGTGCAAAGCAATCTTTGCACCGTTATTTAGCCCCTCCTCCCACCCGTGCATGATTTTAGCACGGGGGGATAAATATGGGGCTATGGGGTTAGCACCATTTTTTAGATGGGAACGCCTACCTTGCATCTCATTGACGCAAGGTAGGTGCACGCATCCAAAAAAATGACGAAAACTCCATTATTTAAATATAAATATGGAGTTAAGTTTGCACCGAATTTGGGTAAAAAAAATGACGCAAATTCGGCCCAAACATAGTATAAATATACCCCTTAGTATCTTACTCTAGGGGCTTATATGCAAGTTAAATTGGCCAGTTAGGAGAATAGCCAATTTCAACAACTTTTAAGGATTGGAGCACATGCACCAGTGCGTGGTTAGCAAGACTCGGTGCACAGATGCAAAAGCCTAGGAGTATTACTCCAAAAAATGGGGGTGATCAGGAAAAATAGGCATTTTTTTACAGTGTCCCTTGAAGGCCCATATGAAGGGGTAGGCTTTAGGGCTTTCCACCAGAAATATATTTGAAAAATGGCAAAATACTGTGAGATTTTTAAAACTGCAATGTATTTAAGATATTATTTAAAATATTACCACCATTCTACCTTTAAAACTAATTATGAGAATTAATAGGAAATTTTGGGGCTCACTACGAAGCTGGCAGTCCAAAGACTACCAGCCTCAGGGTGATGGTCGGACCGTTACAACTGTGGAATTCCAACTGCCACATTACAACCCTGGCAGACGGACCCACCAGGAGACTGCTGTCCCTGTCAGAATTATGGTTCCAGATGGGGTGACGACTGTCTGAGTTGAACTCAGCCAGGGCGGTGCTGAATTCAGCGCCACCTGGCTGATTACAACTAAGCTTTCCACCAGCCTTTTCACGGCAGAAAGCTAGTGCTAGGGGTCGCAGGGGGGGGCCCTGCACTGATCATGCCCAGGGACCCCCCCTGCTCAGCACCCTGTACAGACAGTGAGCATTCCAAGGGTGCTGTGTGCTACAATATTGGCACTGGCTTTCTTAAAAGAGCCAAGGCCAATATCATAGCACTGTTTCTGCCGGTCTGCCCAGCGGGCTTGCCGGAATACAATGTTCCTTCTGGGCAGCAACATTGTAATATGAGGGGGTTTGCCACCGGTGGTGTCCTCCCCGCGGCTTTGGCGGTCCTGTGGTGGGACTGCCAAAGTCATAATAAGGCTGTTTGTCTTTTAGAGCACAATGCACTAGAAAAATTAGCAATTTTAGAAGAAGTGTGTTAAAATGGTGTTTTCAAAGAACCCACAGCCAGTAAAAATGAAAATGAATGGAACATAAATTAAATTTTAAATCGAGATGTATGTTCTTCCTCAAGGCACCATTTAGGAAACCTCGGAAAAAAACTCACTAGGGTAGTAAGGGTGAAAGGTGCCGCACATCTAGGCAGTAAGACAATAATTTAAGACAAGTATCCAAGTAAACGCAGAGTCTGGTGCAACCTGGCCCAGTGCCTTACAACCCAGTTGGCACCAAAACGGGTATCAGAGTACCCAAGGAGAAAATTGAACAAGATGGCCACAGCACACAGAATGTATAGTCCAATAGTGTGGCAGGGATAAGTATCCCTGATAGTATGTTGTTGAAGTGAAAGGTTGAATGGAGTCTTAGGTCTTGTTTGCAGATGGTGTCTTTATTTGTAGATGCTAGAAATCATTGTGCCATCAACGAGATACAGCCAACACGTGTTTCGTCACACAGGTGACTTCATCAAGGCTGCAAAACAGTAATGAAAGCAAAAATTGGCATACAAAAGTGTTTGGACTCGAAAGTAGGCTCATAGGTGAGCATGTGGGAAAGACTCCAAAGCCAGATACCAGTGACCAGTGATCCGTATGTGAGCTCAGTGGGCCTTGAAAGGTGAGTAGGTGAGCATTGAGAAAACACGGCAAGCAAAATACGTGATTGGGACCCAAAGTACAAAACATGAGAAAGAAAGTGAGTCACCGTGACCGAGTGCTACGTAATCTGGACCAAAGTTTCGAAAGGTATATACCCAGAGTTTATGGTGGACAGAAACGGCATCGTTCTGGAATTAGTATACAAAAGCTGTAAAGTGAGGTGAGACAGGTAGAAGAGTAAAGAAGGACTGAGAGAGAGAACAGACAGGTGGATGAGTAAGAACACAACAAAGGAATTTAAAACGTCAAAAGAGGTTGATTAGCGAATGGACCGAAGGAAGGGGCAAAAGGGGCCGAGTACGTTGCTCATACCTGGGCCGTCCGGCCAGAATGGTACGTAATGAAGGGAAGTGACGAGGGTGCCCCGTGATCAGCTGAATGGGCTTTAGAAGGCCATTTTGAACTGGGAAGAGAGACAACAATGGCTGTGAATAGCCAACAATGGAGTGAAAAGTAAAAATAAAAAATGAAAGTAGACACAAAAAAGAACAAGAAATCTAGAGGAGTAGTTTATACACAGTGAATGGAGAGATCGACGAGAAAAAAACGGTCGCACAGTACATACCTTCTTGGAGTGGACCTACTGGTAGTATGGCTGAGTGAGGTAATGGACACGTAAGGTAGGGCAGGTATGGCAGGCCTTGATAAGCCTGTAGTCAAAACCTATGAAAGTGTCAGATAAAAGGGAAAGAGAAATGAGCTGATTTAGCCTGAATGAGGGAAACAGGAACATGAAGTAATAGTTCAGCAGGAGCCAAGCTATGGGGAGTGTGAGAGTGGTAATGAAATTAAAGACAAGTATTAAGTTGGGTCCTGTAAGGCGGCAAGGTGGTCACGTCGTGATAAGATGTGGCCACTAACTACGAGGATAAAAAGCGGGCAAGTCCGGTAAAGCGTTACCAAGTGGTTCAATTGGTAACAAGAGTTAAAGTAAACCAAGCACGGTCCGGAAAGCCAGGGAAAGCTCCACCGGTAAAAATATTGACCGCCAAACATAAGAGCACTAAGGTGTCAGTAGGGAAAACATTTGGTAAACAAGCCCATGTGTAAAAGGCTGCGCCGTAAGACATGGAGACTAGTGTAAGTGGACGAGAGACATGACTGGAGGTAAAGTGAAGGTATGCGGCAAGTCAACAGCGCGGTACGAAATTCAGTCGAAAGCGCTAGTCAAAAATAAACAGATATGCCCACGCGAGAAAAGTAAAGACTACGCTGTGGTTAGTGTAAAAGCTAAATGCTGGCACGACCGCGGTGAGAAGTGAACCGCTAAAGTGACGTTAAGTTAAAACATTAGCAGTGTAAGGCGAGGGGACTTTGGAACAGGGGACGAAGGCATACCTGAAGAGCCAAGTGGAGATGTGCGGCACGAAGTCGTCGGAGCGTAAACTGGTCGGTAAAGACCTGCGCTCTCGTATTTAAAAAAGCAAATGGGAGTAGCACAGAGATAAAAGAGGGACTGAAAACTAGGATGTTGGGCAGCATGGCGGCCATCTTGAGTGAAAGAAAGAGAGGTCCGAGAACCAGAGAATAGACACGACCAAAGAAAAAAAGGGGTCGATGTGCCAGAGAGGAAGTGGCCATATTGTAAGGTTAAAGACAAGGAGTAGAGGCCTAGGCATTGTGTACTATGTAAGTAAAGAGACGGAATATAGGATAAAAGAGAGGGAAAAGGAGAGAAGATGGAATAAATGGGAGAAGATAAGAGATACATAAATAGACCACGGTTGGTTATTTGACAGTAGAAGCTGTGAGGTGAAATAAAAACACACCCTAATTAGGTGCAAGCTAGAAAGCACTCTGAAGTTGAGGTAACCAGGTGTGTTGTGTGAATTATAAATTGGTACAGTGAGCCGAGGTACTGGAAGGCAAGGATAGTTATTGAGTGAGAAGAATGGTAGGTACCGTGGGTGTGGTAATATAGGAAGGTGATAGTGTAGGTTAGTTAGGGAATGTGATAATGCGCAGCTTTGATAAGTAATGATCGGGTACAGTAGTAGAGATTGTAAGTACATCAATTCAAAATCAGTGGAACATATAGAGACCGAGGCCATGGAGCATAGTAATCTAGTGCAACAGGTTGTTACATATAGGCATGGAGTAGGTGGTGAAACACATAATCAAAAACAACATTGTGGACACAGGATAATCATACAGAGTATACAGTGAGACTTAAACAAACAATTGTCCATGAGTGTTGAACATAAAAGGGTTCAATCTGTATTTGACAGACAACGGGGGAGTGGAACCTAACAATCATGTAAGAAAATAATGTAATTCACAGTCTATGTTCAGGCCTAACTCAACTGCGCGGAGTTTTAAGATCCATTTGGCCTCGCATCTGCGCAGGTCCCTTGTTCTGTCTCCCCATCTTGGTGAGTTGGAGACTTGCATGATGCCGTGGAATCTAATGTTTAAAAGATCTTTTTCCCCGTGCAGGGTGTTGAAGTGGACAGCAAGGGGATAGTTGGTGTTGACATTTCTGATGGCTCTGACATGTTCCTGTATACGTTCCTTAAGTGGGCGTATGGAGCTTCCAATGTAAATCAGACCACATACACATATCAAGCAGTAAACAGTGTACTTTGTGTTGCAATTCATGAAGGTCTTGATGTGGTACGTGGTCCTGGTATTGTAGGAGAACGATATAGTTTTGTTCAGGGCTCATTGGCAGGATATGCAGCAGCCACATTTATAAAAACCAATAGATTTTTCTGGAATCCAACCCAGTAGGTGAGTTGGAGGGGAGGGACAGAGAAAACTGGGGCACAGAATGTTCCTGAGCGTCCGTCCTCTAGTGTGTACAATGGTGGGTGACATGCCTACTGAATTCTTGAGACAGGTATCCAACATTAACAAGTGCCAATGTTTCTTCAGAATGCGCAGTACTGCCTTGCTCGCAGGGCTGTATTGGGTGATGAAAGCGACCGGTCTCCTGTTGGGAGAACCCCTGGTACCAGGTTCTTTGGGGCTTTTGAGCAGTAAGGCGTGTTGGTTCTTGTTAGAGATGCGTTTGCTGGCTACCGAGATGAGTTTAAGTTGAAGACTGACAAAAACTACACGATTATGAGGGAGATACTCACGGGGTATCAATTATACATTAAGGACAAGATGCGTAAACTCATCAGAGATGACAACGACTACAAAAATGGCAGGATTTACACATTTGCACGAAGGTTTGATCAGATTAACAAGGATTCTAGCAACAGACCCATTAAGGCTACCACTCCTGCTGGGTCAATCGTGGGTAGTTTATCTGACATTTCCAATCTATCTAGTGACTGCTTAGATTCACCTTTGGATGGGTTCTCTGCTAGCACACATCCACAAAATACAACCCAACAGCCAAATTCATTTTTAGAGGAACTTGGCCGATACAGGAAGGGACTACAACAGAATTACAACAGGTCAGGCACAAACATAAACCCACCCACAGGGGGGGCAGGAAACACCACAGCAAACACCAGGGAGGGCATGACTACTCGCTCGACCGCGAAAATCCAAAGGACCTGAGTGGTCCCCCCTTGGAACAAAACCTTACTGCCTCAGAGGAAACAGTACAGGTAATGAATCTTTCCAATTTGAAATTATCTGTACATGAAATAAATGTCTTGAAAAAAGGTCTGGGCTTTTGTCCTACTTCTAAACCTGACTACACCACCATACACATAGATCTCTTTAAGTTCGTATGCAACCTCAAATTGAAAAAGTTTTTCCAGAATAAACCAGACACTAACAAGACTGCCCGCATTTCACTACCAACTTGCAACCAATCCATTAAGGACTTACAGGACATTCATACAATTCTCTCCCTTGACAATACATCTTCACCACCACCCAGCTTTGATGAACTACTGACTCAACTTGACATTATACCTAACTTAGACGTTAACAGTGGGCTTAAACCCAGCTCCATGTTTGTCCCCATTTTGACACCAGACAATCACATCGATGTCTTCTACAAAGCCGTTAGTACGGAATTACACAACTTAGAGGACAAGAAAAACTCCTGCACCCACAGACCATACAAAAATCTCAATCCTAATGAACTCCGAGCGTTGCATAAACTCTCAACCCGCACAGACATAGGCCCTCATTCTGACCTTGGCGGGCGGCGGAGGCCGCCCGCCAAAGTCCCGCCGTCAGGTTACCGTTCCGCGGTCGAAAGACCGCGGCGGTAATTCTGACTTTCCCGCTGGGCTGGCGGGCGGTCGCCTTCAGACCGCCAGCCAGCCCAGCGGGAAAGAGGCTTCCACGAGGAAGCCGGCTCGGAATCGAGCCGGCGGAGTGGAAGCTGTGCGACGGGTGCAGTTGCACCCGTCGCGTATTTCACTGTCTGCACAGCAGACAGTGAAATACATGTAGGGGCCCTCTTACGGGGGCCCCTGCAATGCCCATGCCAGTGGCATGGGCACTGCAGGGGCCCCCAGGGGCCCCGCGACCCCCCCTACCGCCATCCGGATCTCGGCGGTCCGACCGCCGGGATCTGGATGGCGGTAGGGGGGGTCAGAATCCCCGCGGCGGTGCAGCAAGCTGCGCCGCCGCGGAGGATTCAATGGGGCCGCGGTACACTGGCGGGACCCCGCCAGTGGTGCCGGTCCGACCGCGGCTTTACCGCCGCGGTCGGAATCCCCATTGAAGCACCGCCGGCTTGTCGGCGGTGCTCCCGCGGTCCTCCGCCCTGGCGGTCAAAGACCGCCAGGGTCAGAATGAGGGCCATAGTCATTAGGGAGGCAGACAAAGGGGGCAACATTGTCATTATGAACAAAATTGACTACATTGCAGAAATCAACAGACAACTCAATGACACACAGGCATACTCTGATTTGCAGACTAACCCTCTTCCTGACATCACCAGTCTCATCGAAAAGAAACTGACGTCTTGGAAGAATCTGTCTCCTAACCGATTTAGAATACAGATTTTTGTACACTGAGGCGCCTCGGGCTCCCTGCATATACATTCTACCCAAAGTCCACAAACCAGGGGGCTTTCCCCCTGGAAGACCCATCATCTCAGGGATTGGTTCTCCTACGGAACACATTTCTGAGTACATTGACTCTTTTCTTCAACCCTTGGTACATAACTTACCCTCGTACATACAGGACACTAGGGACTTGCTGTGTCAACTTGAGGATATCGAATGGACGGAAGATTGTGTGTTTGTCTGCCTCGACGTTAGCTCTCTCTATACTTCCATTCCCCTGGAAAAGGGTCTGGAAATGCTCCAACTGACTCTCAGTGCCTGTGATGCCACACTCTATGAACACACACTTATGCTTCTTGATCTCACTCGATTAGTGCTAGAGAACAATGTTTTCCTACATGATGGTAGATGGTTTCGGCAGTGTCAGGGTGTAGCCATGGGAGCTAAATTCTCTCCATCATATGCTAATCTTTACATGGGCCAATTTGAGAAAATCCACCTGTGGTCCAACTGTCCGACACATATCACCGAACATATCCTGTACTGGGGGAGGTATATTGATGATATTCTTGCTATCTGGACTGGCAACATCCCTGACCTCAATAGACTTATAGAACACCTTAACACCAATGAGTTCAACCTAGCGTTCACTCATAAAGTGGATACTACCCAAATTGAGTTCTTGGACTTGCTGTTGTACATCACCAACAATAAGATCATGTCAAGACTCTACAGGAAACCCACTGCCTGCAATTCTATTCTGCATGCACAGAGCGCTCATCCCCTCACGCAGATCAGGGCCATTCCTTACGGTGAAATGGTCAGGATTAGACGCAACTGCACTGACACAGCTGTTTTCAAGCAGGAACTTAAGAACCTGACTCACCGCTTCCGAGCTAGGGGTTACACCAATAAACTCATCTCGGTAGCCAGCAAACGCATCTCTAACAAGAACCAACACACCTTACTGCTCAAAAGCCCCAAAGAACCTGGTACCAGGGGTTCTCCCAACAGGAGACCGGTCGCTTTCATCACCCAATACAGCCCTGCGAGCAAGGCAGTACTGCGCATTCTGAAGAAACATTGGCACTTGTTAATGTTGGATACCTGTCTCAAGAATTCAGTAGGCATGTCACCCACCATTGTACACACTAGAGGACGGACGCTCAGGAACATTCTGTGCCCCAGCTTTCTCTGTCCCTCCCCTCCAACTCGCCTACTGGGTTGGATTCCAGAAAAACCTATTGGTTTATATAAATGTGGCTGCTGCATATCCTGCCAATTAGCCCTGAACAAAACTATATCGTTCTCCTACAATACCGGGACCACGTACCACATCAAGACCTTCATGAATTGCAACACAAAGTACACTGTTTACTGCTTGATATGTGTATGTGGTCTGATTTACATTGGAAGCTCCATACGCCCACTTAAGGAACGTATACAGGAACATGTCAGAGCCATCAGAAATGTCAACACCAACTATCCCCTTGCTGTCCACTTCAACACCCTGCACGGGGAAAAAGATCTTTTAAACATTAGATTCCACGGCATCATGCAAGTCTCCAACTCACCAAGATGGGGAGACAGAACAAGGGACCTGCGCAGATGCGAGGCCAAATGGATCTTAAAACTCCGCGCAGTTGAGTTAGGCCTGAACACAGACCGTGAATTACATTATTTTCTTACATGATTGTTAGGTTCCACTCCCCGTTGTCTGTCAAATACATATTGGACCCTTTTATGTTCAACACTCATGGACAATTGTTTGTTTAAGTCTCACGGTATACTCTGTATGATTATCCTGTGTCCACAATGTCGTTTTTGATTATGTGTTTCACCACCTACTCCATGCCTATATGTACCAACCTGTTGCACTAGATTACTATGCTCCGTGGCCTCGGTCTCTATATGCTCCACTGCTTTTGAATTGATGTACTTAACATCTCTACTACTGTACCCGATCATCACTTATCAAAGCTGCGCATTATCACATTCCCTAACTAAACTACACTATCACCTTCCTCCAGTACCACACCCACGGTACCTACCATTCTTCTCACTCAATAACTATCCTTGCCTTCCAGTACCTCGGCTCACTGTACCAATTTACAATTCACACAACACACCTGGTTACCTCAACTTCAGAGTGCTTTCTAGCTTGCACCTAATTAGGGTGTGTTTTTATTTCACCTCACAGCTTCTACTGTCAAATAACCAACCGTGTTCTATTTATGTATCTCTTATCTTCTCCCATTTATTCCATCTTCTCTCCTTTTCCCTCTCTTTTATCCTATATTCTGTCTCTTTACTTACATAGTACACAATGCCTAGGCCTCTACTCCTTGTCTTTAACCTTACAATATGGCCATTTCCTCTCTGGCACATCGACCCCTTTTTTTTCTTTGGTCGTGTCTATTCTCTGGTTCTCGGACCTCTCTTTCTTACACTCAAGATGGCCGCCATACTGCCCAACATCCTAGTTTTCAGTCCCTCTTTTATCTCTGTGCTACTCCCATTTGCTTTTTTAAATACGAGAGCGCAGGTCTTTACCGACCAGTTTACGCTCCGACGACTTTGTGCCGCACGTCTCCACTCGGCTCTTCAGGTATGCCTTCATCCCCTGTTCCAAAGTCCCCTCGCCTTACACTGCTAATGTTTTAACTTAACGTCACTTTGCCGGTTCACTTCTCACCGCGGTCGTGCCAGCATTTAGCTTTTACACTAACCACAGCGTAGTCTTTACTTTTCTCGCGTGGGCATATCTGTTTATTTTTGACTAGCGCTTTCGACTGAATTTCGTACCGCGCTGTTGACTTGCCGCATACCTTCACTTTACCTCCAGTCATGTCTCTCGTCCGGTTACACTAGTCTCCACGCCTTACGGCGCAGCCTTTTACATATGGGCTTGTTTACCAAAGGTTTTCCCTACTGACACCTTAGTGCGCTTATGTTTGGCGGTCAATATTTTTACCGGTGGAGCTTTCCCTGGCTTTCCGGACCGCGCTTGGTTTACTTTAACTCTTGTTACCAATTGAACCACTTGGTAACGCTTTACCGGACTTGCCCGCTTTTTATCCTCGTAGTTAGTGGCCACATCTTATCACGACATGACCACCTTGCCGCCTTACAGGACCCAACTTAATACTTGTCTTTAATTTCATTACCACTCTCACACTCCCCATAGCTTGGCTCCTGCTGAACTATTACTTCATGTTCCTGTTTCCCTCTTTCAGGCTAAATCGGCTCATTTCTCTTTCCCTTTCCCTTTTATCTGACACTTTCATAGGTTTTGACTACAGCCTTATCAAGGCCTGCCATACCTGCCCTACCTTACGTGTCCATTACCTCACTCAGCCATACTACCAGTAGGTCCACTCTAAGAAGGTATGTACTGTGCAACCCTTTTTTTCTCGTCGATCTCTCCATTCACTGTGTATAAACTACTCCTCTAGATTTCTTGTTCTTTTTTGTGTCTACTTTCATTTTTTATTTTTACTTTTCACTCCATTGTTGGCTATTCACAGCCATTGTTGTCTCTCTTCCCAGTTCAAAATGACCTTCTAAAGCCCATTCAGCTGATCACGGGGCACCCTCGTTACTTACCTTCGTTACGTACCATTCTGGCCGGACGGCCCAGGTATGAGCAACATACTCGGCCCCTTTTGCCCCTTCCTTCGGTCCATTCGCTAATCCACCTCTTTTGACGTTTTAAATTCCTTTGTTGTGTTCTTACTCATCCACCTGTCTGTTCTCTCTCTCAGTCCTTCTTTACTCTTCTGCCTGTCTCACCTCACTTTACAGCTTTTGTATACTAATTCCAGAACGATGCCGTTTCTGTCCACCATAAACTCTGGGTATATTGCTTTCGAAACTTTGGTCCAGATTACGTAGCACTCGGTCACGGTGACTCACTTTCTTTCTCATGTTTTGTTCTTTGGGTCCCAATCACGTATTTTGCTTGCTGTGTTTTCTCAATGCTCACCTACTCACCTTTCAAGGCCCACTGAGCTCACATACGGATCACTGGTCACTGGTATCCGGCTTTGGAGTCTTTCCCACATGCTCACCTATGAGCCTACTTTCGAGTCCAAACACTTTTGTATGCCAATTTTTGCTTTCATTACTGTTTTGCAGCCTTGATGAAGTCACCTGTGTGACGAAACATGTGTTGGCTGTATCTCGTTGATGGCACAATGATTTCTAGCATCTACAAATAAAGACACCATCTGCAAACAAGACCTGAGACTCCATTCAACCTTTCACTTCAACAACATACTATCAGGGATACTTATCCCTGCCACACTATTGGACTATACATTCTGTGTGCTGTGGCCATCTTGTTCAATTTCATTTAGGAAACCTGTTAGAAAAGGGAGAAAGAAAGTGGAAGATGAAGACAGGAAGCCAATGGGAAAGGAAGAAAGCATTGATAAAATACCTTGGCAAATCTAGAAAAATAGACAGAATTATAGGGTAATGGAAGAAAGAGATATAGGCCCTCATTCCAACCCTGGCGGTCTCTGACCGCCAGGGGGGAGGGCAGCGGAAGCACCGCCAACAGGCTGGCGGTGCTTCCAGGGCCATTCTGACCGCGGCAGTAAAGCCGCGGTCAGAAAAGGGGAACCGGCGGTTTCCTGCCGGTTTTCCCCTGGCCCAGGGAATCCTCCATGGCGGCGCTGCTTGCAGCGCCGCCATGGGGATTCCGACCCCCTTCCCGCCAGCCTGTTTCTGGTGGTTTTCACTGCCAGAACCAGGATGGCGGGAACGGGTGTCGTGGGTCCCCCTAACAGGGCCCCATACAGATTTTCACTGTCTTCTTTGCTGACAGTGTAAATCGCGACGGGTGCCACTGCACCCGTCGCACCCCTGCAACTCCGCCGGCTCCATTCGGAGCCGGCTTCCTCGTTGCAGGGGCTTTCCCGCTGGGCCGGCGGGCGGCCTTTTGGTGGTCGCCCGCCGGCCCAGCGGGAAAGCCAGAATGGCCGCCGCGGTCTCCTGACAGCGGAGCGGGCATTCGGCGGTAACCGCATAGCGGGCGGCGACCGCCGCCCGCCGCGGTCAGAATGACCGCCATAATGTGAAATCAGAGCTAGGCATTTTGGTATTCAATATCCATGGTGTTAGGTATTACTAGTGGTGGGCTCTGAAGAAAAATGTTTGCTTCCATCACATATTTTATTCTAAAAAAGTGAGCACCACTTAGAACCCAAGACACTGACAGTGAGTCATGGAGATACATTTTCATTCTGGGTCTTCAAAGTGTTCTGGTCTCTTTCTCCCTCTCTGTGGCTCTCTTTATAGAAAATGATAGGTGGCATCATCATCTCAAGCAAAAAGGTTAAGAAGTATTGTTGGTGAGAAGCATTTGCAGATATTATGCTCCCTTAGTTATGCAGGCTGTTAAAGAATATTGTTGTTTAGTTGGAACAACAGGCTTGTTTTTTCTTACATCCATGGTCTTGGTGTCTGTGGGCTCCCTGTTTGTCTTTCTGGTCTAGTTTTTGTGTCTATATATTTTTGTCCCTGTGTCCTCCTGTCTCAGTGTCAGTGACTTTACACAGGCTTCATTGACATTGTCAGTGAGCCTATGTGCATATATGCACATGCCCCAGTGTTGCAGTGCATGTTTCTCAATGTCACTGTCAGTCACAGTGTCTATCTGTCAGTGTCCCCATTCAGTCTCTGAATGTCAATGACCCTGTATCACTGTGGGTATCTCCATGTCCACATATGCAACTTTCCCACTTTCAGTGCCTCTCTGTCAGTATTCAAGATTCGATATTCCCTTTGCATATTCTCATTCACATATCACAAATACAAATTTTATTATAATAATTTAATATGTAAAAATCTACAGTTACAAAATAAAAAAACTGTTGATTTTAATGTAAATGCTTTCTTGATTGCTAATTAATGTATTCAAAAACATTGGTGTAAAAGATATATTACAATGTCAAATACATGCTAAAAATGTACAATAATATACCATCTTATTCCTCTGTAACAATTTTAAATAACTATTTATAATCCAAGTATAATGTTTGAAAAAAACTGAAATTAGGGTGGAAATGGGATAGGTGTCCCGACATGCCATGTACACTCTAATTTAAGTGACATTTAGGAAAGTGTCAGACTCTGGTAGGTCGGCATTATTTATTCCAATCCAAACTAAGCTACTTTTTTGGAAATGATTGACTCTGGAGGTTTAGAGGTTATATTATTTAACTCAATTCAAAGTAAGCAGCAGTATGGCACATGTTGGTCTCTGTGGGATGTATTCACTATTACCACCTATAGCTAAGCAACATTTGGGCATGTGTTGAACTCTGGGGAGCAGCACTGGAGATAGTGATTTTTGTTCTTCTGTAAAAATGACTTGCAAAAGACTTAAGTTCCCCGTTACAGTATTAACATTGTTACCTTTATATATTTTTGGTATTATAAATAAAATACTTTAAAATCATATCCAAAGTAGATTAATGAAATACATGTTAGAACATATTTAATATGCATTATCTAAACTAAACAAAAATAAGAAATAATTCAATGTATTATTAGATATTAATAATAATTCTATATATATATATATATATATATATATATATATATATATATATATATATACTTCAATTACATTTAAAAACATAAATTAAAAACACTTTTTAATAAAAAATAGAAAACTAGAATTTTGAAACATTATCAATATAAAAGCCTTCAGCTTTAAAAAAAAAAACTTGAACCCTCTATGTGGAAAATAAAAAAGATATAACATGAAAGAATAATTACAAATTTCAAACAAGAATTGAAACACTAAATTTTTTTAACTATTTTTATATACTACCAACCACCCAATAGAACTCCAAAACTCACTAAAATTAAAAATCACAATGTTAAATAATTCCTTAAAAATGTTCGGTAAATGGAACCTAAGAACCCCCAAAAAATGTATCTTTAGAAATGTAATTCCTCAAAAAATTAGTAAGTAACCCTTTGACATGAAACAAATACACATCCCAAGATCAACGGCATGATAGCAACATTAAGCATTCTTAAAATAAGAAAAACCTAAATATTATGTTAAACAATATGATATAAAGGTAAAGGTATTGTAAACATTGAAGTAATTGTTACATTTATAAAAATGATATACTCACCTATGCTATTCCTGTCCTAAATATACACTGATACCCAAGATATTCTAACTTTGATATTCAGAACCATCAAAATTCTGACTCCGATATTAAGAATCCAAGTACGTATGTTTTTAGCATAATCATTTTTTATTTGCATTCAAATGGAAGCAATATTAGTCTTTTTTAAAACATATTGGGGGTCATTATAATTTTGGCAGACGGAAAAGGCAGTCTGCCGAAGTCCCGACGGGAAGTTTGCCGCCAGTGTGTCCGCATTCCCGTGGGCCAAATTAAGACTTTCCCGCTGGGTCAGCAGGTGGGTACTGTGTTTCCACCCACTGGCCCAGCAGGAAACAGCCTACAACATTAATACCGGCTCACAATGGAGCCGGCGGCAATGCTGTAGTGTGTGGGTCCACCAGCACCCATTGCAATGTTCACTATCTACAAAGCAGACAGTGAACATCGAGACAGGGATGGACGGGGATGGCTCCCCGTACCTCATCTCCGCCAGAAGTTACATGACAGTGCTACCTCCATGTAACCTCTGGTGGAGAAGGGACTCATAATCCCCAGAGCAGCACTGCCCTGGCGGATTAGGAACGCCAGCACCGCCAGTCCCTCCTGTGGAGGAAAACTGATGGTGCTGGCAGTCCAACTGTCGTGCTACCACCGCAGTCGTAATGTGGCTGTCGGGCTGCCACAGTGGCAGCGGTCTGACCTTTATCGCGACCCTGGCGGTTTCAAGACCACCAGGGTTGTAATGACCCACATTGTCTTATGTAAAGTATAAAATACCATTCATTAGTGAATAAAACAATTATGATATTAAAATACTTTTTAGGCACAGAGCATATTGAAAGTGGATTCATAAATGTAACAAAGGTTTATTCCTCATTTATTTACCATTATTTTCTTTGACTTCAATGTAACTATAGGCTCTTTTGTGTTTCCATTTTGCTTCCTTTTTTTTAACCGCTAAGTCTAATTGTAGTTTTTTTTCCTTCAGTTTGTATTGGAAGTCAACAAAGATAGCTATTCCAGATATTCATTTCTGCATTTCAGGCAAAGACAGTACTGTTTCAGTTTTTAAGTTATTGATCAAGGTCAAGTGGGTCTACAGGGAAGTTAGTGAAGGTTAGAGGGTTTATTTCTAGTGGTGTGGTTAGTTGGGTTCACTAAATTGTTATAATAATAAAATTATTGTACTGTGGGTAT
Organism: Pleurodeles waltl; assembly: GCF_031143425.1. Taxonomy (NCBI): domain Eukaryota; kingdom Metazoa; phylum Chordata; class Amphibia; order Caudata; family Salamandridae; genus Pleurodeles; species Pleurodeles waltl. The sequence continues at coordinate 46,682,501 of NC_090447.1, read as the reverse complement.
GTTATTCTCATTATAGTATTTGATGTGTATATATTTGTTGTAAATTGTGCCTTCCATTTTCTGAGGATGAGAACATATGAGTTTTGCGTACATGCAAAGTTGTGCAATTGGAAATACGTTTTTTTGGTCAAGGGTGCATTTTTCATGTTTCAAAGAAAATAATTTGGAGTACTTTACCTAAGGTTTTAATTTTTCCTAAAGCATTTACTGTTTGAACTCCATTTTTGGGGTTATAGAGCGATTGTTGGTATTTGAAACTAACTTTTAAATTGATTATTTTTTCTAAGCTGAGGTAGCTATTTCTATATTTTGGGGATTTTAATAATGCATTTCTGTATGTAGAAAACTATTGGCATGTCATGGAATCATCAACTAGTAAACTGTACTTTTTATCAGTCTATGAAAGTCAAAATATTGGATGGGATAGAGATGAGTTTTATATTTTAATTATTAGGTTGGCATATGTTTGATTGTATATTGCTATAGTTTGATAGAATCAAGCATTGTGTTTTTTTATTTTATCGTTGGGCCTGACTGTCCTAGGACTGCAGTGGAGGACGAACTGCCGCGGCTGTGGCGGTCTGACCACCACATTACAAGTTTGGTGAGCTGACCCATCTAAAGACTGCCATCCCTACCAGGATTATAGATCCCGACAGGGTGACAACGGTCAGACTTTTAACCAGCCATGGCAGCATTGAACTCAGAGCCGCCTGGCTGATTACAACCCCACTTTTTGTCAGCCTTTTAATGGGGACCCTGCAATGAAAAGGCAGGTGCTAAGCCAGTGCCAGGGCCACAGTGGGGCCCATGCACTGCCCATGCCTGTGGGCAGTGCAGCACTGTCTGAATGCGCACTGACTGCAGGCAGTGTGCTTTTCAAGGGTGCTGGAGTTTTAGAATATTGGCCCCATGTCCAGCACTTTCTGAATGCGCACTGACTGCAGGCAGTGTGCTTTTCGAGGGTGCTGGAGTTTTAGAATATTGGCCTCGGCTCTCTTAAAGGAGCCAAGGCCAATATTCTAACACTGTTTCCACCAGTTAACCCTGCAGGAATACGTATTCCAATGTTCCTGCTGGTCAGCCCGGCGCGAACACTGTAATACGCCTGCAGGGCATGTCACTGCCATGGCTGTGGCATCCTCTCCATGAGTTTCGGGGTCCCGAAGTGGGGCTGCCAAACTCCTAACGCGGCCCCTGAGTCTGATGGTGGTACTATATGCACTGCAACTTACTCCAGATTTTACAGCAATCATGATAATTGTTATGATGATAACTTAATTACAAATGTCAATGAAGTATCAGCAGTCAAATTAATGAAGAAAAAACTGTGCATGGCTGGAGCGCAAGTTATAGTTATAGTTACTTAAAATAACTCTGACTCTAACTGCTGAATTGCTAACTTTTCATATGATTACATTCAAAACCTAACTATAACATCCCTGTAACCTTTTGCTTTTTAAGTGAAAATCTATATATATTGCAAACACAATGCCAACCACCAACGTGCACTCCTGGACTGTAGTTTTGCAAATTTTATTCCAGCGCAAAAAAAGGGTCACCAAAACAACCCCATTTGTTTCGGCGCTACGGACCGTGATCACGGGCTGAGATACATGTGTACAAACCAAGTTTACAATCTTATATATAGTGTAATCATTAAAAACAGACTATGGGGCTCATTACAAGTTTGGCACAGCAGACAGTGAGCATTGCAAGGGTGCTGGGCAGGGGGACCCCAGCACAGCCCATTCCAAGTGCATGGGCAGTGCAGAGGCCCCCCTGTGGCCCCCTGCACCTGTTTTCTGCAAGCCTTTTCATGGTGGTGATACCACCATGGAAACGCTGGTGGAAAACCAGGTTGTAATCAGCAGATCGGTGCTGAATGCAGCACTGCCCTGGCCGATTCTGACCTCTGCCACCACCAGCCTGCTGGGATCACCGATTCTGGCAGAGACTGCTGTACCCTGGTGTTCTGACCACCAGGGTCATAATGTGGCGGTCGGACTGCCAGAATACACAGCAGTCTCACGCCCGCCAGCATCGTATCATGCCCTATATGTGCAAACTGTGTATTCCACGAAGGAAAATGTGGTGGCCATCTTAAACTGACAACTGTCATACATACTGTTGCATATAAAATAATATATAATTCTTTTTTTACCCCAATCCACAAATCTGAGAAACTAAGAATATAATTCTCTAAGTAATAATCCATGTCTCATATCAAGCCTGTTCATACAATCCATGCAAAATTTGTATAAGCAATACACATCCTAAGTTTGATAATAATTATAATACTCTTTATCAATTAAAAATACAATTCTCAGTGCTCCCTACTGCACCCATAAATATAAGGCTTCTGGGGGTACCTTCAGAAAAAATACAATCAATAGTTGAAAAGATCAAAGCCCAAGTGGGCTAACTATCTAAATAATTTCAAATAATACAAAATCATATCATCATAATTACATGTATATCCTTATCTCATTACTCTCACATATGGTGAATCATATAGCTGTATTGTTTTGAAGGATTGCAGCTATAGGACCAATCACACTGCTATACACCAATGTATTTTTCCTGTGAAACATGACCAAAGTGAAAAAAAGAAGGAGAAAAAAAAGGGGAAATAAAATCACAATCAAAATTAAAACCATGGGCCAAGAGATGGAATCATAAACATATGTACAACACATACTGGAAGCAAAGTTTTGGGACCCTATCCTTCATCCCCGAAATATGTATCCGGACTGACACACACTTTAATCACCCAGGAATACTGCTAATTTCTCTTCCATATTCAAACCATAAGGGCTTTTTGTATTGAGCTCCGTAGTATATCTGGATTCCATGCCTCCGTAACATATCTGGATTCTATGCGTCTGTGTGCGATTCCTACCACTTGCAGAAATTGGCACCCTGCCTAGGGCAAAAACTGTCATCAAAGTATTATCACCCTTGTTAAAATCTGCAAAGTGCCTAGCTACCGGGTATTGTTTATCATGATTTTTGATAGCCCTTATGTGTTCCAAAATTAGTTTTTTTTACTCGTTGAATTGGAATACCTACATACATCTTCCCACAAGGACAGACTAAGGCATAAACACAGGTATCAGAATGACAATTTTAAAATTAGCTAATATATATTTCAGAACCAGAGGGGAGACATATTCCTTGGTGTTCTTACTAAATGTACAGTCTTTACAATTCGAGCAAGTGAAAAAACCTTTTGGTCTTTCATTATATGTGTCATGGCTTGCAGCAAGTTCACTGCTGCTCAATTTGTCTTTAAAAAAAAAACTCTACTATAAGTAATGTTAGGACGGTTGCCAATTGAATCTTGTAGGGTGTCTTCAATAGATAGAACATCCCAGTGTTTTCTCAAAACGTTCTTAACAGATTAATCCTCCTTTCAGAAGGAAAACAGAGTGCTGCCATGATTATTTCAAATGTAGGCCAGAGTTTAGGAGATTTGACTTAGCCACAATGACAGTTTCACCAGGGGACAGAAGATGTATATACTTTCCTGAACAATCTTGAGAAATTAAGAAAATCTGAATTGAATAAATGGTGGGAAAGTGAGTCCTTACAGAAATACCTTGAGGTAAGGAGAGTTCCCAGAGGTTTACGTATTATGATAACACCTACATATGAAAATCTTAACACTGAGTTGTTAAAAGAGTGGCATTTCCATAATGTGAAGAGTTCACCTGGTATGCTTGAGATTTTGTTAGAATACGCACAAATTGACAGGGAGAAACTAATAAAAGAAATTGCAGTATTGATGGAGAAAATTGATAAATTGAAAAATAGAAGTATGGTATAATCATTGAAGAAATCTATGCAAAAAAGGTTACAAAAAATGGAAGAAGAGATTATTCAAAAGAAAGCTCAGAAATTCAACAGAGATCAAAGGGATTATGAGACTGGCCGAATTTATACTTTCTCCAAAAACTTGATAAACTTAGGAGGTAGACATTAGAAGGTATTGGAAATATACGGCCACCATCAAGAGATATTCAAACTGATGTGAGTCGAAGCTCAGATACCGATGTGGAGGAAACAGGAAGGATGGATAAGCACACATCATTACACCTGAACAACAGATCGTAGTGGGGAAGATCAAGAGACAAAGGCAGAGGCAAAAGAGATGCCAGGGAAAAAGATTCAGAAAGAGAAGCTCAGGGGAAAGTGACCAGGAGCAACAGAAGATACTGACAATGAACAATACAGTAGTAAACCTTTCTGACATTGTTTTGACAGAACAAGATTAAAGCTATTTGAATTTGGGGTTATCCTATTGTAAACAGAATAGCTTTGATTACATTCAAAGTAGAATTGATGTGATCAATAGAAAATTGAAGGTAATTAAATATCATAACTTGAATAAGAAAGAATGTATTACAATGCCAATTACAATGGTACCTCAAGCAACTTATCCGCCGATGATGTCTACTTACTGCAATAACTATGGGGGTTGGATGCACGATCTGCTGCTGAGTTGGATGAATGTACAGTAGTAGAATGTCTTGAGAGAGAAGGTGTTTGGCTTTCAGAGGAAGGGGGCTCATCCTTTAAACTGAAATCTACCACCAGTTGGAGGAGATAATATTGATCTCTTTTCTGAGGCTTTCACTAACGACTTAAAAACTGTGAGAGTGGAGGAGGACAAATCGTATGCTGTTGGTGATAAAGGTTACCTGGATAGCATGAGGAAGTTGGCTGCAAATTTGTAGATAGTAGTACGGAATGCTGATGAGGGTATAAATGTATTAATCTTTTCTTTGAAAGAATATATGAAAGAAGCATACCCTCAATTGTCAAATGAGACGTGTTATAAGAAGATTGATTAGCACATTATGAAACTGTTATGAAATAACTTGTTACACTCTTGAGAGTGTGGATAGAAGGTATGCTAAGTGTTGAATAAAATAGCTTCCTCAGGGTAGATGACCCCAGACGTCTGTTATTCTATCTTTTACCCAAAATTCATAAAAATCCTACCAACCCCCCCTAGGAGACCTATTATTGCAGCCCAACAAAGCTTTTTTAAAGATGTGTCACAATATAATATTCCTTTTTAAGACCTTTTGTTCAGGATCTTTCATCTTATCTGAAGGACAGCACAGATTTTGTGAGGAGGATATTTGATATAACATGGGAAAGTGATCTACTTCTAATGATCTTAGATATGGTTTCACTTTATACAAGTATTCGCCATAGGGATGGACTTAGAGCTACGTAGCACTTTTTAAGAGCCAGACCTATCTGGTTTTACAAACATAGCAAAATGCTACTAACCATGATGGAGTGGTGGCTGGAACATAACATTTTGTTCTTTGACAATTATATTTATGAACAGCAACAAGGATCTCTGATGGGGACCTGCTTCGCCCCCAGCTACACAAATTTATATATGGGCTGGTGGGAGGAGCAGGTCCTCAGTAATCCCCTTTTGGTCCTGTGGCAGGATAACATAGTGTTATGGCTATGGTATACAGGGAGTGCAGAATTATTAGGCAAGTTGTATTTTTGAGGATTAATTTTATTATTGAACAACAACCATGTTCTCAATGAACCCAAAAAACTCATTAATATCAAAGCTGAATATTTTTGGAAGTAGTTTTTAGTTTGTTTTTAGTTTTAGCTATGTTAGGGGGATATCTGTGTGTGCAGGTGACTATTACTGTGCATAATTATTAGGCAACTTAACAAAAAACAAATATATACCCATTTCAATTATTTATTATTACCAGTGAAACCAATATAACATCTCAACATTCACAAATATACATTTCTGACATTCAAAAAAAAAAAAAAAAAAATCAGTGACCAATATAGCCACCTTTCTTTGCAAGGACACTCAAAAGCCTGCCATCCATGGATTCTGTCAGTGTTTTGATCTGTTCACCATCAACATTGCGTGCAGCAGCAACCACAGCCTCCCAGACACTGTTCAGAGAGGTGTACTGTTTTCCCTCCTTGTAAATCTCACATTTGATGATGGACCACAGGTTCTCAATGGGGTTCAGATCAGGTGAACAAGGAGGCCATGTCATTAGATTTCCTTCTTTTATACCCTTTCTTGCCAGCCACGCTGTGGAGTACTTGGACGCGTGTGATGGAGCATTGTCCTGCATGAAAATCATGTTTTTCTTGAAGGATGCAGACTTCTTCCTGTACCACTGCTTGAAGAAGGTGTCTACCAGGAACTGGCAGTAGGACTGGGAGTTGAGCTTGACTCCATCCTCAACCCGAAAAGGCCCCACAAGCTCATCTTTGATGATACCAGCCCAAACCAGTACTCCACCTCCACCTTGCTGGCGTCTGAGTCGGACTGGAGCTCTCTGCCCTTTACCAATCCAGCCACGGGCCCATCCATCAGGCCCATCAAGACTCACTCTCATTTCATCAGTCCATAAAACCTTAGAAAATCAGTCTTGAGATATTTATTGGCCCAGTCTTGACGTTTCAGCGTGTGTGTCTTGTTCAGTGGTGGTCGTCTTTCAGCCTTTCTTACCTTGGCCATGTCTCTGAGTATTGCACACCTTGTGCTTTTGGGCACTCCAGTGATGTTGCAGCTCTGAAATATGGCCAAACTGGTGGCAAGTGGCATCGTGGCAGCTGCACACTTGACTTTTCTCAGTTCATGGGCAGTTATTTTGCGCCTTGGTTTTTCCACACGCTTCTTGCGACCCTGTTGACTATTTTGAATGAAACGCTTGATTGTTCGATGATCACGCTTCAGAAGCTTTGCAATTTTAAGAGTGCTGCATCCCTCTGCAAGATATCTCACTATTTTGGACTTTTCTGAGCCTGTCAAGTCCTTCTTTTGACCCATTTTGCCAAAGGAAAGGAAGTTGCTTAATAATTATGCACACCTGATATAGGGTGTTGATGTCATTAGACCACATCCCTTCTCATTACAGAGATGCACATCACCTAATATGCTTAATTGGTAGTAGGCTTTCGAGCCTATACAGCTTGGAGTAAGACAACATGCATAAAGAGGATGATGTGGTCAAAATACTCATTTGCCTAATAATTCTGCACTCCCTGTATAGATGATATTTTTGTGATTTGGAGGGGGGATGTATGCAGTGCATAGAGTTTTGTATCCCAAATCAATTATAATGATCTCAATTTGTCATTTACGAGTCAACTTAGTGATAAGGAGATCAACTTTTTGGATGTGAGGGTATATGGGGGGAATGGAGACTTGAAACTACGCTTTATAGGAAAATAAGTGCAGGAGATAGCACTCTGCATGCATCTAGCTCCCATCCTCTACCTTTGATTGAAAGTATACTTTATAGAGAGCTTCGAAGAACTAAACGTAATTGTAGCACACAAGATAATTTTGAAATAGAAAATCTAAGTGTGTTACAAAGATTAAAAATGAGAGGATACAGTAAGAAAGTATTGGATAATGCTTCCAAAAAAGTTGAGGATGTTACACATGCAAGTTTGTTGTTTAAAGCACCAATGAAGAGAATGAAAAATGCTATACAACAGAGATGCATTGCTATGCATAGTAAGGCACATTTTCAGGCAGGGGTTATACTCATCAAGCATTGAAAGCTTCTTAAAAATGATTTGATTATAGGACCAGATCTCCCTCGAAAACCAATGTTGACTTTTCGTAAAGGAAAATCCACTAGGGGTTACATAGTGAGAAGTGATCTGAAACAAAAAAGATAAGGAACCTGGTTATTGAATCTTAAAGAATTTACTATGTGCACCAAATGCAAAGCCTGTAAGAATGGTTTCAGTGCCACTAATGCTTCCCTGAAGGGAAAGATTGTACACCGTATACTAGGCCCATTTGATTACAAAAGTGATCATGTAGTGTACATTTTGATGTGCACCTGCTTGAAAATCTATGTAGGGAGTACTACATTGCAAGTTCATAACAGAATCTTGCAACTTCATAAGGCTGTAAAAAACAAGGATGTGACCTATCCAGTGGCTAGGCATATTAACGAGGTTCATGAAGGGAGACTGGAAGAGCTCAATTATTCTGTAATGGATGGTGTGAGAAAAGATATCAGGGGCGGGAACAGAGAAAGAGCCCTAATTATGGAATTTAGATATATTGTGGCATTTGACATTAAAGAACCAGGAGGGGTGAATTCAGGGGAAGAACTGTACATGCACGTCTAGTGCTTTGTAGTTTATGTGTCTTCATGTAACCCCTTTTTAATATAGAATTTTTATTCTAGAATTTTGATTTCAAGAATATGTTTGTAAAGAGCATCTATATTTGTAATATCGGTATTGTACACATTTTTATTACCTTCCATACTCTGGCCCCTTCTGCACACTTTTAAGATTTGGTAGATAGTGGTAATTTGTTGCATAATATGTTTTCTGCTTCTGCACGAGTATTTCTATTTGGGCTTTGTGGTGATTGAGTGGTAATGATAATTGATTTACAGTTAATTTCTTTTCTTTGTGTTTTTTTTCAGAATTGAGGAGTTAAAATACTCTGAAAGATGCAAATGAGCTATCATATCACTCCCGATTTTGTTTTTTTCCTCTTTAAGTAGTTATGTTTCTTAAGGGGTTGTTTGCAGGTTTGCCAACTTGGGCTATATTTCAGGAATGCAAGTATTTAAATCATGATGATTTTGTGACATTTTCATTAAATTAAATCATGTTGTCTCCTTTTTTTTTGCATGTTTCCTGCAATGTTCTTGTATTGTATTTTACTTTTATTACAGTGGTGGATGCATGGTTAACTATAAGACTGATGGATTCTGTGTAATTCGTGAATCGTTGCTTTGCCCATTTGGGCTTATGTGCGTTATTAGTACTGCAGTAACCTATTATCATAGTTTAGCATCCTTCAGTGCTTTTTTGTATGCTTCCTTTATTTGAGGCTCATGTAAAAGTGAAACTGAGAAAGTCTGTGATTATGAAATGCTTTCATTTATTCATTGTTTATTCTTCTCCTTTCTTTGCATACATGTCTGGGATTGTTTGGTTCTAATCTCATGAATTATGTGGAGAAAAGAAATTAAATTTGGAAAGAATGTTTGTGTTGCATGTAGGTAATTGGTAAGTTTAATCACGTGGGTAGGTTAAAGGTTGAGGCAATATGGAGCCTCAGTAGTTGACAAAGGCATTGTTTTGCTGAAACGTGTTCTTGTTTCTGCTACAAATGAACTTCGGGGAGGGGAACACCGCAATCTCCGAGGGCAGACCTTCTTCGAATGTGAGGAGAGAAGCGTGTGAATATATATTTATATATATATATATATATATATATCAAACAAAGTTCCTTTGTGTTTTCCACTCCAGAAGAAAGCCTGCACTCCAGAAAGCTGATTTACTTAAAGTTGTTTATTCAAAACTGCTCACACGTATCGATCAACTCAGTCTTCATTAGAGCACATATGGTTGGAGAACATATCGCCACATTTAAATCCCTAACCCATAAACATAAAAGAAATCCCTCAAAAAACTGTAATTTCATTGTTCTAAAAAAAAAAATCATAATGACACATTCTTAGTATAAGACTGCAACAGAGTTAGTGACACAACAATCTTTTAACAATTATAAGAAAAAACAATTTTACAGTTGCGGAAAATACCACTAATAGAGTTTTTTTACATAATTTCCTTTAGCCAAAAAGGTCCAATATGAAAACCTACATTCATAGTCCCGCCAGGTGGCATAACTATTATATTGCATTGAGTAGGTCATCACATCTAAGTACCCTAATAGAAAAGATTTCACAATAATAATAGTCAAATTGAAAATAACAAAATCTCCCTAAAAAAGACAACAAAGAAAATATATATCTAAAATGTACTACTAACAGTTGCAGGCGATATAAATCATCTCCCTACAAAAAATTCACAAAAAGCATGCCACCACCTTGACCCAAATTATTCGAAGACAAAAGGTAAACATAACAGAAATTAAATTAAATAATCATCATTTGCATTCTCAGACCGTCTTTCCCCAAAGGGGTATTTGACCTCGTGAAACTGTCTTCAGCTACAGCCTTCTGCTTCATCCCGCTGGAGATTTTTGATTTTCATCTCAACAGCTAAGTCAGAAGGTAAAAATCTTCTTTGCTGCTTTGCTCCACAGCTATCCGATACTCCCTCGCTCCTGCAGCCGTACCCTGAGGAACGTCCACCTTCTCAGAAACGTTTTCTTCAAACATTTTCTAATTCCAAAGATAAGCGGTTACTGGACCCAATCCAATTTGTGATCCAAAACATGTTCCATCGTGGCCAGCCTTAACATTTGACTTAGCTGCAGCCACAGTTAGTGCTTTTTGCTTATAAGAACTATTTTTAACCTTAATTTAAAATAAATCATAACTGGTTCTACCTAGTTTTCTACATTTGTTTGGGATGTTTATTGTGTGGTGTTGTCACTTTACTATTGTTTGTGTGCTGCATAAATATGTTACACATTACCTCTAGGTTTAACCTGACTGCTTTTTGTGCCAAGCAACCCAGGGTTAAGCACAGGTTAATGTATTGACTGTATGTGGGTCACCCTACAAGTGAGTGTGACTATTGCTTGACCAGGGCTTACACCCCAGTCAACCAACAACCTAATTACTCACACTGGTGTTCAGCGTTGTGGATCAGGATGTGTTCTGCGCAGTACCATACAGTGATCTGTGTTACTCAAAAGTCCCAGATAAATAATTTGGCATCAGAGTGACCTCTTTTAAAATTCTCCTTAGTTCCCATGGCTGTTTTTATTTTTTCAAAATTTAAGTAACCCTTCCTTCCTCTACTACCATGGAGATGGAGCTGATGAATGTTGACAACCTAACTAAGATTGTGATGCAAAATCTTTGAAGGAAGAGGGGGCTGAATGAGGGCAAGAAATCTTCCAAAGTGGACCACAGGTAGTCCTTCAAACCTCTGAGAAGATCAAGAGGCTCCAGGCAGCAACAGAGGAGTATGATCCTGTGGGGGATTTGGGAACAAATGAGGATGAGGACCAGGGTCCAGAGGAGAACACAGAGCTGCTGGAAGAACCCACTTGCCCCCAGGAGGAGATACCCGGGGTGGGGCAGGGAGCAGTGTTTCTTCCAGGGGCCTGTCATAAGTGGAGTTGAAGGACAGGAGGGAGGAAAGGAAGTTCAAACTGGAGCTTGCCAAGCTAAGTATGGAAGAGAAAAAGATGGCACATGAGCTCAAACTTAAGGCGTTGGACATTAATACCAAGCAAGTGAAGTTAGCAGTAATAGTGACAGCAAATCAGCAGTGTCTACTGGAGAGGTTAGAGTCTGCATACCCAAAGACCTTGTGCCCAGTAATGTGCTGGGGGATGATGTAGATAAACAGTTTTCAGCCTATGAGGTAGCCCTAAGGGTACACAATGTCCCCGAGGAGTACTGGGGGTAGCTTGTGGAGGTACATGTCCATGGTGGGGAGGGACACACTCCTGAGACTAGAGGTAGAGGATCAGACCAAGTATGTCCCTATGAAGACCATTCTTCTTTCCAAATTTTGGTTGACCCTGAGAAATACAGGCAAAGGTTCAGGGACAGCCACACACTCCCAAATCAGTCTTGGGTGGATTTTATTGATTATGCCAACATGCCACTGAAGGGCTTGGTGAGGGGCAGCCAGGTAGATGATTTCACTGGGATGTAAAACCTGATTTTGAGGGAGCACATACTGAATACTTGTTTTACAGAGCTGTGCTAACACCTGGTAGCTAACAAGTTGACTGACTTGCTGAGGAGACAGACCTCTGGGCAGTGCCAGAGTGTCCAAGAAGGTAGCTGGGAGGACTCCCAAAAGAGTGGTCAGGATTCCAACTAGAAGAAAGAGGGTGGGATAAAATGTCCTCTCAAGGCCCCCAAAATAGATCTCAAGGGAAAGGGTCCCAGTCCCATTCTGGCCACCAGAAGAAAGGTTTCTATGACAAGAATCACAACAAGTCTAACCCCAAGTGCTATGAATGTCTTGAAATGGGCACTACAAGGGTGATCCCCAGTGTCCCAAGAGGGCACAGCCTCCCACCAGAGGTAAACCCCAAGGTTGGCGAGTGTAGTGGTTGAGGAGGAGATGGCTCCAGTTAGTAGGGGAGAAGTCAGTGAACTTAGCCTAGAGTCCTTGGGTGATGAGGAGATGGTGCCCAGAGCCCACATGCCTTTTAATACTGCAAAATAGAGGCAGTGGGTCACCATCGATGGGCAGAGGCTGGAGGCTCAGAGGTACACATGAGCCAGTGTGACTATGGTAAGGTGTCATCTGGTGTCCTCATAGTAGATGATTCCCAATACATTCTACCCGGTTGTAGTAGCAAACAACCAGGAGAGACACAGAGACATTACCCTGTGGCTGTAGTTCCCTTTGAGTGGTGGGGGGGGACTCCAGTCTTCTGAAGGTACCTGCAAACCCTGCTATGCCTGTGGACTGCTTGCAAGGGAATGACTTAGAGCACACTGCCTGGAAAGAAGTGGAGATCAGGTGACACCTCACCTGGGAATGTTGAGGCTGCCTCAATATGTTTTTTAACCATCGGATCTATCGCTGTCCATAAAGGGACACAAAAGGTTGATGTACAGAGTGCTGAACAATGCAAACTCTCACCCCCAGTCACAGATCTGGGTTTAATCCATCGTTCTTTTGCTCACCGTGCCATCCCAGTTTGGACCCAGCCATATGCAAATCAGTCTTGACCCTGTTCCTCATGGGAACAGTCTAGCCTGAACTGCCAGGCCAGGTCCTCCCTGGACCAGAAACAAGCATCAGGGTCAAGACTGATTTGCATATGGCTGGGTCCAAACTGGGGTGACATGGCAAGCAAAATAACGATGGATTAAACCCAGATCTGTGACTGGGGGAGAGTGTTTGAAAAGTTTAAAAAACCCATCCATCATTTTATTTTGTTTTGTGATGTTGCTTTGTGTGCCCTAAGTGGCAGGGGTATGCCCAGACGTGGGTCCCTTGCTCGCTGCACCACTGGATTCAAGCTAGCCTATCTGATGAAGGATGATACCCTGAAACTGGTCCCAGGATGCTTGTTTCCGGTCTAGGGAAGACCTGGCTTGGCAGTTCAGGCTGGACTGTTCCCATGTGGAACAGGGTCCAGACTGATTTGTATATGGCTGGGTCCAAACTGGGGTGATGTGGCAAGCAAAATAACGATGGATTAAACCCAGATCTGTGACTGGAGGCGAGTGTTTGAAAAGTTTCAAAACTCCGTCCATCATTTTATTTGGTTTTGTGATGTTGCTTTGTCCATAAAGGGAGCCAAAGAATCCTGGAGCCTAGAAAATGACACAGACATTTGGCAAGAAAAGGGAGAGCAAAGAGTACTGAGTGCCCCCCAGAGTAGGGGAGTGGGGCACCAGAAGAGGCCACCTTGGAGCCCACTCAAGAGGACATTACCTCCCTTGGTGACATGCCAGAGCTTGCTGGATGGCAAGAGGAAGAGGGACCCACCGGGGAGGAGTTTTATAAGGCACAGAGAAGGTACCCACCCCTAGAGGACATGAGGCAGCAGGCTGAAGCCCAGGCAGCTGGTGACATCCCTGGAGATCACTGCATCTGTTGTGATAATGACCTCCTACATAGTGAGCCCTGGGCACCTGTGCATGGGGCAACATTGGCACTGGTTGTCCCCCAATGATACATGACCTTCCTATTGGTGTTTGCTCATGAGATTCTCCTGGCAGGACATCTTGGCCAGGACAAGACCTTTGCAAGGCTTGTCCCCCATTCTTACTGGCCCAGGATGAAAGTGTCTTCGGACTCCAGGCCACACTTTCTGTATTCCTTTTTGAAAAATAAATTTAGGTATAAAACATTGTTGTATGTCAATCAATAATTTTGTGAAATTTGTGATACTGTAGACTTTAGTTATGCACAACTTCCATCAATTAAATTATGTTTTAAGCATTTAGTGAAAGACTACACCACGGCATGTGTTATATGTATTTGACAATGTCCCTTCCTCTGTATGAACATTATCAAGGACACAAAGGTACAAAGTTCAGTGATCTTATGAGGGCTTTGAGGAAAAAGAAAAGCAGGACGTGCAGAAAGTTTCACACATGACATGGGGCTGCTGGGTAGCTGTGAAAATAGTACTGTAGAAGGACAACACTCATTTGCAATGCACAGGTCTCACATTTGCGAGAATTAGAGCTATAGGAATTGTAAATGACAATGGACCTCATTACAACCCTGGCGGTCAAAGACCGCCAGGGCTGTTTCGGCGATTGCACCACCAGCAGTCTGGCTGTACAATTTTGCCAATTACGACCGCGATGGAAGCGCCGCGCCGCGTCGCACCGCCAGGCCCAGCGGTTTTCTGCCACGGTGGTCCTGGCGGTTTTAATCTGCCAGGGCAGCGCTGCAAGCAGCGCTGCCCAGGGGATTACGAGTCTCCTTCCCACCAGCCTGTCCATGGCGGTAGGAACCGCCGTGGAAAGGCTGGCGGGAAGGGGAGTCGCGGGGCCCCTGGGGGCCCCTGCACTGCCCATGCACTTGGCATGGGCAGTGCAGGGGCCCCCAGGCACAGCCCCACACTGCTTTTCACTGTCTGCACAGTATTAGGAGCCGGCTCCCATGTTGCGGCCGACATCCCCGCTGGGCCGGCGGGCGGAAACTCAAAATGGGCATGGCGGGAGTGCGGCTGCATTGGCCGCCGCACGGCGGCCCGCCAAGGTTGTAATGAGGCCCAATGTCTTTTACCTATGTGTTTTCTTTTGGATGTAGGAGATGTATGTGGTGTGGGGTGGAAATTTGTGGTTTGTATTTTAATTGTTACTCATGGAATTGTGCAGTGTGGAATTGTGTGGTATGGAGTGTATTTGTTTAGTGGAATTATGTGGCATGGTGAATATATATGGATGAGTTGTGGTGCCCTCTAGGGGCTGTTTTGAGCATTACAACAGCCCCCCAATACCCTCCACCCACGCACGCATGCAACCTCAGCATCATCTTAGACTCATCCCTCTCCATGGCCCAGCAAATCAACACCATATCATCCTCCTGTTTCAACACCCTTCGCATGCTACGGAAGACCTTCAAATGGATTCCAATAGAAACCAGAAAAACCGTCACCCATGCACTCATCAGCAGCAGATTAGACTATGGAAACGCCCTCTACGCTGGTACAACAGCCAAGCTTCAGCAGAAACTCCAGTGAATCCAGAACGCAGCCGCACGTCTCATCCTCAACCTCCCACTCCAAGAACACATCTCCGCTCACCTCAGATCCCTTCACTGGCTGCCCATTAGCAAAAGGATCATCTTCAAAGTCCTCATCCACGGTCACAAATCCCTCCACAACACTGGACCAGCCTACCTAAACGAACAAGTGAACTTCCACGCACCCACTCGACTCCTCTGCTCTGCTGACCTCGCCCTCGCCACAGTCCCCCGCATCCAACTCACCACCTCCGGAGGCAGATCCTTCTCCTACCTCACCTCCAAGACCTGGAACTCCCTCCCCACCAACCTACGCAAGACCCAGGACCTCCTGACTTTCAGAAAGCACCTCAAGACATGGCTTTTTAAGCAGTAAACAGCATCCCCCCCCTTTCTACCCCCCTCACACAGCGCCTTGATACCCTATTGGGTGAGTAGCGCGCTTAATACATTTTTTGATTGATTGATGCAATCTAATGCCAAAAATGTATTTCTGATAAAGGTTTTTATTGGGTTTACATGATGTTTGTATACGTTTTATTAATCTCTCCTTATTGCAGTTATGACCATGATTGAGGCCAACGTAACATCCTTATTACACAATGACTGTTTGAACACTCTTGATACAGTATGTTTGAGTGATTCTTCTAGTTTATTTCTCTCATTACTCCTCCGTGGCTATCTTGTGTCTTTTTTGGGGGGAACTGTGTTAGCCAGCGAAAAACTCTGATGGATGGGGTGGTGAAAGTGGGATACTATTAGAATTAGCTAGCATATTTTAAATTAGGATGCTAAATGCAACATTATCAATTTTTGCTGCAGGTAGAGGAAGAATGTATATGGAAGTGATTTAGTCATATTCAGGGCCACTGGAATTAAGTGGCAGGAAAGGACCAAAGTATGAGGCAGGGTTGCCCTTTTATGTAGCAAGAAAAGT